>NW_020664372.1:8166678-8208741 GCF_002925995.2 Terrapene triunguis
CTCTCTCTCTCTCTCTCTCTCTCTCTCTCTCTCTCTCTCTCTCTCTCTAAAGTGTAAAACTACTAGAGGTAGCAGAAGCTATATGCACACTATGTAGGAATGTTCAAAGACACAGGCGGTGCATATGAGAGGCTTAGGGAGGCTCCCCAAAATAAAAATGGCTGACCATGCAGGGGGCAAATGCCAGATGCAGGTCAATTCCCTTTGGAGGTGCACTGGTTCGCTGCCTTTGTGCCCAAGGTGTAGGAGTGCTAGAAGCACCCTGGAAGTGGGGGGCCACCGGTGGCCATACTGTGGCCCTGCCCCCTGCTTTGCCCCTCCCCTTAAGAGCGAGCAACAAGAGGGAGAGTATGGAAAGGAGCAAGCAGCGGGTGAGGCCTCGGGGAACAGGCAGAGAGTGGGTGGGAAGAGGCAGAGTGAGGGCAGGTATCGGGGGAAGAGGCAGAATGGGGGCGAGGCCTTGGGGTGGACTGGGAGTGGAGGGTAGGTGGGGCCGTGGGGGGAGGGGTGGACTGGTGCTGGGGCCTTGCTCCGGATTCTGGTGGCCCTCCCACTTCTAGGGAACTTCCACTACTCCAAGGAGTAGCCTCCTCAAATGAAAGACTCACGTACCGCCTATGTCCAAAGGTTAGTCTCCTGGTGTACAATTAACTCGGGTTCACTTAGTATTATGAGCAGATATGATGCTAAGTATAGAATTAGCTGTCTTGGGAGACTCTAATGTCCTGTGAATTTGTCTGAGAAGTTTTGGAGAGTGGTTATTTGTTCTTAGTTGTTTGGTTAGTATTTTTAGACTTGTAAATGTTGCTAATTCTCATTATGGAAAAAAAATCTTTCTATCAAATATAATATATTGGAATAATAACTTCTTGGTAATGTTTGCAGACAGAAGAGTTACCTTAGGTCTGTGTCTAGTTTCATACTCATCTACACTCTCTAGCTGCTTGAGCTGGTCAGAACAACCATAAACTCAATTTAACTGTGTTGTTTTACCTGGGTTGACAGCTTCCTTGTACTGCTGCGGTGGTGTCAAAGCAGCCGGAGGATATTAATAAGCCTGGACCAACATATGTAAGTGTGTGATTTTATTTTTGCTTCTCTCATCTTCCCTCTCCCACCCCTTCCCTCCTTTATTTGTTAAAACCATTTTTGGATCTTGTTTAAAATTATATTGTAAATTGTTTGGGCTTGGGACTATGTCTACCTGCCTGTAGGTGCAATGCCTTACAATGGAGCCCCAATCCTGATTGGGATCTTGGGGCATTACCAAAATGATGATAATAATTGGCCTTCCCATAATAAATCATTTGCACAAACACATAACCCCAGCTTGTTGCTCACTCACACACACACACACACATAAAAAGAAATGAACTATAAACAAAGCAAATTATTTTTCCAACAGACTGAGAAGAAAGAGAAAGGGAAATTGTTGTTATTATTATTGTTATGAGGGCCATAAAAGCAGACAGCAAATTACTATGTTTCAAAAGAACAACTCCTAGAGAACAACATAATGTCAGTGCTGGCTGTCAATCTGAGCAGATGAGGGGGACTCTTGGCAACATGTTTTTCCCTTCACCACTTAGTAAGCGTCTAAAAGTCTAAGAAAGATCGTTCTTCATGTAGCAAAGAGCTGATGAGCTTGAGGCCTATGGTACATTTGATTACTAGGAGCATATGACACATCCATAGAATTTCTATGACACATCCATAGAATTTCAAGCGTATGACACATCCATAGAATTTCAAGAAGAAGATTCTGGAAGCAAAGTTTGTCATTTGGTGACTGAAACAAGCATTCAGAAAGTCTTTATTAGGCCTTAGTGGGATACTGTGTGGTATATTTGAAAATATACTTGGTGTTGGTAAATTACCTCAAAATCAACCACCTCAGTTTTATAGTTGTTATTAATTGATAAATGTTTTTTAAATGCTTTGAAGAAGTAAGGTCCAATATAAATGTTAATGGTTGTTATTGTATAAGGAATCTTTCTCATTTCAACTTACTAGCCTCAAAGTTTCTAAAACAAAGTATGGTTTTGTAACTAGAGCTGGGTAAGTACTGCCAAACAGTATTGACAAATGTTCAGACTTTAAATAGTTTGTGAATTTGCTTCAACAACCTCTTTTATTTGCATTGAGTGAGCTTTAGTTCACAGTAAGAGAAAATGTTTTCAGTTTTTCTGCAAATATGTATTTGTAAAAGTGTTTGCACTGAAACTGTTTGTTTCACTAACCTGAAAGATTTATGGGGGTTTTGGACTCATCCAGTCACGGAGCAGAAACAATACTATGTGACTTAATTAACTAGTGACACAGCAAGAATAGCAGATTATAAATAGCAAATGCTCCAAGCAATAGTTGAAAGTTGAAATGCTGTCTCAATTGAAGTCAAGGGCAAAACTCTCATTGACTTAAGTGGGGCCAGGATCTCCCACAAGATGAACAGTTTGTGAGCAATCCATATGCGGAAGTATGTTGGCATAAAAAATTCTTTGTACAATTTGAAATAACATCAACAAAATCATAAAAACCAAAGCAGAACAAAAAATGACCTTATTCATTGAATAAATCATTCATTGAGATGAGTTTATGGAACTGTCACTAGAGCCATGTGATCCCCATTGACTTTTTGATGGGGTTTAATGGCTAAAGCCCTGCCCACTGTTGCGAAAACTCAGGGATACAAGATTGTTTGATGTATTTGCCATAACATAATATGCCTGGAAGCCCTGCTGGCACATATACAGTACAGCACTATCCAGCAGCATTAAGTCAGAAGCAATTCATCATGCAGCAGTGGTATTTTGCTGGTGGCCAATACAGAATCACACAGTTAGAGGTGGGAAAAAAACTGTTAGATCACCATGTCAATCTTCAGCTAATGGTGGTTTGTTCCCTACAACACATTCTTGAGTATTTTGTCAAGTCTAATTTTTGAATGACTCTACTTATTGTGTTTCTATTACTTCCAGTGGGAGACCAGTCCTAAGTCTAATAGACCTAACTACAATTTTTCCCCTGATATTCAATCTAGATTTTCTTTTGCTCAATTTATTCCCACTTTCTACTAGTTATTGTCCCTTTGATGACCCTCAATAATTCTTCTCCATCCTTGAGTTAACTCGTTGGGATGGGAGCTGCAGCAAAGATGAAGCCTGGAGAGAGAAACTGACATAAATCATTGTGAGTGGGGAAACTCGTGGGAACTACAGTGAGCTGGTATTAAACCCTTGGATCAATGACACTTGCAGCCCCTTTATCTTGCAGACAAGATGGGCAGAAGAGATGGGAAATTCAAAACTAAAGTGTCTCATAAAAAATTGCATCTGTGGCTGCTTTTTCCCATTCTGGTATTTCTAGGGTATACAGCACACTGGTATCTAGGCACTAACATGTTTTTTTCTTATTAACTACAGTACAATTTTTTCTGCACAGGAATATTACTACTACTCTTTCAAAAGAGTTGTTAAATTTTAAGAGGGCACAGACATTTATAAGAAGATACAGACTGAGCTTATTTGTTTAAAATCGCACCAAGAAGGTGTGATATATTAAAAGTAGAGAAGATGAATGTTTGACCTGTTGATCGGAGAAAGGGCTGTAGCAAAAATCTACTCCACATTTCCCTAACCTTTAGAAGAGTTTCAGAATCCAAACAAGGATCTGGATCTAAATTTCACACATTACTTCCATCTCTGTAGTGAGTTGAACCAACCCCCCTGGCTCCAAACAGCTCCACATTTGGAGGGGAAGGTGCTTTAGAATCCAGAGATCCTGGGAAGAAGACAAGAGAGAGACAGAATGAACCACTTGTGACAGATACTAGAATAGAATAGTACATGAAATACAGTTCCAAATTTCATGTTTGTCTCCAGCTGTTTAAGATTCTAAGCCAAACATTGGATTCAAAGCCACTCTCTGAAATCTTCAGGGTGGGATGAGGGAAAGTCAGAATCCAGATATGGATCAGAGTTCTGTGGCTCAGAGCCATCACTAATGCTGAGGCTAAAACAGTATTAGAGCTGTGTATTTATATGCAATGCTCGTGGTAATCCCAAACAACACTAATGCTGTTTTACTCAAGTCTTTGATGTTGATAAGAGAGAGGCTCATGCCAAGTCTGGCACATCAGAGTTGAATGGTACAATGGTAGCAGCCGCAACCACTTTGTTCTGCATGAAGGCTTACATGTTGAGAAGAGATTGTGCTTACAGTTGTGAACAATGTAAAAACATTTTCAGCAGTCATCATGCTGTTTCATGTCCATTATTTGTTGAGCAAGACTAACTATCTACCAGTCGACAGTTTTCAAACCAGCAGGAAATGAACCAAGATTCCCCCCCCCCACCTTTATTGCAGAGAATGTAACTAGGAATGTTCCGCTGTTGACAGAGTTCTTTAGAAATCATTCTACTGTATGAGCTAGCTAGAAATAATGATTCCTGGCCCTCCTTCTTGGTTTGGGCTGACTTGACTTGCAGCAATTCTTATAATGCAAAATGAAATATTAAAAGAAACAGTTTTATTTTGGTGAACAGCAAGTTAGAAAACCTAGGGAAGTGTTGATATTCTTACCCCTCAATAGTTACATCATCCCTATCCACTCACATGTAGGAGCTGTCCAAAACTTGGCAGGTTCAAGATTTGATCAACGTGGGTTGCAACTGGAATTTGCGTTGAGTTTCAAGGATAAAAACAAAAACTCTTTTAAAATGACAAAATTTCACCTGGTTTCAGGACTAAACTGTAAATGGATACTGAAATCCATACTTAAAATGGATCTATGTTTGGTCAAAAGTATATATTTCAATTAAACATCTTGAATACCAGTATAAGGTTCCATCCTTGTAGGCTGACACCCTCTTCAGCAACTTGACATACTAGAAACGAAGTGGAGAGAATACACCCTGCCCCTTATGCTATGGGTATGAGTGTTCATTTTAGGGTTGTGTGAAACCTAACTTTATGAATCCTGAAAGCACTTGAAACTCACCTAATTTATGTTTGAATGAAACTGGTAAGAGTTATCTGAGAGAAAACTTTGGAACACTCTTGCACAAAAACATCAATGGAAATCAAAATAATGTGATGGAAACATTGAATTGTTAAAAATAAATGTATAAATAAAGTGAACAATATAAAAATGCAATTCAAAATGGGAAGTAAAACCAGACACTTAAGCCAGCTCTTCAAGTCAGGTAAATTAGCATAACTCATAGATTCACAGAGTTTAGGTCATAAAGCGTCATTAGATCATATACACTGACCTTCTGTATAACACAGATAAAGAATTTCTTCCAGTTATTCTTGTATTGAGCCAAATGACTTGTGATTGACTAAAGTCCATCTTTCAGAAAGGCATCCAGCCTTAATTAACTCCCCTGAAGTCAATGGGGCTACTTTGATTTATACCAGTTGAAAATCTGGCCCTTAACAGAAATTCTGTTCCATAAGAAATGCATTCTGGGTGACGCTAGAGGGACAGCATCATATAGTTGAGAGTCTACCCAAAAGAAGAACATCTCAGAAACCTTGGGAAGAAGGGGTTTGGCATGTGGGAAAATACCTAAGCAAATGCATACAATTATATTTTTAAATCAAAATGTATCTTTTTTGACACCTTGGAAGTTTTCCAGGGAACACTAGCAGTTATGAGCAAGTTGAAAAATCTCAAAGTACTCTCAATCATTTGTTTATATATAGACTAATGACCATGTGGCTCAAGTATTGCAAATCTCTTCCAGCGGGAGACTTCAGAAGGGCTTCTCTATGATTATCACCCGTAGTGTGTTCAAACTACAGCAACATCTTTACTCAATGGTCTGATCACCAGTGATCATACTTCAGTCATCTAATGTTTTGCAGTATTGTATTGATTTTGCACTGGCTCTGTTGATTCTTAAGACCTGAACTATGTAGGGCTTGATTATATTAGGTAAATTTCTGAGTCTCATCCTAATGGACATCAACGCAAAGGTACCTGCTTGTAAGATTATCACTATCATACCTTATGTCAGTAAGTGGTCATACTTTTGTTGTAATGGGCCCTGTGTAACATGTCATTAGTTCATGGAGAATAGCTCTACTTAATGGTATTGATTAAGATGGTCAAGGATGTAACCCAATGCTTGGGCTGACTCTAAATCTCTGAGTATCAGAAGCCAGGAGAGGAAGAAAGGGCTGGATCGCTCCAAAATCACTGTGTTCTGTACACTCTGAAGCTCTGGAACTGGCCACTGTCAGAGACAGGATACTGGCCTAGATGAACTATGGGTCTGTCCCAGTACAGCCATTCTTATTTCCCCACTTTGTATAGATCCCAGCCCCTTTCATCTCATTTTTAAATGGTACCTAAATATTTGTTTGTTTTTTTAATTTGTGTAATCACTGCTGGGCTTACTCAAACCTTTTCTCTTCTTCTTTTCCATGTGGACTTTCCTATTTGCTGATTTTAATTTAAAATTATGGGATTGATATATTATTATAATTTTAATGTGTTTTCACTGAACTACCATACAGCACATACAAGAGAAGAGTAATTTAGTGACTTGTCCAACGTCACACAGAAAGTCAATGGCAAAGCTAGAAAAAGAAGCCCAGAATCCTAAATCCTAGTACTGGACTACCACAGGCAACAAAGATGCTGTGGTTAGTATGTTTTTTTTATATGGCTAAGCAAGTATTTAGAACAGGGCAAACATTTCAAACAGATGGATGCAGTTAGATGAAACTCATGGCCTCTTTCTGACTGAAAATATTTCTGAGAGGTATTAGGACACTAACAATAATCTACAGAGTAAATATAGGTTAGTAAATGAGCTAAGTCTTTATTTAGGAGGAACTAATATGCATAACACAAAAGATCACAAAAGGAGTGAGTAAAATTATTCATAAATTGTGCCTTGGGAAATGAGCACGTCCTTAAGTACACAAAATACTAGCTTATGTTGGCCATGTTCTGTAATTGCTGCACTAGTGTTTGCTGATCTTTCAGCAGCAGACAGAGCTATAATATGCTTAATGCCAACATTGGCCTCTTGTGACAACTTTTAATTCTAAGCTGTTAAGTACAACCATTCCTTTTTCTTGAACTAAATAAATAAAAAGGGCAATGACAATATGGAGAGGCCAGAAATATATCCTGTTCCAAAAGAAATGATCATTTTATTTTCAAAATCTGTCCCTAGTATGGAAAAAGTTCAGTTCTTTGAAGCAGGGACTGCAAAATCTAAACAGTATGAGCCAACACTTTCGAATTTGGGCACCTAAATCCATATTTGGGCATCTAAGTGGTCTGCTTTTAGAGATGCTCAGCTTCTACTGACCTCAGTGGTCATAGTTTTAGGAAAACACAAACTAAACAAAACCCATTTGGGAATATGAATTCTAATACACACAATAAATATTCATGGTATTAACTCATTATTTAGTATTTATTAATTTCTTTGCAATAATAGTAATAAGACACTTTAGGCAGTACATATCAGATTAATAATTGAACTGCTCAAGTGGTTAAGTTATTTTGTTTTTGTCTTGTAGCATCAATTTTGTAGGTTTAATAAAAACCTTTGTTATGTTAATATAGTGTTTTTTACTAAATAACATACTGTAATTACACGGTTCCTGGAGAGAACTTATAATTGAATTATGGGCTGTTGTGTTCTTTTTCCTGGTGGTGAGAGAACTATTAAGTTTAATTTCACATTCCTGCAACCAGTGCCTAAATATATCCTGAGACACTATAATTTACCTAGAAGTACTTTCTGGGTCAGATCCTGAACTTGTGTAAATTGGTGTACTGTTGTATTAATTTAAATGGATTTAGGGGCCAAAGGTGTTAACATAACCAGTCACTGTCCAACACTAAACAAAGTTAAACTAGATCTGGGATTTGGTATTCAGAGACCTCAGCTTGCTTAGTACCATAGCAAACACACCATTAAAACCCTTTTAACCTTTTATAAAAGAAAAGAAGGACAAACAGTTAAAGCATTTGAAATGTAAAATATTAAATAAGGCTTTCATGTTAAAAACTTTCCTCATTCCCAGGGCCGGCTCCAGGGTTTTGGCCGCCCCAAGCAGCCAGACAAAAACAAACAAAAAAAAGCTGCGATCGCGATCTGCGGCGGCAATTCGGTGGGAGGGCCTTCGCTCCGAGCAGGAGTGAGGGACCGTCCGCCGAATTGCCGCCGAACAGCTGGACGTGCCGCCCCTCTCCCAAGTGGCCGCCCCAAGCACCTGCTTGGTAAGCTGGTGCCTGGAGCCGGCCCTGCTCATTCCCTTTCCCTTCAGCTGAAGAGAGTTTTTAGAAGGAACTTCCCCTCCCCGCGTACTTGTTAGACCAGTCGTTCGCAAACTTTTGTACTGGTGACCCCTTTCACATAGCAAGCCTCTGAGTGCAACACCCCCCCCATTATAAATTAAAAACACTTTTAAATATATTTAACACCATTATAAATGCAGGAAGCAAAGCGGGGTTTGTGGTGAAGGCTGACAGTTGGAAACCCCCCATGTAAAAACATCGTGCCCCCTGAGGGGTCCTGACCCCCAGTTTGAGAACCCCTGTGTTAGACAGTCTCTTAGAGGGTATCAAAGATGGTAATAAAACTGTCCTTTCTTGGAAAAGAGAAGAAGTGTGTTGAGATGAACCCTGGGATATTTTCTTTAGATCTTGGAGGTTGCAGATGAGTCTCCAGGTGTTTAGGACAATTCCCAAGAGAACGAACCATTTGGGAATGTAGCAAAATATCAGTTTATCTGTGTTTAGAATTAGTGAAAAGTAAACCTCAAAAGATTCAAAGGTTTGGTTTGGATAAGCATCCAAAAGTTCATATATGATTATCAAAATTATTAAATCAGCATTTAGCACATAATGATGTCTGAACAGCCTTGACCTATACTTAAAATACCAGATATCTGTGGCTTTGCAAATACTGATTATTTTTTTAACCAATCTCTCTGTGACGGGGTGTGCATACCTCTCACTGGGCAGGAAAGGGTTAATCCCACATTATGGGTGGAAGAAGTCCCACCCCTCAGACCATGCTAGGCATGCTCCAACTGCTGCACTAGTATAAAGGAAAGCAGCCCAGCTTAGTCTGGGCAGACTGCCAAGGAGGAAGGACGTTTGGTGGGGACGCCAGCCCAGGAGTCATTACAGTCCTTGCCTGTGGGATACAGAGATCCCGGACCAGAGACCTGTTGCCATCGGACTCCCAGGGCGTTACCTGCACCAAGGAACCCGGAGACCCCAATGCCTTATTGACTGCAGCTTCAGGAAGCCCAATAGAAAGTGACCCAGGGAAGGTGAGTGAGTGATATCTCCCACCTGTGTAAGGTCAGTGTGTTGCAGTTGGATTCCCTGCTGACCCACTGGCAGAGTGGTCTGCCACTGTTAGGGCCCTGGGTTGGGACCCGGTGGAGTCGGGTGGGCCTGGGTCCCCCTACTCTGGCCATCACCCCCGCTGTTGGTGGCCCCCAGATCTAGCCATTAGGCCATACAGCCCTGCACGTGAGGGCTGTTGTATTGACTCTGGCCTCTAGACCACACTGCCCCGTACAGGAGGGTTGCTATATTGACTCTGGCTGCTAGGCCATGCTGCCCTGCACTCAAGGGCCATGGTATTGACTTTGGCCACTAGGTCATGCTTCCCTGAACTCAAGCGCTCCTGTATTGACTCTGTCCATTAGGCCACGCAGCCCAGAAACCAAGGGCCACTGCTTTGACTCTGACACTTGGACCTCATCATGGTGATGCCCAAGACAGTCTGATAGACAGTAACCGCAGTGTCAGCACACCCACTATCCACTCTGACAGGAGATGGGGTGTGTATACACCGCCATACTCTCCTTACACTCTCTACCAGCACTCACAGTTTCATTCACTCTTGCTCCATTCACTCTCCATGCCTCATCCCCTGCTTCTCCATCCTGCCTCATCAGTCACGCTCTGCACTATTGTGCTTGCTTACTTATTCACCATTCTCTCTTTGCTATCATCTCCTTGCTTCTACCCGTCCCCTCATTCTCCACTCCCTACTCACTACTCTCATTCTGTATGTCCTTCCCTACCACCTTTGCTACCCTCAATCCAAAAATGCACTCCCTCCACACTATTAAATGAACTCTAACATCTATCAGATCTGCTCCATTCACTCCATCCCTCCATGCTCACATCCTATCAACCCCACTTCTACTTTCCTATTCTGCCACTCACAGCTTTTATCCACCTCGTATTGCCCCATTTGCTTCCTCTCCCCGATGGGTCTCCCATCATCTCCATCTCCAAGGCTCTTTTCTGTGAGCTCACTGGATCTCACTCACTTCTCCTCCTATCTCCTGGACCCCGTACTTGTTTCTGTCTTCTCCTTAGAATTTCCCCCAGGAGTCTCTCTCTTTCCTCCCAGTTACTACTTATCCTCCATGGCTCTTGGTCTGACATTTTTACACTCCCTCCCCACTCCTGAGTCTCCATTAGGGTGTCCTTTCCTCCATTTAGAGCTTCCTCATTGTTTTCATTTTGTCATCTCAGCTTTCCCTTTTGGCCACAACAGCCTCCCACCTGATAGCCCTGCCTCATGCTCTCTCCTTTACAGTAAGCATCTTGTCACATTTCCCTTCTGCCCCAGCACACCCTCTGCCGCAAGCAATGTTAACACCCAATCCCCCCACCACCACCCATACACAGTTCCCACACTCTTCTTGCTGCAGGAGCTCTGAAGCATTATGCCCCTCTGCACTAGCTCTCTAGTTCCCAATCCTCCTTTAAGCATCTCCCCTGTCACCTGGTCCCTTTAATTACCAAGCCCAGCATCACCTTTGCCCCCTCGGGATCTGCTGAGCACACAGGATACTGGCCATGTGGCTGCCTCAGCTTTGCCTTCTCCTCTGCTCCCTGTGGCTTCTATTTGTCTGGACACATTGACAGCTAGAAGAGAAGGTTGCCGACTTGGAGAAAGGCAGGGTGGGGACTAGTACTCACAAGAGTGGACAAGAAGCAAGAAGAAGTAATATCACAGCACCCCTTCTCGCCAGAGGCAGAAAATATAGGATTTTTACAGGTAGGGAGGAAAAACCCATGCTTGGTAAACTGGAACTCTGGCTGGGGAGGCTATGAGAACTGAATGGGGATGAGGTAGAGCTAGCACAATTCTAAAGACAGCCCTGCACTGCACTGTCAAGTACCATTGGCTATGTGTTTAATGGAACCTGGACTTGGTGGCCCAAATTCCAACAATCTATCATTTGTTTTTGTTCCAGATCAGAACACAAAGTCAAATTTTCAAAATTTTCTGAGGAATGGGAATGCTGGAAAATTTCAGTTCAGATACTTCAAACAATTTTTTTCTGATATGGTCAAATTGTTTAATTTCAATAATGTCAAAACATTATAATATAAATTATTAAATATAACATGCATCTATTATATTAAAATTAATATAATATAAAAGTCAAAACAAAATTAGAAAGTTAAAAATTCATTTACTTTTCTATAAAAAATTGTTTAAATGAACACATTTGCAGAAAACAAGCTGACTTCTATGAAGCTGCATTTTCTGTCATTTTTTGTTCTGCTGAAAATTTGACCTGTTCTAATGTTTAACTCATTACAGACAGAGAGACCCCTTGCAGCATCAGTAGTAGTTATAACTCAAGTAGGTTATTATTGATTAAGGTGTCGGAGAACCAGTGTATCCACACCCTGTATGGAGAGAACTCTGCTCAAATGCTTATACCACATTCACTCTGTATATTTTCTTCTGTGAAGAATTAATGGAGGCAGAAAGTCTGCAAACATTTAAAATGGATAAATGAGATTCTTGAAGCAATTCCTATCCTACAAATGCAGCTTTTAGGGAAAAAATATTTACAGTGCTTAGGAGCACTACTGAGTAATCCAAACCACATTTTAAAATGAGGCACATGATATAAAGCTATATCCTTGTTTAACTGTGTGTATTAACAGGAAGGGCACTCATTGTCTTAGGGACTGAGAATGAAAGACGCTTTTTAGCTCTGCTCATTGGTTAAAACCTATTTCCTCATGGTAGTGTCTGGACATCATTATATTTTAAGCACATGGCATAATCTATATAACGTTTCATACTAAAATATGTTAAAAGAGCATTAAGCTTGCAAATTTAAGTGCTCAAAAGTCAAACTGAATTAGAAAAATCAGCCTCAGGCAGACTGCAAGCTTAGAAAATGTTGGCCCAAATGGTAAAAGTTTGGCAAAACTACAAGGAGTCAAAGAGGGGCTTATAGTGGAAAGTGTTGGCAATCATAATTATAAAATGCATTATCAGCTCTACCTACAAGACTCAGGCACAATTCCTTCCTGAGCTCTCCTTAAGGAAGGGAAGCTCCACATTATTCTCTTCAAAGATCCATGCCTAGCTTGCATAATGTAGCGCAGAAATGGGCTGTTTACATCTGAAACAGATTTTGTCTAGAGCTCAAGTTTGGGATCAGAACTGAATCAAGGCTAAGTTTTGATTTGATTCAATCATGCAGAAACCTTGTGAGCTACCCTCATGAGGTTTTGGCCACATCTAAACAGAAACCAGATCTCTTCCAAATTTAGCTATGATCTGGAACCACATCCATAGGGATTTCAATCTGGGAATTTAAATCTGAATTCCCTTATCAAATGCAAAGTTATTCAGAGTCAAGGTTCTCTTTTTTTGATCAAAAAAACCATTTTTTTCAAAAGCTGATATAATCTGTATGACTAAACATAAACATGGAAAGGGTGGGTAACTCTAAATATTTGAATATCCTGGCCAGAGAGCTCTTATTATGTAAATGTCCCATTAGTATTATACTCCAAAGGTTTCTGAGAAGTTTTTGTGTGTTCAGCATTAATAAGTGGTTAGAACAACAAAATTTCCCAACATCATATGGGGATATATCTCAGGCCAGAAGAATGCAGCCTCAACGTGTGATATGTATTATGTCCCATGGTATAAAATTAGATCACTGTACCCTGTTTCATTAAACTTTATGTCCAGTCAACAACCATTGCTTTTCTAGACTGCCTACAGCTTCTATCTTCCAACTGAAAGACATCAGAATTTAAACAAGAATATTTAAGGAGCTGAACACAGTAACTCTTAAATATTAATGGGTTCAACTTTTACTTTCTAGCAACTGGTCCCTTCTACTTATTTTGATTTTTTTTTAAAGTAAACACCATTATGATTCTTGTTGCTGTGTGTTGGCTTTAATAAAATAGTGGATTTAGCACTGGTATCTGAAGTTGGTCAGATTAGACACAGTCTCAGATCCTTCAGTAAATTAATACAAAGCAAATCTTTAGCTCAGCCAGGGTCACTGAATTTTGAGCAGTGCTAGTGTGCTTTTAATGCAGTACCCTGAAAGAACAATATTGCTTTGTGACAGCATGTCCTTCCTCCTCTCCTTTTTGCTATTTGGTTCAGTTCGTTAGCAAAAGAACAAGTATTTGTTAGGGAAGTGTTTATAAAACATTGATGGCACATGAATGATCTTACTCCCATCAGCACAGTTCAAAGTAAAATAAATTAGGGATTTGGATGACGCTTTTACATGAGGAGTGTCTTCTTCCTTCAATGTATCAAAGCGCACCAACAATGCTTCTTATTTTTATTCACACACACACACACACACACACACACAGTTGTCCCTGAATTCCTGTAACTTTGGGTCAGTGTTTCAAGTGGTCAGTGTCACTTCAGGATCTACCTGAGGAATTTTCCCCATCCTTGTTTTGTGAAATGTTGTTTTACTCTTTTATGTGAGCCTTCATGGGAAAGTCCACACAGAAGTCAGAACCTGAGACAGCTAAGGATTAGGGTAACTGCTCAGAAAAGGAAATACTGGAATGACTAGCAGCATGTTTAATAGAGTCCTGTAATGTAGGTAAACCTTGAAAGAGGAACTTTGCAGAACAGATCCAGGAAGAAGGCTGTTTCCATGGTTAGAGTCTGATATAGGGATTTGCTGTAGATGCTGCATGTTCAAAGCAGGATCTTTGGGTCTTTCTAGCTAAAATGAAGTCAATGGTATGTTCTGGTGTTGCAAACATCCTCCTCAAACACTCAAAGTCTACTAAGGACTGTTGCACTAGCCAGAGTGCCCATGATTGATGGCGTTGCACCACGCATCATGTTTTGCTAGACTTATGCATTTGTACTACTAAATATTTTTTATCTTTGACTTCAGTAAACTATCTTCTTGGGGGACAACAAAACTAATATTGCCAATTTATTCACTGTCCCACATGCTTGAAGAGCAACAGCTTTTCTATCCATATGACATTTTTGAAGATCATAAAATATGATTTTTAAATGGGATCATATGAAGAAAGTCTTGTGGGTAGTGGCTAGTAATTTCAGAACCAGGTATCATTTCTAGAGGATAAGGACTAGATTCAAGACAAGACTTAGTGCCTAAATGCCACTTTAAGCAACTCCATCCCAGAATTAGGCTGCACTGGGATTCACAAAATCTGCCGCCGAACCTTGTTGGTGCATAAACTTGCATGGCATCTAAATTTTGCAGTAAAAGTTCCATAGGTGCCTATGTTTCTGCCTCTGGGCACGCACACAGCACCCCCACACTAGATATCAAGAAACCTAAGCTCCAGTGCAATGTACAAACCAGAGAAAGATAGCAATTCCTCCACCTAGCTCGCCGCTCAGAGCCTGCTTACCAGACCTGCCCCCTCCCGTCCCTGGCAGGTTAGCTCACAGCATTTGGTGTGTGTGGGAATGATGATGACTGTGAACCTGAGCAGGATTGGGGTTTAGCACACACCCCTGGCCTTGGCATCTCCCATTGACTAGCGTAGGTGGAGAGCCACCTAGCATGTTGGCTTTTGTGAATCACGTTCCAAGATGCCGATATCTCCCCATTCAATGCATAGGGAGCTTAGGCACCAAACTCAGGCTTTGTATAAACCAATGATTTTCTAGGCACCTAAAAGTTACATATGGTGATGCTCAGTGTTGCCACACCTAAGTTCCTTTGTGAATCTAGCCCTAAATGTACAGCAGATGCAGGAAGAAACTATATCTTGAGAAATGTCTTTCATCAGTCAGCTAATGATGACTATTTTGAAGAGAAATCAGTGTAAACTTTATCTGTTTATAAAATAAAAGCACCTCAGTACTTTTACGTGTGTCAGAGCAATCAAGCTGTACACATTAGCCCAGGGATCGGCAACCTTTGGCACGCGGCTCACCAGGGTAAGCATCCTGGCGGGCTGGCCCAGTTTGTTTACCTGCCGCGTCTGCAGTTTTGGCCGATCACGGCTCCCACTGGTGGCGGTTCACCGTCCAAGGCCAATGGGGGCTGCGGGAAGCGGCACAGGCCAAGGGATATCCTGGCCGCAGCTTCCCGCAGCCCCCATTGGCCTGGAGCGGTGAACCGCGGCCAGTGGGAGCCGTGATCGGCCGAACCCGCAGACGCGGCAGGTAAACAAACTGGCCTGGCCAAACAAACCATGCCAAAGGTTGCCGATCCCTGCATTAGCCTGTGTATATATATATGCTCCTATTACTGTTACCCTCATCCTCCCTCCCCATCTTATTTTTGTTGTTATGCACACATCTTGCCATTTATCACACATCCTGCCATTAATTAGATTGTCAGTCTTCCACATCAAGGACTACATGTTGTCATTGATTTGTACCATACATAGCACAATGGGTGGTATCATAATATATAATATTAAACACTATATACATGGAAAAAAGCCATAGATGTTGATGCTGTCTTGCTGTGCTCTGAAGATATGTCCACAGATAACAAAGCTTAAAAAAAAGTCAACTACAATGGGTCAATGCTGAAGCATTTATGATTTTCACCATGGGACATTACTGGATAAATACTGACTAAACCGTGGAGGAACCAGTTTGCTTTGTGTTATATAAATACAGTATATATGAATGCTGTACATGGTAAGCATAAAAATGGAACCCATCTCGAATGCAATTCCATGGAACTCCACTGACTTCAGCGGATTTGTGCACATTTACTCTCAGGCTAAATTAGGTACCTCTATAAAGGCGTGGGCCAAATTTTTAGAAAATCCATAATATTGACAATTCTGTGGAGCTGTGTTATTAATAATAGCATTTCCTGATTACCCACCTCCCCCAACTCTGTCTGTGCACCTCACTTTCCCTTGGTACTTAATACAGAATTGTTGTGCACCCTGACATGATTTTCTGGTTACTCTTTATATCAGGAACTCCTTATTCTTGTGCTCATAGAATCATCAGATCTTTATTCATATCCACCACCCAAACATACTTCTAACCACAGATTATATTCATATTAATCCACAAAAGAATTATATGCATTTTAAAAATACTAGCACTGCCTTGAGACTATACCTTGAGACTGCCTTGAGACTATCTTCTGGTAATTCGTCCAACCTACATAATCTACATAATCAGGATGATAAACCCCTTGGGGAAGGCATTGTAGCTTTCACTGTTTTAAACAGTGTTGAGCACACAGATGGTGCTCAATCAATAGTAAATGTGGATCATACTTTACTTTTCACTGCTTACTTTATCCACTGGAAACAATAATCTCAGCAGGAGGGAACTGTGGATTGATTCTGGTGGGAATTGATAGGATTGGATCCTTCATTTACTCTGAGTTGACCTTCATGATGTTGTTGCTCAACTGATTTCAGTTGGAAAGGGAACAGGGATGACAAGAAATGTGGGTGGGGAGATTGATTTGAAATGAGGAAAGCACAGAACAATATAATACACAAAGCGGGGGGAAAAGATCAGTGACCAAATGAACCATAATGGAAAAAAAGGAAAATAATATTACAAATAAATGACAATTGGAAATGAAAAACAAAGCGAAAAATAATCCAAAAGAGAAAGGAGAGTACTGAACAGCTAAATGTCATCATTAACATTCACATAGGAACTGATAAATAATTAGTATTCTGTTGAAAAATCCCTTATTGTAATCCAGAGTTTTCAGCTTCCTTATTTGGGAAAAATTAGTCTGACCATCCTCTCTAAGAAAATTCTTAAATGATCTAGCATGACTAAGGCAAATTTCTCCTCTAATAGTGCACATGGCATTGTTCAGTGAAGTTATTTTGTTGTTCCATTCAGGTTATTAACATGAGTGGGAGACCAATACCCATAAAAGACAGAAGAATGATGAGAAATTTACAGTGCTGAAACAAGGGCAAATAATTTGCAAATAATTCTTTAGTGAAAATTATAGTTTAAAGATATCTTGTTCTTCCATTTAAAAACATTTTATTTAATTTTAATATTGCTGGCTTTTTTTAAACTCTTGACTTTTAAAATAACTACTTATAATTGTATCTTAACAGATTTTGTCTGCAAATTCCCCTTACTAGAGATAATCAAATAATATTTATCAATAATTTATATGGGGAATTTTGTGAGCTTCTTCAAATAAAACATTTACATTTCATTCTACAGTATTCACTCAGCTTTACCCCCTGCAGTTTTGGCATCCAGTCCTGGGAGATTTCCTACCATACAACTTCATTTATTGGGTTGTCTTTCTGAATTCTAACCCTTTCCTTTCACACTCACACTTAGCAATTGTTTTCATAAAGATTTTCCTTCAGTAGCCAGAAGAGTGGAATGTGCTACAGTGTGCTCCATCCAAGAATACAGTCAATGAATGGATCTATTGGTTGGCATGGAATTTTGTACGAGTAACTCAGTTGGAATTCTTCCCTTGCATCCATCACAAAGCAAGTCAGTAAGAACTCCAAGATATCCGCGTAATGCACTGCTGTCATTCAGCCAGCCCAGTTTATGACAGTGACATTTCAAAACCAAACTAATGAGCCTCAAAAATCCATTTATAATGTTCTGATTTGCCAAAAACATTGTTAGGTTTGTATAGTACACACCAGATATCTTGTTACTTATCTGCTCCAAAGCATGTCTGCAATTTTGTCACTAAAAAGTGACCATACTATTTCTGCAATGCAATGGAACTTATATGAGTTTGGGGAATTTGTTTGTAAGCACATAGAAATTTCAGGGGATATTACAATGTTAGTGTCTTTTGGAAATCCATGGGTTAGCGAGAGAAAGAAAAGGAAGTTTACTATTAAACCTACATAAATGCAAGATACCATTCTTGCTTGGGAGGGAATTAACTGTATGAAACAGCAGAAATTCAACTATTTGAAATTAACATTCTTCCATCATGGGTGAGTGGCTGACCTTTAATGTGCAGATTCCCTATGATCCATATGGATCTACGCACTGAAGGGCAATTAGCACATATATCACTTGGCTCTTCTCTGATCCTACTGTCTTCTCTTCTGTCCTGGAAAGCATAATCCCTTCACTACTGCATCTTCACTCTGATTCCCCAAAGAAGTTTCCATAGCACAGAATGGGATGCAGCACGAGTTAATACCTCATCAGGTTGTATAAACCTGACCCAGTCTCCCCAACAAGGTTGGGAGTGGAAAAATCGGAAGTACCCAACCATCTCCTTTGTCTACTCCCACCACTGTACTACTTCCTGTCTGTATCCTCTTTATCCATAAAGCCCAAGCTTTATGGATACAGCATGCAGGAGCTTCCATGGGGCCAGGTTTGGGGTAGGATGCACCCATGGTATTATTCCTGTCTCCATTGGTGCAGATTCTTCTCCAGACACAGGTATAGAGGGGAGCAAGGGCCCTAAGAATTAAATATATCCTTTATTTTAATATCGTTAGACAGCTATAAAGTCCTTAATCAAAACTCCCATTAAAATCTTTGGGTTTTGACTAAGAGCAATAGGACTGGGCCTATTATTATTATTATTAATTATTATTAGTAGTAGTAGTAGTACTTAGTCTCAAAGTGATTTATGGATATTAACTATTTAATCCTCCCAGAATTCCTGTGAGCTAGTTAATCATTATTTTCTTCATTTTTGAAGGTAGAGGTAAAGTGTACAGAGGGAGTCAGTGTCAGAGTTGGGATTAGATCATGCTTTTCTAATGAGAACTGCATAATTCTGAGTTTGGTACAGTTTAAACACAGGATTCAGAGGGTTGGTGCAGTTGCCACATTTCCCTGCATGCAGAAACTTCTGAGATACTATGGGAAATTCACTTACAGCTTGATTGAAAGCCCATTGAAGTCAGTGGAAGGCTTTGGATGAGGCCTTTACTGTACAATGAGCATTGGACTTCCACTTAACATAACTAAGGAAGAAAGGAATGTATTTCCCTCCCAAATTCTAAGCATGAATTAATTCCCCAAATTTCTTTATTTCAGACTAGAATCATCAGAGATGAGAATTTTCCTGTTACCAGTTTTGAAAGAATTTTTATCCTGACTGGGGTTTTGCCTTGTTTTGTTAATTACTTTCCGAAAGAGAACTTACTCTGAGACAAAGTCCTGATTGAATATTTGCAAGAGGTAACTCTTTAAAAAAAAAAAATCAATTTTCAATATACTATTTCAGTCCAGAAAGAAGGCATAAAATAGTACCATTTGTTTCATGTTCCAACAGACTCTACCTCTAGAACAGAGTTTCCTTCAGTAAAGGAAGCCAACACAGCCCATTCACAAATTCTTTACATTTCTTGTGAAAGAATTACCGTTTCTAATTTCTAATGACTTTTGAAAAGCAGGTCAGATGCACTATCTTCAGTGCTAGTTTTCTAATCTTGCCTGTAGTAAGCTAATTACCCATCAGAGCCGAGAGTATTCAGCACTAGGACCTTTCCCAGGCTCTAGGCTGCACTCTTTCAATGTACACTGCCAGTCTATCAGCTGTTAGCTGGGCCTTGAACAACAGCTGCCAGCAACTGCAAACATCCGGCCTCTACTGAGAGGCATAAAGAGCCAATTGATAGGAACAAACTTCAGGATGCCTAGGGATGCCTGCACAATTACAATTTAATTCTTTCAGTTTTAATAGTCTTAATAGAAAGAGAGAGAATGAAAAGAAAAAAAAGGAGCTGATGTGACGATAAGCAGGGCTGTGATGTGCTGATATTACTTTCTCGGTTGCCTCAAGACAAGTGCAATGATTTTCTAAATGTTATTGATTTTTACTTGTATTTAATACTTTCTGACCTTCATTTCCTAATTGTCTGCCCTTGCAAGCAAATTTCTGCAATACCCTGATAAGCTTCTTAGCAAAATGTCAGTTGACTGTAAAAGGGAGCTGATTTGTTTCCTTGTCACAGGAGTGCTAAACCAGTTATTCTGCCTCAAAGCCATCAGGTGATAGGGTAGATAGATGTGTTAGTCTTTCATTACTGGGACCCGATGCTGCTTCCAAATTGACCCTATTGCCTGTACGACTATTAGTAATGTAGGAAATAAGTTTGTGATACAGCCTAGGAGTTTAAGTAAATAGCATTGCTTTCTATGGAGAGATCTCGGCAGAGGTTAATAGCACCAGGTCCGGTACTGAAAATAGAGTTTTTCAGTGAAATATTTCTATTGCTAATCTCATTAAAAAAGAGAACCTGTTAATGTATTGCTCCCAGATATCACAAAATGACCGCCTTGTAGCTAATTGGTAGTAAATGTGATAACCTGGCTCCTGCTAGAGCTAATGTGGAATTGAAAGAAGTATGTTCTAACTGAATAGGAACAGATGAAATCAACATTTAGGTAAAGTTACATTAACAATTTAAACTGACAAAAACAAGGAAATTAAAACTTTAGGGTCCTTTAATGGTTGTGGGAACTAGAAGACAGGCACCAAAGTATGAGCTAATAATGGAATGTCGCCCTTAACTTTGAATTTCCTGGCAGTTGATTGTCTGAGTCACAACTTTAACATCACTTAGATGCTCTTTTTTTATGTGAGTCCCCTTACAGGATTTTTTTTTATAATACTTTCAATCTCTTACATGAACCTGTAAATACATATTGTTTGGGTATTTTTAGAAAGTTTTCCAGATTTGCAATATACTGTTAAGGGACAAATCCAGCCACCTATTCCTTAGTGACAAGGGGACTCTTGGCAGCCAACCCAGTTCTGTTCCACTGTTTGGGGGGCTGGGGGGGGGCGGTGCTGCACACAGCTCATACTCCCTGCCTGATGCAGAACCCTATTCTGCATAAGCTACCTTCATGGGAGCAACGGGGGTTAAGAAGGAAGAGCATGTATAGGCCAGGAGCAGCGTGAGGCCAGGAAATCTGCTGAGCAGACACTCCTACCCTTTCTCTGTACACGTAGGAGACATAAGGGCCCACAGAGATAACTTCAGCCCTTGGGCTGCAGTAGCCTCCTTGAAATGGATCTTTCTCTCCCCTACCCCAAAAAGTGCTTTGCCCAGCATCCTGCCAAGCCTTTTAGGCTGGACTCTGGATTTGCTCTTTAACAGGTGTTAAGTGGCCTGTTTTTTGAAAGGTGCTGAGTGCTGTCAGCTCTCATTGACTTAAGAAAATCAAGCCACTGTATTTAGGTGCCTAACTGTTAGCCTCCATTACTGCAGGAGAACTCGGAAAGCTAAGGCTCCAGAATTGTATCTGCCCCTTATGTGTCTCCTCAGTCAGATATGCTTAATTTGCTGCAAGCTCAACCTGGCTTCCAAGATTCAAGATGTGGTTTTTGTGCTTTATTCATTAGCACCAACAATAAAGATTTTATAAGCAGAGTTTAGCTGGTCATTTTGCTGATGATCCACAAGGAATCAAAAAGCACATGAGTCCTGAACCTGCAGTCCTTGTTAAGGCAAAACTGTCATTGAAACAGCCATTGTCAATGGAAGTTTTGCCCACTCGAGGACTTCAGGAACAGGCCATAATTATTATGCTTTGTAACTTTATTGTAATGATCACAAAGCCCAGACAAGAATCTTGATACTTTTCATTATGTTGGAATTTCTATTTTAGATTTCCAAACCAGATGGTATCATCTAATGATTACCACTGGAATCTCTGGTTATTTATTCTGTACAGTACGGTTTTCTATGGTCTAATTGACTTGATTTTCTGAAGTCAATGAGAGCTTTAGAGACTCAGTCTCTTTGAAAAACTGACCACTTTAGGACCAAATTGTGATCTCCTCACTGACACTGGTAAGTTATATGAATGGTCCCATTTGCCTTAGTGAGCCAACTCCTATAACTGCTGACCATTATTAGAAAGGGGTTCAAATCTGCCTCCAAATGTAATTTTATATATTTATTTGAAATTGTTTACTAGTCTGGATAAATTGTAGAATAGGTGAGTGAGTGAGCAAAATGTATAGTGAAATTACTGAATTAAATTTAACCAAAAACACCGTGAGGAGGCTATCCAAACATATAGGAAGATGTGATTTCTGCACCAAACAGTGTCTGTGTTTAGATTCTTACAATGGCACCCATCACTGTGGTATCTGAATTTGTAATAGAAAAAGACAAACAGATAGAGGATAGGGAAATGAAAGACCAGCAGAACAATCAGAGTGATGGTAGCAGGAGCAGGTCATTCACAGAGTTTGAGGTCAGAAGAGTCCATCAAGATCATTTAGTCTGACATTTGGCCACAGAATTAGAATCCAGGAGCCCTGACTCACAGACCTGGTGCTGTAACCACTCTAGACTCCCTTTTCTTCCTAGAGTCAGGGATAGAAACATAGGGGAAGGGAGTGTTTTAATATTGGTTTATATATTTGTTGTATGTATTTATTAAAACTTAGTGTGAGGAGCTTTTTGGAGTGGAAGGGAAATTTGGAGTTGAAATGTGGGAGAGGAAGGGATTGTTGGAATAAAAAAAGGAAATGGATAAAGGCAAAGGAAGAGAAATAGGAGAATGAGACTGAGGAATTGAAGTTTTTTTGTGTTAGGAGAGGGTTGGATGAAGGGAGACCAACAGCCAATGGCAATAAAACTTACAAGAAGTTTCAGAACTGAGTCAATGAAAATGCCAGGAGGTGTGAAGGCTCTTCCCAGATGTTGCTGCTATTCTCCAAGCAGATGGTTACCCTAGCAAGTCCCTCTTTGTCTAGACATGACATGAGTAAGCAGGAAGTCTCTGACTTATTCCCTGCACCCTCAGTTGTAACTGAGACTGGCAGTTCTGGGAAAGGATCTCCAAGTATCTGGTGATTTCCACAGTCTGTCTCCTATGAGCTCATGCCAGCTACTGTTCTTCATATGACCCCTAACATTGTGCTGCCTTCTGCTAACTCACAAACCTGGGAGAACCTGACTTTTTTTCTATGGATTTACTATAGCTGTGCACTGTTAACATTTCTATCCCAGTCTTTTGTGAATACTTCATCATTTTGGTCATTTGCTATGAGTTTTAAAGTCTGTGTCTAACATAGGGCATGGTACAAATTATTAAAGGGCTTATCCCCAATATGACCAGTATTGCTAGGATGTTAGCTTTTGAACCTGATACACGAAGGGTCACTGCATTGAAGCACTTAGTCACCATGCTGATGGAGATTAACAACTTTTACTGAAATCCCTTAATGTTTAGATAGCAGTGCAAAGTTATTGTTAAGAGACGCAGAAATGCATTTGGACCAAATGGAGCCACATATATTTTGTAAATATACAGGAAGAAAGCTGCAGCTTTTTTTAAATGTAGGTTGTTACTTCAGCCTGACCCATTAAGTTTTCTAAACTGAGGCTTGTGGTATTTGGCATCAATTCTTCCGTTCTTTTGATAAGTACCTAAACAGGATGTCCTTGCAAATTAAATGAAAAACAGTCCTGGAAGATTTCCTCCCTCAGGAATAAGTATTAAGACTGGCAGATGGCTTAAGTGGAAATACACAGGAATGCACTTTAGCCAGTCCTTGAAAATTGTTCCAGCAGATATTACTAGGTAGATTCATGAAGCCCTATCAGGCATCCTTCTGCATTGAGTCAATTTTTAATGACCTCAAGCTTGAAATAGTTTTAATTTATTTTATCCAAATTGTTGCAAAACAACCGCAATCTAAGAAGCAAAATGTAAAAATAACCTAAAGTAATGATATTCTCAGATTATTTTGTACCACAGGAATGGTGTTTCTTGGGGCTGAAGCTTGTGGATATACCCTAGCTAGTAATCATCTCAGAAAACCTGAATACAAGCTCTCTAAATCTTTGGACTGCATCTGCAGTTAAGTGCATATGCACGTGTATGCGCAGTCACACATGTATGCAGTGTACATACATACTTTGTATGTGCAGATGTGAGATAGCCATAAACGGTACAGACATGATGTAGATTCATTTATTTATGCCCCTTTGTCTATCTTACCTGATCTCTACCTGCAAATCTTTTCCCCATGAGACTTCTACATTAGGTATAGAAATGCTGTTTTAGAGCTGCTTTAAATTTATTAGTTTAATATTTTGTTCCCCTCCGAGTCCTGCACAGTTGGACTGATGGGGTGAACTTCCAGCTATATTGCAGTAAATGAGAGAATTTTGTCATTGCATTCATGGTAACTAAGGGCCCTGCCTTTACAGGTGGTGGGAAGGAGTGTAGTCCTTCCAGTGCAGCACAGAACATGGCTCTGGCACCTCCAGGATGGAGCTACACTTCATAAAGCTACACTCCGGCAGCTCTACGTTGTCATTTTCTGAACTTCATGGATGTCTACACTGAGGTGTGATTCCCATCACAGGTAGACAGACTCGCATGGGCTCAGCCTAGGCAAGTGCACTAAAAACAGCAGTGTGGACTTTGCGGCATGGTTGTGGCTTGGGCTAGCCCCCCAGCTCACATCCAGGAGATCAGGTGGGCTTGGACGCAGGTGGCTGGTGGGAGCAGTTTGGCTGGCAAGGCTGCTGATTGGCTGCAGGGGGCTTTTTCCTGTCCGTTGTGATTAGTGGGAGGCAGGAAGGATTGCAGCTGAAAGGGGGGCAGATTTGTTCCATGAGGTAACCAGCCTGAGTAGTATTATCCCCTGCTACCAATTGCCAGGGACAGAATGGAAGGTGGGGGATTTAAAATGGAGGCCAGGAGTGTGTGTTCCCTGTGTGGGGACTAGTTTTCTTTTTCAGAGGTGATGTGAGGAGGAAACTTCAGGTCTCATCCCACCCCTTGCTCTGCAGCAGTGCTTCTGACTGGAAGAACAGAGCAATGTGACACATCACTCTAAAGGGTGGCAGCAGCAAGAATGGCCTTGGCTCTGCTCTACAGGATGGGAAGGATGCTTGCCTGGTAGGAGCAGGCAAAATGAATGGAGTGGGAGAAAGAGTGCATGTGCGGTGGGTGCATTTCTGCAGAGCTTTGGCACTATTGAATTTAGCCCTATGTCACTGGTGGAGGGAAACAAAAAGTAACTTTAAAAAAAAAGTTAAAATCACTCCAAACATTTCTTAATTTGTTTTTCTCTCTAACACATACAGCATAGCAAAGAACAGATGATCATGGGGTACAAAGCTTTTACAGGAAGTCATTTGAGATAGTTCCCTTAACTCACCCAAGACTTGGCCAAACTCAAAGGTGGTAAGGCAGTGGGAAGGTTTTTGCTGCCCTTCCCATGCATTTGCATGTGGGACAGGAACATTTTCAAGCCCTGCGCTGTTGAAAGCTTGACATGCCAACTCTTTTGAACCATGATCATACTGGCTAATACTACGGGACAGTGTGCTATGCATGTTGCAGTACTCACTGCCTTAAAACAGACTTTCTGAGTAGCAGGATTATCTGTTTCACATCATCTGGAAACTGAAGAGCAAACAGCATGCACATGTGCTTCGATCTGCAACTTAGTGCAAAGGTTAAATTAGTGAACATTATGCACATAGCTACTTATCATGGAAGCACTGATAATCGCATCATAGTAAAGGCAGCACCAGGATTTTCCGTATGAGACCTCATATTTATTTATTTGGTTTGTTTTATACACAGGGCACAGTCCTGTTCCCATTGTATTTAAAGGCAAAACTTTTACTGACTTCCAAGGGAGCAGGATAAGTGCCTGTAGTTAATCCTGTACAGTACTTTACATCAAACTCAATATGGGTATTTACTGTAATGTAATGTAGTTGAAGTAAGTGTAGAATTCATGTTAGAAAATGTATGTTAGAATACTTTAATATAAATGTCTTTTTAAGGTTTGGAACTGTGCTGTGGTGGTCCAAGGGACACAGCTCTCCCCAGCAGAGAGTGGTCCAGAAGAGTTTGGTGCACCTGGAAGATTATCTAGCAATGGACTTGTGCAATCTGTGTATTTTGCTGCACAGCAGCAAAAGTTTTAATAAAATGCTCCAGTTTAAAACTGCACCCTGATTCAAAAATGTGGCATAAAATAGGTCTATTTTTTTAATGTGCCATACATAACAAAGGTATATTTTGTTCTGCAGTGAAAAGCATAGGGCTATACTCTAAATATAGGGCCAGCTGTGGGTCTTGAGGGTACGTATGTTGATTTGCTATTGTAAAATGGCCAAGGTGCACTAAGATGGTGTGACATTGAATTTTTTTAAATAAAAAATCAGCAATGAAACACTTGTGGTGCAGCGGGGGCAATCCCACATGGGGAATCTCATTTTTCTTTCACTCCCATTCTAGCCCTGTGTAACTCTCTACTGACTTCAGTGGAGTTACTCCTAGTTTACACAGGTATTAATAAAAGCATCATGAGGCATAAAGAATTATATGTACAGTGCAAAGAGGAAAAAGTTCAAAATAGGTCTCATTTTAGTCAACTAGAAATAATCAAAAGTCTGTTTAAAATTGGAAAATGTACATTTTTTCCTAACAATGTGAACTTAATTTTACTCACAGTAGTTTATATAAAAATATATGTGAGCATCATGCAGCTGGAATAAAGATCCTGATTTAAAGTTTTTGCTGCTGCCAGCAAGAACTTTAACTCTCTTGAAGTTTATAACACATTTGGTTTTTCTATCCCAGCCTCATAAACTGGCATAAATACATTACCACAACTGCAATCCAATAAAGAAGGTAAGATGGACTATATTGTGATGGTAGATGTGAAATGGAATCTTAATAAATTTTAAAAAGGTCTTTGCTCAGACTAGAAAAGGAGACTTGGGTAGGGGGGGAGTATATTTTGGAGCACACAGAGTTCTATAAATGGACAGTTCTTTCACTTGCTGGAATAGTGAACTGAGAACAGGATAGCTAAGTCTAAACAGCTGAATTGTTAAGCAAACTTATTTCATTAGGTGGGTGCATGTGTTTTTTCAAAGGAAGCTCAGGTTTATTTTAACTATAAAATCAATTTTAATTGTAACAAAAGAAGCTCTTAATAACATTCACTCTTAGGATTTTTCCTGGTCAATAATATCCTCACTGCTCTACATCAGCAAGAGCAGCATGTGGGGCGGAAAGGAAATTAGCTTGTTTGTTCAGGGGGACATTTGTGGGTGTAGGGTAAAATCCCTTAGGGAATGCTACCTGATTTACCAGCACCAAAAATAATGGATTCTCTCTCTCCAGCCACATCACACCACAGATTCAATCTTTTTATTTTTTGTGACCAAGAGACTCTTTGCATTTCCTAAAATCACATAGTACTGCAATATGTATAATGACATTTCTTTATAGTTCTCAGTTGTAGAGAGAAGATCAAGTTGACACTAGTTTTCTGTGACTGCGATCTGTGAGTGTGTTGAAGGTAGTGGAGTAGATACTAGTAAATAATAACAGCACTGAACATTTATATTCATGCACATCTTGTATGCTATTTGATTCCTGTTGTAAATCCCAATTTACAGTTCTTAGCATTCAAGTGTAAGCCAGTGGTCTGAATGAGCTCTCCCCTGCCATCTATTGATGAATTGGAGGAAAAGACCTCATGAGCAGGACTTATTTGCATAAACACTCCTACTTTGTCAAGATGATCAATATACACATCTGCCTTGTCACAGTGATCAATTTTGGCTGGTTTGGGTTAAAATTCACTTAAGTTTTGGACGTAGGAGTAATGAAATGTTGTTATCCTTATTGCATGACTAAAGAGCAGCAGAACTGCACTTAACATGCCCTAATTGAGAGATCACCATACCTTTATCCTGATTCGCCAAGCATGGGTTAAGGCAGTGGTTCTCAAAGCCGGTCTGCCGCTTGTTCAGGGAAAGCCCCTGGCGGGCTTGGCTAGGCTGCTTTGTCTACCTGCCGCGTCCCGCAGGTTCAATCACGGCACCCACTGGCCGCGGTTTGCCACTCTAGGCCAATGGGGGCTGTGGGAGGGGTGGCCAGCACATCCCTTGGCCCGCATCGCTTCCCGCAGCCCCCATTCGCCTGGAGCGGCGGACCGCAGATAGTGGGAGCCGCAACCGGCCAAACCTGTGGACGCGGCAGGTAAACAAACTGGCCTGGCCTGCCCGGGGATTTTCCTGAACAAGCAGCGGACCGGCCTGTTAAGGGTTAAGGGGCTTCAGCCAAATGTAAGTTAGAGGGGGTTGGTGTTCTTACTTACTAGCAAGAACTCTGCTTAAGGGTCCTGTATACCATTTGATCCTTCCCCTTGTAGTGTCTAAAGACAGAGCCTGAATAGAGTGAATTGAGAGTTCTTGTTTTGTCTTACTCATCACTAGTTCTGAAACTGCTGATAAGGTGGTTCAGGGGCTGAGCCTAGGTGGTTGTGTTGTGGTGAGGTGAGAGGAGGAAGTAGTAGTGAGGTTCCCTACTACCCAGTGGCATCACTAGTGCTGAAATCATTATGAACGGGGTTTGATAGATACTCAGAACATGGCATTGTAGCTAAAGACAGCATGGTGAGAGATGCAGCAGCAACATCAAAAGTGGCCCCTACTCAGCCAGTCCTAAAGTTGTAATTATTTGTAAGGGGGCTAGATGGATGTGGTGCTGTAGAACTGGACCAGACCCAGGACACAGCAGAACAGAGACAACAGTGGTGAGAAATGGCAACAGCGAGAAGCAGAGGCATCATTTGCTCACCCCCAGAGGCTGGAGGTGAACCATGTGAATGCACACCCTGGACTCTGAGACTTTGCTAACCTGAGACAACAAACTGTGAGTGGGTTCAGCAGAGGGAACTGGGGAGTTGTGTGTTAAAGGAATATTTGTCCACTGGACTTTCACACCTCAGATGGGAAACTGAGGCAAAGGACTACCACCCAAAGCACTATGGGGTAGGTGTTTCATTTATTCTATGTGCACTTTTAAATCATTATTGCAGTGTTTTCCCAAATGAATACTGTGTTCCCTTTTCCCCCTTAATAAAGTTTTTTTTTCTTTTCTTGTTATTAGACTCAGTACACTCAGACCACTCCTGACTGAGCCCCCCACACTTGAATCCCCACCCCTATGCACCTGGACCATCCTGCTGAGCACCCCAACACCTGGACCCCGTCACCCTACCAAGAACTCTCTCAGCACCCAGACCCGCCACACTCACCCTCCCACCGAACCCCACATCAAGGGTACGTCTATATTTACCCACTGGTTCGGCGGCAAGCAATCGATCTTCTGGGATCGATTTATCGTGTCTTCTCTAGACGCGATAAATCGATCCCGGAAGTGCTCGCCGTCGACGCCGGTAATCCTGCTCCACGAGAGGAGTAGGCGGAGTCGACGGGGGAGCCTGCCTGCCACGTGTGGACCCGCGGTAAGTACCTTTAAGTTCGAACTAAGATACTTCGACTTCAGCTACGTTATTCACATAGCTGAAGTTGCGTATCTTAGTTCAAACTGGGGGCTTAGTGTGGACCAGCCCCAAGATATCCCTGCTGAGTCCCAACCATCTTCACTTGGACCACACTGCAGAGTCTCTTGCCCCTGAACCTGGACCCGCCCAATGAGTCCCAGTGCATCTAGATCCCCCTCGCACTCAGACCCCCTACTGAGCCCACACCCAGATTGCCCCATACAGAACCCTCTCAACCCCACACCTCGATCCCCCCACACTAAGCCCCTCCATACTTGGATCCTGTCAGGCTGAGCCTGTCTGTTCCCATCTGGTGTGCCTGGCACAGAGGGACAGGGGTGTTTCAAGGGCAGGCCCGGTCCTTGCGTTGTGTTGGGTGAAGCCTCATTGCCGAGTCCATGTCCTTGGGGGGAGGTGAAGGGGGACTGCAGGGTGATTTCCCACTTCCATGCAGCCAATGGCCTGTACTCCCCACTACCATGCTGGAGCCTCCACATTTATTTATTGACAAACAAAATTTTCAGAATTTTAAAATATCACATGCAGAATTTTTGCAAATTTTTAAATTTTTTTGGCACCGAATTTTTTGGTGCAGAATTCCCTCAGGAGCACATAATTATAGAATAAAATTCATTTAGCTCAAGTGATTCCTGGTGTAATTCAGGGAAGTCAATGCAGCTAAGATTTAAACTAGTTATGAATGAATATCAACAGCTAAAGGGAGTTGGTTCCGATTAGGTTGATGCTTAGCAAAAGTTCTCAACTATTCAAAACACTTGGGTCTGTAAACTTGGACTGGAAAAATCTGTGAGACTTCTGATAGTTCTTGCTTCCATTTCAGCCATAAATACCTTGAGAAGAGTCCTTTTGAGGGGCACTTCAGTACTTCATTTCCTGTACTGGCAAGGACCAGGAAACTGCAGAGTGCTGTGAAAAAGAGGAGGAGAGAGGGAAAAGTTAATTTTAAAAAGAAACAAAAACACAATGCCCAAAGGATTCCATTTAACTGAGCTTTGAGATTTAATTCAATTTGGTTCTTATTTTATATAGTTCATTTCCCCCCCTAAAGCTAGGTGTAGGTATTTGTACTTGACAGACAAATAAGAGGACAGGTACTTAATCGCATGTCTAAGTTTAAATTTGTGACAAGTCCTACTGACTTCCATGGGACTACTTGCATGCTTAAAATTAGGCACCCACTTAAAATACCTTGATTAACTGGGGCCCCTGTCATGGGGAGCAGGTAGTGATCTTTGTAAAATGCCTTGTAAATTGCTGTATGAGAGCTCATTGTTATTATTGAAGAGGCCTGATTATTCAGAATGTAGGTATTCATTCCTTTTTGAAATGCATGCCCCTTTAAAGGTGTCTTAGCCAGAGAGGAAGGCATAAAAAATCATTAATTGCTTTATCTTGGTTATTGAACCATGACGTCAGATCACAGAGGGTGGGGACACAAAAGAGGAGAGTAGTGAAAAGGACCTGAAAGGGTAATTTTAGCTAGGTTTAAAAAATGTTTACTACAATCATGGATAGGTGTGGGATATCAACAAAGAATGCCAAGCAGTTCATCCATCTCTAGCTTAAAGCAAAAGGAACATGAGTGCTGTGAGGTCTCATAGCTTTACTGTTTCATATTAATTTGAAAAACAGTACCATTGATTTGTGCCCTTTTGTTTCCACAAAATATGTTTTTACGATGAAAAGATGATATTTTAGGTTAATTTTTGTTTGTATAAGCAAAATAATTATGAGGCATGGCAGTGCCTTTTAAGTGTGTAATAATTCACATTTAAGTGCTATATAAATACTTGACCTTAAGGCTGATGCTTAATAATACATTAAACATAAATAATTGCACAATAATTCATGCTCTGAGTTGGGTTGCTGCTTAATTACCAATGTTACTTTATAATTAAAATACCTAGTGTCTTGCACACTGCTGTAAATTATTTCAAATCATCAGCCCTTTCATCAGCCTAACTATCACCACTCAATATACGTTTTCATGTAGACCAACCTAAAACAGTGTAGGTTATGCAATATAATGCATACACCACTGTATAAATACAATAGAACAGTTAGTTTACTTTTCAAATGTAATAGTCCAAGGCTCCGGTACTAAAACAACTCCATGCAGATAAACCATTGCGCTCCCCTGGAGCGCCACTGAAGTCAGTGGGGTGCATGGGGTTCCAGGGTCTGCCCACATGGAATAAGTTGCAGTTCTAAGTGTAGGACAATGATAGGACCTGATCAAGCATCCATTGAAGTAATTGGAAAAGCTCCCATTAACTTCAGTGTACATTGAATTGGGCCCATAATGAGCTGGAGACTAACAGAAACATATGAATTGGCAGGCAGACTGTTTTTCTCTACAGAGTTTAACTATACTGTAGATTGCATAAGCAATTTAAGTAGCATTTCACTCTTATCTGTAAAATCTATGTAAACATTCTTCAGAACAAAAGGTACTTTGTCTTAAGAAATAGTCCAGGAACACAAATGAGGACAGGCATGCTATTGTCACTGATGCAACAATGGCTTCAAACAATATAGCCTAATTGTTTGATTGCTTTCCAGACTAAAGGCAGAGGTATAATATACAGTAGTGGAGCTATGTTCGGTGTTGTAATATTTTATTTTTGAAATATTTTTGCAGAATACAACTACTGTTTATTCATTTGCCGCCAGATTCTGATGTTCTCACTCGCTCTGTAAACTATCCATTCAGTTAGCGAGGTGATTTGAGAGGACGTTTCAGGTTGCTGTGCACATAAAATCAGATTCACAGTGAACTGTCTGCCTTAGAGATGGCAGATTGCACACTCAGCAGGTAAATGCTATGCATGGATGACAACTTACCTTGCAGCAAACTTGTGGGAGGGTTTCTCAGACCTCTATGAATGAGGACAGGTCCAAAGGAGAACTGGTTCTCTCTAAAGGGATTGGGGCTCAGTTTCACTTGTACCAGGTTTGGTGTGCCTCCCCCTGTGACGTTGCACCCCATATGATTCTATGAAAATATGCTAATGAGTGTGAATATAATGTAACTGGAATATGCTTCATGCAAAAGGTCTCTTGTAAGGTTACCATTACAAAGCTTATAATCTATTGAGTGTGGTTATCCTATTTGTATAAACGTATCACTCTTGTATCTGAGATCCTATTGTTGTTATGCAAAGTGTGCGCCATTAATGGTGGTTTAGAAACTTGATGGCTCCCATCAACTAGGACAATTGACTGTAGATGGCTCTGTTTACTTGCAAGCCTTCCTGTGAGTCAGGCTGGGAAGAATGAAGGCTTGGGGTCTCACAGGACATGTGACCATGTCATCTGGTACTGGAATCCATCTTTAACCTGGTGGTTTTCCATTTAGAAGTAGGGATGGGGACCCAGAGAGACAACAGATTCCCACTTTGTGCCAAAGCTATAAAAGGGGGTGGAACAGAACAAAGTGGGGGGTGCAGTCATGAGAAATCCCCTTGCTACCATCTGAGCTGGAACAAGGATTGTACCAGGGGAAAGGATTGGGCCCAGAATAGAAAGGCGTCTAGTCTGTGAAAGAAGCTTACTGGAACATCTCTGAGGGTGAGGTTTTCTCTGTAATCAGTTTCTTACTGTATTAGGCTTAGACTTGCGTGTGATTGTTTTATTTTGCTTGGTAAATTACTTTGTTCTGTCTGTTATTACTTGCAACCACTTAAATCCTACTTATTATATTTAATAAAATCACTTTTTACTTATTAATTAACCCAGAGTATGTATAGATACCTGGGAGGGGGGAGGGGGCAAACAACTGTGCAAATCTCTCTATCAGTGTTATTGAGGGCGGACAGTTTATGAGTTTATCCTCTATAAGCATTATACAGAGTAAAATGGATTTATTTGGGGGTTTGGATCCCATTAGGAACTGGGTACCTGGGTGCTAGAGACAGGAGCACTTTCTAAGCTGTTTTCAGTTAAGTCTGCAGCTTTTGGGGGACGTGGTTCAGACCTGGGTCTGAGTTTGCAGCAGGCTACCATGTCTGGCTCAACAAGACAGGGTACTGAAGTCCCAAGCTGGCAGGGAAAATGGGCTCAGGAGTAGTCTCAGCACATCAGGTGGCAGTCCCAAGAGGGTTTCTGTGACCCAACCCGTCACACCCCCAGTGGAGGGAATGCGAGGTCAAGAATTGCATGACAGGGGACCATGTGATTAAGAACCAGGCCAGTTAGGAAATAAGGGCAACCTATGGTCACGCTGAGAAGAGATTTCAGGGAGAGCAGACCTGGGAATGAGATGCTCTGTTAAAGAGCAGGGGACCAACCAGGAAAGGTCCAGTGAGGAGGCACTGATGTAGCAACCTGCGTGGAACTTGGAGGGAGAAGCACAGGTTGCTGGAGGAAAGAATTTGGAGGCGCCAGGAAGTTAGGCTGTGCACATGGATTGAATGCTAGCTGTAATTTCAGCATCTCTGCAAATAGTTCTATTAATGAAGAGCCACTTTACTTTTAGAAAAACGTGGACTCCTCTAATGTTATAAAACAACAGGGAAGGGAAGATAGGACAGTCTGAGAGCTCAGTTGTTTAGGATCCCAGACCCAGAGGCCCCTAGCAGAGAGGGATATGCCCACTCCCTCCCTCTCAACTCCCCTCCCCCAAGCCAAAACACCTGTTAACAAGGGAAAGAAGGGATTAGTGGAAGAGCCTGGGAGGGGTGGAATCTGAGTCCAAGAGAGAGGCTGTCATGGAACAGGATGTACCCTTGGAGGAAGGGTTGTGCCTGTAAAGAGTCTGGGATGGAAGATTGGTTTTGTGTTTTCCTTTGGACTTTGATTAACTTGGGGGGAGGGGAGAGGAGGACTTTGTGGCTTAGACAGAAGGCTTTGTAGCATTCATGCCACAATGCAGTACAGCATGAGAGCTCCATAGGAGCCTACAAGCCTGTGGATGACTGACTGAGTGGGGAAACTGAGACACCAGCCTGATGGAAACTCAGGCAGCAGATGGGTCAGATACCAGACTGCGTAAGTCATTTCTACAGGAGCACAAGTGACGTAAGTTTTGGAGGGGTGGGAGGGAATTTGAATTGGGTGAAAGTGTACCCATGGGGTGGATCTGCAGTGCCCAATAGGAGACATTTACAAAAAGTACATAGTGTGTGTAACTTGGCACATGTGCTGGTAGAGGTGATAGATGAGTGCCCTCAAGCCCTTTCACTCCCCCCCACTCCGGGGAAGAGCTGAGAAAGGAAAACAAAGAAATCAGCTGTTGCCACCAGCTAACTAAAAAACATATGCATAAACCCTCTTAAGACACACAAAAATCCAAATCCTGTTCTTAAAAAAAGGTAAATTATATTAAAAACAAAAAGAAAGAAAATACATTTGAAAACTCAGACTATTGTTAGATTTTTAAAAAGCAATTCCAAAAATTAAGCACCCAAAATAGTTTTCTGGGGGTTCAGCTTAAAGGTTACAAGCAAGTAAAGCATCTGGGGTTAGCACAGAGGAATCCACAAACCAGAAGAAATAAACAAAATAAACTAATCACATCTTCCTACATATTTTCTGATCTACTTACATATTTGGGTTCCAAATAAGCAATTCTAGGTATGATTCTGATGATTTTCATACCTGATCTTCAGCTTCTCACAGCATAACTGCTACCCTGTTCCCCGGAGAACCACAACACAGAGACAAAAGGACATTTTTTCCCCAATTTTAAAAAGTTCTAGCACTCCCATTGGCTCTTTCGGTCAGGTGCTCACTCACTTCCCTTTACCTATGCATGCAGTCAGACTTTTTAACTTTTTACAGGTGAAGCAAGTAGAGAACAGCTGCCAAGAGGGATTCTGTAGCAGGGGTTCCCAAACTTGGTTCCCAGCTTGTTCAGGGTAAGCCCCTGGCGGGCCGCAAGATGCTTTGTTTACCTGAGCGTCCACAGGTATGGCCATTCCCAGCTTCCAGTGGCCGCGGTTCGCTGTTCCCGGCCAATGGGCGCTGCGGGAAGCGACATAGGCCGGGCCACATACAGAAACCCAACAAGCAGAGTAACACTGTTATAGTAATTCAAAGGACTTGTATTTGCATGGTGGTCATAGTGGCGCTTTACTGATGAGTTCACTATCTGCTAGATGCTTTCCAAACATGGAAGAAGGATGGTCCCTGCTCTGAAGAGCTCCCACTATAAGGACAGCCAGCCAAGTAATTGGAGGTTAGAAAAGGGGAAAAGCAATAGATACATTGTGTAGAATTCAGTTCACTGTAAGCAGCTCAGCAGAAGTGGTTCTTTAAGAGGGACTGAAATGTGGACTTAAGCAAAAGGCATTGCAGAGTTCATAGTAAGACTCATGATTAACTTGAGATTCATCCAGACATACTATTCCTTATGAACCAACGTACTAAATTAGTTCTGATTTAGGTGTCTTTAGATTAAGAAAACTACCAGCTAGCAGGATTTTCTTAGAAAGATGAGGCAAAAGGGAGGACACTCATGTCCAGAATGTAATTTTGTTGTCATCTTCATATGACAGCATTAGAGGTTAAAGTAAGGGGGAATGGAGAAATACATGGTTCCTGCTCCTCTGTCAAAAACAGAGGGAGAGCTCCCACCTCTCTCATTAGCTTAGGAAAGAAGCACTCCCACACATCTGCCCTTCCCACCGGGTTAATGTGAGGAGAGCTCCCCCTTCTGTTCAAAAATGGTCAAAACATTTCAAATTTAACTTTTTATTTATTTATTTAGGGCGACCCTCCAAAAACAACATACTTTTGTATTTCCTTTCTACCTCACTCCTCCTTCAGTCGCAATAGGTGAAAATGGAAGACAAAGTTGAAGGGGAGGGACACAAAAATGTAAACATTTTCTGTACAAATACTTTCCCCCTCCTTCCAAAAAGAGTGTAACCCTCCTTTCCTTCATGGGTTACTCAGAAGCAGGCAACACTCACTTGTGTGAAACAGGTCCCTGAAGTTGTCCACAGTAAAGGAGATCCTGAGTACCCCAGTGGTGATATTGGATAGGTGGAAATCCTCCATCCACCCCTGTGCTGCAGTCCTTTTACTTGTATAGGAAATGAAAATTGGTGGTCCATCTACCTGGCTGGGACTGGTACACACTCACTGGTATGCTTTGGGAACCTCCAGGAATAAACCTGAGCTAATCTAGGCAAGGGGTTTAACTTAAATGTACCAGTTATACTCTTAGATTAAATAAATCTTTACTTAACAATTTAGAAAACCATGATATAACAGATTGAGATTTATTAAAATGGAACAACCGTGTTAAATCAGTAGGGAGCATTTCAACAAATCAATTAATAAATGCAATTTACAGTAGTAAATGAAACTTAACCAACTTGCATTTACACTGGGACCATTTACCTCATCTCTAGTGTGCACTCCTTTGAAGGTCAGAGTTCTAAACATTTGCTTGTGTGGATGTGCTAGAAAATCTGGAAGCTGGGGACAGTCGGTCCAGTAAAGCAGTCCAGCCAAGGCAACAAGGAGCAGAGCAAGTCTAACTTGGGATCATTCCAAGCTGCACAACTTCTCTGAAGTTAGGAGGTTTTATTACCAGAGTCAGTAACTCTGGATCCTGGTTAGACAATAGGACCACTTCATTTCTTCTCAGACTCGGGGAAACCCCTTACAATCTCTTCACTATCCCCTTTTCCCTGCAAGCTCTTTCCCAAACAACAAAGGTGATGGTTACTCACACTGTCTTCGCTGCAGACCAACCTTAGTCAGCTCTGGGCATAGCAACAGTCTCTGCCCAGACTCCAGTGAAGCCCAGCGATAGTCTCCATGGCTCCCTGTTTGGCCCAAGCCCCAACAGCTTCTCTGCAGCAACTTCTGGCTTTCTAACAGCATCTTAGCAGCAGCTCGTGGCCTGGATAGAGTACCACAAAGCAATTTCCACTCCCCTGACCAGAATCTCAGCTCCCCACCAAGATGGAGTCCAATGGATGCTCTCCCTGCATTCTATGGAAATCTCTCTTCCCCAAGGCATCATGAGAGGTGTATCTCCAAGGCTGATTTGCGGCACTCAGGATCTTCGTGACTGGAACACTTCCAATTAAGTTCAGAGGCCTCTCTAGTAGGGAGCACCTACAAGAGAGTTCACTTTTGAAACCTGTGGAATGAAAATTATTTCCAATTTTGGTTAAAAAAAAATTACCAGCTCTGTAGGATATTATTATTCCTCTACCTCATGGTGCTTAGTCAAGTACTTATAGATCTTTAGCAGAAAGGCCATACAAAAGTCTAAATTATTACTATTACAAGATGTGGAGGCATTGGAATAATGACAAAACAAGGAACTCAAATGCAACATGTGCACAGTATATTACATAGACCCAAAATGTGCCATGGAGTACACTGAAATGTACTTGTAATTGAACTTTTCCTTGGAGAATGAAAATCTTAGTCACAGAACAAGAACAGCACAAATGGCTGTACTATTTTCCCTATGCTGTCTTCAGCCTGGTCTTGCAGCCAAAGCCACAAGTTGGGATATCTGAGTTCAGATTCCGGACTGGGCCACAAACATTCTGAATGGGCAAGTCACTGTAACATATCTCTGCACAGTTCTTCAACTGTAACATGGGGGTAATAGTATCTCCCTACCTGACAGGGATGTTGTAAGGATTTTTGTGAGGTGCTTAGATATGGTGATGCAGCATCTTGATCTGGGATGCCCACTTCTATGGGCAAGACATTTACAGATCTCTGCAAAAGTCCAAACACGGAAAGGGTTTGGAAATATCTTGTCCATTTCAGTGTTTGGACTCCTTGCCAACACTTGTAAACAAGGACGTTAGTGCTTGTTATGGTATTTCTTACTGTGCCTATACGTAAGCTAGGAACTGGACTAGATGACTTATTTCACATCAACCTCTGAAGACCCATTAAGTGGCAACATTTGATCACTACCAACCTGAGGCGGATAAGGACTCTTGACCCAGTTGTAAAGGACTGTGTATCCCATTACTAGTCCCTTGGTCCATGAAACACCTCCCTCCTCCATTTCATCCGAACAATAAGAGCCAAATACAGACCTGAGTAAGTGCAATCCCCAGTTTTGAATACTGCGTACAGATGTGGTCTCCTCTTCTCAAAAAAGATATACTGGCACTAGAAAAGGTTCAGAGAAGGGCAACTAAAATGATTAGGGGTTTGGAACGGGTCCCATATGAGGAGAGATTAAAGATGTTAGGACTTTTCAGCTTGGAAAAGAGGAGACTAAGGGGGGATATGATAGAGGTATATAAAATCATGAGTGATGTGGAGAAAGTAGATAAGGAAAAGTTATTTACTTATTCCCATAATACAAGAACTAGGGGTCAACAAATTAAATTAATAGGCAGCAGGTTTAAAACAAATAAAAAGAAGTTCTTCTTCACACAGCACACAGTCAACTTGTGGAACTCTTTACCTGAGGAGGTTGTGAAGGCTAGGACTATAACAGCATTTAAAAGAGAACTGGATAAATTCATGGAGGTTAAGTCCATTAATGGCTATTAGCCAGGATGGGTAAGGAATGCTGTCCCTCGCCTCTGTTTGTCAGAGGGTAGAGATGGATGGCAGGAGAGAGATCACTTGATCATTACCTGTTAGATTCACTCCCTCTGGGGCACCTGGTATTGGCCTCTGTCGGTAGACAGGATACTGGGCCAGATGGACCTTTGGTCTGACCCAGTATGGCTGTTCTTATGTTCTTATGTTCATAGTAGAACTGCACCAGAACTGAATTGACTTCAGTGGGGGAGAAAAGAAATAAGAAAAGCACAAGTTTATCAATAAACAATAATTCAACAAGCAAATGCAGGGCATACATATGAGAATTTTTGCATCATTGACTTCAGAGAATTGAAATTAAAGCATAAAATGGGTTTTATTTGCTTGACAAATGGTAAAAGATGAACCAAAAAATGTTGGCAACTGAATGATATGAAAAATACTTTCATTTTGGCCACACTTGTGAAACAGCACAAACGCTGTGGCATTACCCTCTTCTTTCTTGAGGTTGATGACTCTTATGGCTGTCTTCTGAAACTAATGATCTTACAACAGACTATCATGCAGATTCGTCTCTCTGAGGTCCGCTGATATCCAGTCCATGTACTGAGTCTTTGGTCTCCCCCTTGGTCATCTTTCATCCACAGTCATGGCAAGAGCTGTCCTACCAATATAGCTCTCCAGTCTCTGCTGGGTATGCTCGTACCAATATAGCCTGGCCTCCCTCAACTTGTCTTCAATTGGAGCAAATTGCATTGCCCAGATCATTTCCATGGCTTTTGTTAAAAAAGTGGGGCTATTCAACACTAGGATTTGTGGAGCTTAGGTTCTGAAAATGGATAAAAGAATGCTTGCTGAGAGGTAACTGTGACAAAGAACCATTCCTAGTCTAGTTGAGATTATGAAGACAAGCAAGTGGCTCTGATTGACTAGGAGAACATAAAACCCCTGAAATGTTTGGTTTATTTGATTTTGGTTTTCTGTTTAAATAAGTACAAATAATCCCCAAGCCTGCTGTAATTTTAGCTGCAGGGGAGAAGATGTGTTCAACATTTTGAAGTGGTTACATTTTGCCAGATAGCGCAAATATTTTTATGAAATTGTTTCCCACATTTGGACTGTAATGCATATCCAGGAATGCTACATTGTGGAGACGTGTTGTAAATTTGATATTGATGCACAGACATTGTGTATGTAGAATCCTAAATCAGACTTTTTCACTTGCCAGCCTAAAAAAACAAGATTATCTACTATCCTGATTGAAAATGTTAATTATCTGTGTGAAGGGATTGTTTCACTACTGGCACCTCCCTGTGGCTGGGCATGGCATAGCAGCTATCTCTCTGCTGGGTGTCTCTTGCCAGCAGCTGCTTCACCTCTGCAGTGACCTGCCTCTTCCTTTTCAAGCTCCTCCTCCAACTTTGCAGGTGTGACAGATCGGAGCTGCCTGAGCCCAGGACAGCTCGTTAACCCCTTGTTGTCCAGTGTAGGGTTCGTATATTCCATCACAATCTGCCTATCGAAAAACGTGAGCGTAATATTCATGTGACATTGTAATGCGTATTATGGCAAATTCTTTAAGTAAATGTAATCCATCATTGACTTAATGTATTCTAATCAATGTCTTTCAGATTTCAGAGATTTTTTTAGTAATATTAATAGCATATTGGACCTTTTTCTATTCCTATAATGTAGGAAGAGAGGGACTCCATAATCCATGTTAAGCAATAGACTAGTTAGTATTTCAGACATGGATTAATTATGGGAGTTGATCTAGGAATTCTAATTCAGGCCCCCTGTCTGTAACAGGCAGGCTGAAAGGAGCATGCCTGAAAGGCCAGATAAATGTAGCTACTCATTTAGTTTCTGATGGAGGTACAGATGTTTTCCTCCCTTAGGGAGGAAAGAGGAGGAGGAAAGAATAAAAGAGATAATACTATATTTTGTCAGCAGATGATTCGAAGGGACATCGGCCTTACAGGGGGACTGCAACAGTGATTCTGTATTATCATGGGAATTCCTCTCCTCATACAGGAAGAGGAGGGCTGGGAGTCTAAGCAAAAAGAAAACATAATCTCAGCAACATAACATGTAGGGTGAAGTTATAGGGAAATAAACTAGGGATTATTATGCAAGCTTTGTTGGAACTAGAACACTCTAATTCCTGTAAATCTGTTGTATGTAAAAGTAATAAAGAATTTTTTTATTTTTTTGGTGAAAGGACAAAAAAAAAATCTGACAGAATATTTGGAAACTGTGAAGTAAATGTTGAACCTTTTCTCAGAAAGAGAGAGACCAGCATTTAAAAAAAAAAATTAAATGGACCAAAAGAAAGTAGGGGGAGGGCAGGGCAACTGTTGAATAAAGATAGACATGAAATAACAGATGATAATGAAATGATTGAGATACTTGGTATAGAGCTGGAATAATTTAAAGAAAAGTGATGTGTAGCTCTTTTAATAAATAAAACCTCCAAACCCTATTCATTATGTTTATCTGTTATTTGCAAGTAATCAAGCAACCACTGGACATCCATAAATCCCAGAAGTTTATTGAGTATTCATCTAAAACTTCATAAGATAAAGGTGATATTCCTTAATGCAGTGGTTCTCAAAGCCAGTCCGCCACTTGTTCAGGGAAAGCCCCTGCCGGGCCAGGCTGGTTTGTTTACCTGCTGCGTCCACAGGTTCGGCCGATTGTGGTTCCCACTGGCCGCGGTTCGCCGCTCCAGGCCAATGGAGGCAGCGGGAAGCGGCGCGGGCCGAGGGATGTGCTGGCTGCCGCTTCCTGCCGCCCCCATTGGCCTGGGACGGCGAACCGCGGCCAGTGGGAGCCGTGATCAGTCGAACCTGCGGATGCGGCAGGTAAACAAACTGGCCTGGCCTGGCAGGGGCTTTCCCTGAACAAGCGGCGGACCGGCTTTGAGAACCACTGCCTTAATGGGTATTCTACAATATTAAAACATTATATTCTTCCCAGCAGGGAGCAGATACAGTGCAACATGAC
>NW_020664372.1:8208751-8343636 GCF_002925995.2 Terrapene triunguis
TAGGTGAGCAACCACACAACACACATGACTTATAACCAATAATGATTAGTCAGAACCAAAAGTTTGACAAACTATAGGGTGAAAATCATTCATCCCATAACACAGTGGCTCTCAACCTTTCCAGAGTACTGTTTCCCTTTCAGGAGTCTGATTTGTCTCAAGTTTCACCCCACTTAAAAACGACATGCTTATCAAAATCAGACATAGAAATACAAAAGTGTCACAGCACACTATTACTGACAAATTGCATACTCCCTCATTTTTACCATTATTATTTATTATTTTAAAATACATTGATTGGAATATACATATTGTACTTTCAATGTATAGTATACAGAGCAGTATAAACAAGTCACTGACTTTGCTAGTGCTTTTTATATAACCTGTTGTAAAACTAGGCAAATACCTAGCTGAGGTGATGTACCCCCGGAAGACCTCTGTGTTCCCCCAGGGGTATGCATACCCCTTGTTGAGAACCACTGCCATAACACTCACATTTGTTGAAAATCAGAATCGGTTTTTGAACTGCCTGCTAGAACCTAAACTGATTACATTCACAATGAATCCTATTTGTAATGATATGTTAGACCATCACTGCTTAAAAACCAGTTCCAAGTAGTTATTATGAGAGAAGAAAATTGATAGTGGTGAGTTGTAAGTAAGGGAAATGGACAATTCCTTCTCTCCCCTCCACACTTCAGAGGGACCCATGCAATGGATATAGTCTGCTGCAACCCCTAACGGGTACAGCACATGTAGGTGTTCCAGGAGGCAATGCCTCTCAGAACTCCAAGAGACTAGTATGGCTCTGTACTATCCTCAGCATAGGAAAGAGCCTAGCGGACATGCTAGAACTCACTCTGTCAGTGGTCTGCATGTTTGTTGTAAGATGAATTATCTGTCTCATGCGTCTTCCTAAATCAACAAATGAGTGCCAGTAAATAAAGCCCCAAACTTTCCCTTGAACAGGACAGGGTTTCAGTTTAGTGGATTATGACTATACAAGGTGCAAAGCAGCGGGAAAATAGAACTATCGTAATTCACCATGCTGTATGTGGATAGGAGGTTATTCCCTCACCTTGAAGGTGAGCTGCCTATGTTTTAAGCATGAGATTTGAATAGTCCTAGTGTACAGAATGGCACTAATTATTAATTGTCATAAAATTATCTGACCCTCTTAAAATGCAAGAAGAGTTCAACTCTATTACCTTATGCAGCTGGGAATTGCTTTGTGACTTTGTATTTCATTTTTTCTGTTCTAAATTTACTGGCCATTAATTTTATAAATTTAATGGTCTTAGACAGCTGGTACTGAGAGAGGAACTCATTAGGTCTCGCTTGAATTGTATAGGGAGAGTTGAGGTAAAGAAGTATATCTGTTGTTCAGCTGAGGCTCACCTATGTGCTTTCTACAGTCCAGACTCGGAATGGGATAGGCCTCTTGGCATTTGCATGGGGGATTGGATGGCTTGGAACTCACTAAAATTGAACCCTGGCAAGACTGAAGCTCGGTCAATTGGGTGAGAGAGCTGTAATTTGTCAGTGTTTTAGAAACTGCTAAATGTGTCAGCTGGAACATCAGTGTGACTGTATCATGATCAGTGGAACTGGAGTGAGGGCCCCCGTGCCCTAGAGGGACTATTATTGTAATGGGAAACCTGGAGACATGGGGAGTTAGGTTGGAAGCAACTCAGCCACATAGGCAGTGCACAGGGTTTAATCAAGTTCCACTTAACCTGTATTCAGCATCTCTTTGTGAATGAAACAAAGATGTACGTGAGGACTTTATTTCACTATTACCATGTATGCATGGATGCTTCAACTGTGCTACCATCAGAGTTGGCTCCGGAGCCCTACAACATTTGTTTTGATCTTTAGAGCCGAGAAGATAAAGAGTGAGTGAGTTTTATAGGATACTGCCCCATGCAGACAACTGTTTCCTCATTTATTCCTGTCAATTTGTTACTTTTTTAACTGCACATTGTGGGATTATTTGGTGGGGTTTTTTTTTAATATATATTAATGCTAGAAAGCAGTTTATGCACACACAGCTCTTTTTAAAACTTGCACAAGTGAGCCAGCAATGACCTTCTACTCTAAAGAATTGCTGGACAGGTGGCCGAAGGCGTCTGCTGCTCTTGCTGGAAATAAGATTTAAAAAAAATCTCTGTGGGGCTAGTAGAGAAAAAACAGGAATTAGGGGAGGAGTGTTATAAACAAAACCCTAGACTCCCTCCATATGGCTGTGAGCAGATTTCCCTGGGCTTGGCCTTGGACAGGCCAATCCCCTGCAGTGCAAGTTCACTGGAGTGCAATGGCCTGTTATTAGAGGGCTGTGCTTTCTAACACCTGGGTGATGAATGAACTTTCCAGTTAGTAATTAGACACCTCCTTGCAGGCAGCAGAAGTGCGTCTGTGTGTGTGTGTGTGTGTGCGCGCGCGGGCGGGCACGCATTGTTTTCAGAAGCGGGGGAGGGGGGTCCTAAAAAGCATTTTAAAAAGAGATTACCATTATAGTGTTTCATGTTAGCTTGTTGCTCTGGAAGGACAGAATTGGGACTAAAGTTAGTTTCATATTGGATTTCACAAGGGGACATTCCTGCTGGATTCTCAACTGATTTTTCCTCCTAAAAACCCAATATCACATTACAGGTATTCAAAATAAATGTGTTGTGCAAGCTAATGGGTAATGAGGTACTTAAGAGATCTCCCTGACCCCCACCCCACCCCTCTAGAGTCCAGAGAAGTTAGCATTCATTGACAATTCCAAAGGGATTTATTTAAGCCTAAAATAAGTATTTCTTTGGACTTAATTATAGGAAGTGCTTGAGCTGCTGAATTCAAATGCCAAAAGAGATTCATTTAGTCCAAAGCGAATCCTTTCCTGTTCTCAAATTAAGTCTTTTCAAAATAGTTGAAAGAAAAAAGAAAAGAGTGAACGTTACCTATTTTTGTTGTGTTTATGCCTGTTTTTGAGGTCTGCTTTATCTGTGTACAGTCAAAAATTTCAGTAATCATTCCAAGTGCCTTCACTGATATCTGTTGGTACAGTTCACAGCTGATCAGCTTCAGACACTCTTGCTGTTAATATGCAGTGGGTAATAAACAGTTCAGTATGAGGTATCCACTGTTTGAAAACTACAAGCATTTTATGATTTGTGTGTGCGGGTGCTAATTTCTATTTATTTATAAATCTCTGTCCTAGAACCAATAGTCATTGACTTGTTGCTAAACCTCAGTTCTGTCATGGTTTGGTCAACAACTTTGAAGCTGGAATTTGTGGACCTGAACAGTAATCAGCAGCAGTTCCACTAGATTCAATCAAGCGATGCTAATTAATGCCAGCCGAGGATCTGGCCCTGAATCTTTTGGAGATGAGCATTCAAGACAGATGCTGGTAGATTAAGACACTGACCCTGCAAGCAAATACATGGATCTTCATTAAAGTCAATGTGACTCCTTGCAAGCAGAAGGGTCTGCTTGTTCAGATCAGTGAGAAAAATTGGGGCCTAAGAAGGTTTTTTTTGCTTTACGCACGGTTAGTGCATTCAAATAAAAATTCCCAATATTCACTTGAGTAATAACTCTGGTCTACAATTTTTGAGAAGTCGTCTGCTTCAGAGATAAAATGTGCTGTTTATTATGTATTTTGATGTGCTGAATTCAAATATGACAATTAAAACAACTGATTGGCTACTGTTTCTAAGATATTTAAGTTTTTACATTTTATGTCTATGTATATTGTGTAGCTAGTAGAGTTTTAATCATAAATTGTAAACCTAGGTCTTTTCATGTGTTTATGGTTGCTTTACATGATAATATTTCACCTGTCCTATTTATGTAACACTTTAAAAATCAGCAAAAGGTTATATAAATAAAATTTATTGTGAAACAAAAGGCAAAAAACTATTATGTACATAGTTTAGTCCTATTCAGTGTCTACTCGGCGATTCTTGTCTTGTCTCTTGTATTCATTAAATGGAGCACCTCTTGTCACTGTCCAGCAATAGTCTGCAAGCATTGATGGGCTCCATTTGCCTTGATAGCATTTCTCCATTGTTGCAATGTCCTGGTGAAATCGTTCGCCGTGCTCGTCGCTCACTGCTCCGCAGTTCGGTGGAAAAAAATCTAGATGAGAGTGCAAAAAATGTCTCTTTAGTGACATGTTGCAAGCAAGGCTTTTGTATGCCTTGAGGAGGTTTTCCACCAGCAACCTGTAATTGTCTGCCTTGTTGTTTCCGAGAAAATTTATTGCCACTAACTGGAAGGCTTTCCATGCCGTCTTTTCCTTGCCACGCAGTGCATGGTCAAATGCATCATCTCGAAGAAGTTCACGAATCTGAGGACCAACAAAGACACCTTCCTTTATCTTAGCTTCACTTAACCTTGGACATTTTCCACGGAGGTACTTGAAAGCTGCTTGTGTTTTGTCAATGGCCTTGACAAAGTTCTTCATCAGACCCAGCTTGATGTGTAAGGGTGGTAACAAAAACTTCCTTGATTCAACAAGTGGTGGATGCTGAACACTTTTCCTCCCAGGCTCCAATGACTGTTGGAGTGGCCAATCTTTCTTGATGTAGTGAGAATCTCTTGCACGACTATCCCATTCGCAGAGAAAACAGCAGTACTTTGTGTATCCAGTCTGCAGACCAAGCAAGAGAGCAACAACCTTCAAATTGCCACAAAGCTGCCACTGATGTTGGTCATAGTTTATGCACCTCAAAAGTTGTTTCATGTTGTCATAGGTTTCCTTCATATGGACTGCATGACCAACTGGAATTGATGGCAAAACATTGCCATTATGCAGTAAAACAGCTTTAAGACTCGTCTTCGATGAATCACAAATGAACAGTTCTACTCATCTGGATGGTGAACGATGTTGAGGGCTGCCATCACACCATCGATGTTGTTGCAGGCTACAAGATCACCTTCCATGAAGAAGAATGGGACAAGATCCTTTTGACGGACACGGAACATGGAAACCCTAACATCACCTGCCAGGAGATTCCACTGCTGTAGTCTGGAGCCCAACAGCTCCGCCTTACTCTTGGGTAGTTCCAAATCCCTGACAAGGTCATTCAGTTCACCTTGTGTTATGAGGTGTGGTTCAGAGGAGGAGGATGGGAGAAAATGTGGGTCCTGTGACATTGATGGTTCAGGACCAGAAGATTCATCCTCTTCCTCTTCCTCGTCTGACTCAAGTGAGAATGATTCTGGTGCATCAGGAAGCGGCAGTCCTTCTCCGTGGGGTACTGGGCGTATAGCTGATGGAATATTTGGATAATGCACAGTCCACTTTTTCTTCTTTGACACACCTTTCCCAACTGGAGGCACCATGCAGAAGTAACAATTGCTGGTATGATCTGTTGGCTCTCTCCAAATCATTGGCACTGCAAAAGGCATAGATTTCCTTTTCCTGTTCAACCACTGGCGAAGATTTGTTGCACAAGTGTTGCAGCATATGTGTGGGGCCCACCTCTTGTCCTGATCTCCAATTTTGCAGCCAAAAGAAAGGTGATAGGCTTTCTTAACCATAGTGGTTATACTGCACTTTTGTGATGCAAAAGTCACTTCACCACAAACATAGCAGAAGTTATCTGCACTGTTCACACAAGTACGAGGCATCTCTGCTCACTTTGGCTAAACAGAAATGTGTCCCTTTGCAAAATCAAACACTGACAAATAAGAGAGCATGACACTGTATGATTTCTAGAGCTGATATAGGGCAATTTGTTCAGCAGAGTGATGTAAGCTTCGTTATGATGGCATCATCCATGACTTCTAGGAATAACATGATGCAATTCATATCATGTATGACGCAATACCAGCTTCAGATTGCATCCTTCATTGTTTTGCCTAAAAAGCAAGAACTGTCCAAACCCAGTCATAGATTTATTCATAGATCCAGTCAAAGATGTGTATTAGTCATTTCTGGTTTAAATTGAGATCCCTTCCCTTTATAACTCACTTATCCTCCGCCATTCCCAAGCCAAGGGTCGTATATACTGACCCAATAGCATATCTTGAAAACTAGAGCCAATCAACAATTTGAAGCATCATTTTCGTTCTCAGTGACCCAGAATTAGTAAAGTTTACTACATTTATTTCAGAAGCATTTTGGCTGTAGAGCAGGGTAATTTCTTAAAATCTCTTATGTAGCAATCAGTGATTTTTCCTGGTTTGTTTGTTTCCATTTACAACACAAGTATTTTGCCCTCATCACCCCTTGCTGAGGAAATACCCATGGGAGCAGAATCTGGGGGAGGGGTCAGGGAAAGGGGAAGTTTGTGAGTTCCCCTTTTCTTGGATTATTCTGGTTGGGGTCAGCCACCAAGTTCTGCCCTGGCTATCTGCAGGAAACTAGAGTTTATGCTTCTGGGATAGCTCCAGAACCTACTCCCCTTTAGCTCCCTGACAGTGTGATTCCGAACTGTGCTGCCAATCTCATAGGGGACTTCGTTCTAATGTTCTAACCCTTTGCTCGGTTTTCTGCAAGTGGGGACAAGGAAATGATGTATACCTTCTGGGTCTTGGCCCTGGCCCATTTGCAGTTACCTCCAGCCCCTTTCTTCTCCAGCCACAGAGGAAGCTACTTCCTTTCCACATGGGAGGACATTTGCATGTAAGGGACCTTCCATGCCAGAAAATCCAGCCATATATACAATATATTGTATTCTGCCCTTATATAAATATTTTATTCTGCTTTCATGTATGCATGCATGAGTCCTATTCCCTTCAGTGGGAGTAGCACAGGTGCTGTTCTTTAATTGCAGTGCCTAAGCCAGGTTGCAGTAGTGTATGAAGCCATTTCTTTCAAATATTTGTCACCACTTTAAGTGGTGAAAACTGTTGCCGAACAACATATGAAAATTCAAAACAATCAATTGGGCATCATAAAAATGTACAAAGCTGCAACATAAAGTTATGTTGAAAACTTTTTAGCATGAATATTCACCCAGGAATTTCCAGCCTTTTAAAAACCAACTCTGTCTGCCTGATTTCACTTTGAATTCAATATGTACACATTAAATGCTTTGATGAATTGGGCCAATACTGTTGAGTGCACATCATTGCCAGTTTTTGAAAGGGCATTTGTCAAATTAACAATCTTTGAGTTACTGCAGAGCCTTCTACCACATGATCTGTCTGTCTCTCCATGCACCTTTAGGACCTGCTGATTTTTTTTTTTTTTTAATTTGGGTTCGGCATTTCAACAGTTCATGGTTAAAACAATGCAAGATTGTGCTTCCTGTGAATTTTACATTACAATGCATCAGCTAATGAAACTCTTTCAAAAAAGGCATGCTCGCTTGCTCTGTTTCTTTGCTTTCAACGAAAGCAAATACAGACTTGCTAAAACTTTAGCAGTGGTGTCCCTAATGAAAAACTGAATATTCCATATGAATATGATTTTGGACAATTAGTTTCAATTGCAATGGAACTCTTAAAGTCACTGTTAGAGATTTGCTATAACTGCTGCAGTTTGTGCAATGCAAAGCATTGGAACAAAATTAGACCTTAAATCTATACTATAAAATGGAGTTTCTCATAATACCCAAATTTAGAATAAATAGGATGGATTTTATTTATTTAGAATTTTTTCAGATGATTATGTACTCATGTATTTGAAAAATAATCTCCAAACAGCTGGTTTGTGTTAGTATTTGGCTGAACAGAGTATTAGATGAAATATTTCTTTAGATAATGTAATGTACAATATATGGCAGATATACTGCATCCTTTAGGAGAGAAGTACATGCTTTAATCCTGAACACATAATTTCTAGAAAATATACACTGTCTCTCAGCTTCTCACATTAAATAACAAAGTTACCCCATTTAAAAATTCTGCAGGGCCTTACTCTCCAAAGGTTTGCACAAGCACATTTCACTACTTGAAAATAGTTTCGGAAGGCAGTTCATGTACAGGGCCCAGTTGTCTTCATTAAGAGCACGATTGGTTTCAAGATGATCAGATAGATTTATAAATAAATAGTCACATGCATAAAAACAAAATATGATGTGCAGAGTGATGTGTTGTGTTGTTTGCAGATATAGTCATGTTGCATATAATCTGGCGCATGTATATAACACATATACACTCTCTGCTGCCCTCTGGTGGGTGGAACCTGCACTTGTTAAAGAATATTTGAATTTGTCACCTTCCAGGGGCTAGACTTCAAATAAGATATATACTATGGTACTATAAGTACATAATGACATATGCTTTAGCTCAAATAAAATAAATCTGTGAGGTTCACAACCTTGCACTTCACAGGATTTCCCCATATGTACTTTTCACCCTACACACTATCTTTTATTAGTGTCCTTCCTGCTCTGCAGTGTTTTCTGGCCACATACTTTAACCTCTGCAGTGTTCTCTTTCAAATTAGCTATGCTTCCATCATCTGATATTGAACTATTTGTCATATCTGACCTACAATTCATTAGACTAAAAACAAAACAGTGTTAAGTATGAAGTACCAGAGATGTGAATGGTTTTTTATATAATACATATGATCAAATACCATTGAAGTCAAGAGTTTTTGCCATTGACTTCAGTTGGGCCATAATTTTATCCATAGTTTAGACAGATCCCTGCCCCAAGGAACTTTCAGCCTAAAGAATGCAACTCAGAGATTTTGAGACCTCTAAGAATCAGGCCTTGAGTTTGACAAATGCAAAAAACCAACAACTAAAGATGAGGTAACCCTTGCGGTATCATGTATAGAATTGACATGAATCACATAAACAGAGAGACAGACACAAAGAAAGAAGACAAAGGAGAGAGGAGTGATGCTAAGGGTATAGCACTTTACAATTCAATATGGAGTTGCCAAATCTTATGTCAGGAGTAGCTTGGAGGAAATATGGCTGGTGTGTCTTTTAGTGCATTTCATAGTATACATGGACTATGTAAAATATTCTCTTATTTGTATTCAACATTCTGATTTATGTCAGATTGACAGCTCTAGTCTTACATTTGCTATTTATTGGCTCTGATAAAAGCACATTTTGAAAATGATCTGTCTCCAATGGTGAACCACTGCCACTGGGAACTGCGGGGAGCCATGCATGCGGACGGTCAACGTAAACAAAATGTCTCGTGGCCCGCCAGCAGATTAACCTAATGGATCACGTGCCAAAGGTTGCCAACCCCTGGTTTAATAGTAGCCATCACCTAGATTTCAGAACCCCACCCCACTCACTGCTAAGATACAGTTGCTCTGAGGAACCATTTGTAGCTGCGGTGAGAGAAAAACTGTTGAGATGCATTCCCAATATTCATGCATAGACAAGGAGATATAATAGATTTCAGTGGAAAATTTATCCTTTCTAGGGCTTGTGTCCAAAAAAGAGATGTTACCATTTACTCAGAGCAGATGTATCTGAGTTTCTGTTCTTGGGGATATTTTCAGTGTACAACCAATGTTACTAGGCCCATTCTGTGTAATTGGAATGATTTCCAATTATTCTGATTTTTAAACATCCAGCATTGAAATGAGTGTGCACTTATGTATTTGTGCTTGTTGATAAAATGTGGAAATCTGGCCTGACTGTAAGGTTTAATTTTTCTAATAAACAAAATTAATTTTTTCAACTACTCAAATTCTCGCTGATGAACACTTGACAAGAGTATACATTTTAATTAAAAATGATACACTCCTAGATCCTGAAGAAAAACATCTGAAGATACTTGGCAGTGGCCTGAATGGGTTTGAAGTTAACGGAAGACTAGCTTCTAAACTCTTTGGGGCAGGGAGCATCTTTTTTTTGGTGCTGGTAGAAAACCTACCCCACTGGGGCCTTGGTCTATGACTAGGGTTCCTGGGTGCTATGCTAATACAAATATAGGACCTGGGTAACTCTGAGGGTATGTAAAATTTATCAAAACCAAGCACCACCCCAGGCACTATGAGTTCAAATACAACCCCTAGCAGAAATCTGAAGTAAAAAAAAACCAAAAAAAACCAGATTCCAATCTGCTGCTATCAAAGGGTTTTTTTCTGAGAACAATTTATGGAAGGTTGTGGTGGAGTCTCCATCACACATAATTTTTAAATAAAGATTGGATGCTATTCTAAAAGATATGTTTCAAGAATTATTTTGCAGAAGTTCTATGGCCTGTGTTATACAGAAGGTCAGCTTAGATGATCACAGTGGTCCCTTCTGGCCTTGGAATCTGTGAAATAATAAATAGTAATACAAATAAATAACATTATTGTTAATTTGTGTTATGGTCATGGATAGAGGCCAGGATCTTGTTGTGTTAGGAACTGAAAAAGGTATAACACAGTTCTTGCCCTGAAGAGATGAAATAAACAAACAATCAAGACACTCATGGGCTTCAGGAAAAATATGCTAACAGATTGCTAAATAGGCCACATTAGTTACTTCAGTGTAGCAGATGGGATGGAACTGTAGGAGAGAAACAGACACATACAGCGTCTTAATCTTCAAAATGTGTAGGTAGTATTGTCAGGCATGACTACTTCTACATATATGGAAGAAGCTTCGGGAATCAGGAATAACCTGGGACTGTGATTTTTACATTAGAATTATATTAGAATTATATTCTTCTTCAGGAAGATCTGTCATATCACTTCCTTCATGTGTAGTTTCCCTGATTCAAGTCCTATAAACCTATGAAAGACAATAATCACATGTACATCTGTACCTACATCATCCCCACTTGAGATATTTTTTCCCAAAGTTTGTGGGATGCCTGAAATCTTCTGGCCAATGTTATTAATGGTCTGGAGGATGGCGTGGACTGCATCCTCAGCAAATTTGCAGATGACACTAAACTGGGAGGAGTGGTAGATATGCTGGAGGGTAGGGATACCATACAGAGAGACCTAGACAAATTAGAGGATTGGGCCAAAAGAAATCTGAAGAGGTTCAACAAGGACAAGTGCAGAGTCCTGCACTTAGGACGGAAGAATCCCATGCACTGCTACAGACTAGGGGCCGAATGGCTAGGCAGCAGTTCTGCAGAAAAGGACCTAGGGGTTATAGTGGACGAGAAGCTGGATATGAGTCAGCAGTGTGCCCGTGTTGCCAAAAAGGCTAATAGCATTTTGGGCTGTATAAGTAGGGGCATTGCCAGCAGATCGAGGGATGTGATCATTCCCCTCTATTCAACATTGGTGAGGCCTCATCTGGAGTATTGTGTCCAGTTTTGGGCCCCACACTACAAGAAGGATGTGGAAAAATTGGAAAGAATTCAGCGGAGGGCAACAAAACTGATTAGGGGGCTGGAGCACAGGACTTATGAGGAGAGGCTGAGGGAACTGGGATTGTTAGTCTGCAGAAGAGAAGAATGAGGAGGGATTTGATAGCTGCTTTCAACTACCTGAAAGGGGGTTCCAAAGAGGATGGATCTAGTCTGTTCTCAGCAGTAGCAGGTGACAGAACAAGGAGTAAAGGTCTCAAGATGCAGTGGGGGAGGTTTAGGTTGGATATTAGGAAAAAACTTTTTCACTAGGGAGGGTTGTGAAGCACTGGAATGGGTTACCTAGGGAGGTGGTGGAATCTCCTTCCTTAGAGGTTTTTAAGGTCAGGCTTGACAAAGCCCTGGCTGGGATGATTTAGTTGGGGATTGGTCCTGCTTTGAACAGGGGGTTGGACTAGATGACCTCCTGAGGTCCTTCCAACCCTGATATTCTGTGATCATGTGCTAAATGTTGTTGTTGTGGGCTTTTTTCCCCCTCTGCTCATCACGCCTCATTTCTAGTAGAGTGATGAAATGGGTGGCTTTCTGGGAGATAAAGCATGGATGCAAATGGCCAGTTACAAAGTGACCTACTTGCCTAACTCTATCTAATTCAAGATAGTGTTAAATAGATTCTCTTTTGGACACCAACCAAGTCACATTTCAGAGGACCAGATACTGAGTTGATGTCAATCAATGTATTTCCACTAAGTCAGCATAGCTATGCCAATGGACACTAACAGATATCTGCCCCAGAATGCCTAAATTAAATGCTAATGTTAACTATATTAGAGAGAAAGAGATTTTTACAAATTGTACCAAAAACATTTTTAAACCAGCTTAATTTAGTATTTGCAGCTTTGCTATATTTTAGTTGGTTATATTACATTAGGCTGACTACATTTAACTTATTTTTGCACAGAGTGCTTTAACAGAATAAGAAACGGACAGAATCTCTTTGAAATTTGTATTTATTTTGCTATCTTAGTATTATATAGTTGCTGTCAGATCGAGGCTCTTAGAAGCCTAGAGCGAGAAAGAAACGGATAAAGCAAAACGGGGTAACAGTTCAGGTGTATGTTAGGAAAGTTTTCTGGTGTTTTTTTTCCCCCAACATAAAAAAGACTTGCCTAAATGTTTTTGTGATCAATTTACAATCTGAAGCACATTAGAAAATTTGTAGTATTCCAAGAAGGTTAAATTGCTTTGAAACAGTATATGTCAGAGTTAATTCTCTCTAGTTTTTTCAAATTAAGAAAATAGAATATATTCGGGAAAGTGCAACAAATGTTACATAGGAGTGGAGTACTGAGGCTATTAACTTGTTGCTTCTGTTGTGTAGACACTGAACTGTTGATATTGTCCCTGTGTTTCTGTGCTTTCCCGGTCTCATCTTTGAGAACGGAAATTAATGCTGATAACATTTGGAATTAGCATTGAAATCATTTCTACTTGTGACAGAGGGAGAAGCAGAGAGGCACAAAGAAGGGGAACACCTTGGAAGAATACCATAGCAGCTGCACACTCTGTAAATAGCATTTAAAATACATTAAAAATCACTTGGCTGATCTTCAATGCACTTTGTAAAATACAGTATGTACTGTTTCAAAAAATATGCACTGTAGACGCCAAATGTGCATCCCAGGGCAGAATTTTACCTCGTTAGGTCAGAACAGATGGACCAAATGCCCTTTTGGAATTTGTCTTTAAAACATGTGTATATGTTACTCTATACCAAGTCTAAAAAATCTACATCTTTAATTAAACTGGTCCCTGACAGGCCACATCAATGGCTATTCAAATTAATTCTATAATAAATACTAGTTCTTTACAAAAATTTGGTTTAATTTTTGAAATATTATTTGGTCTAAAAGAAAATCAGCCCAACTGACACACTATACTCCATATATTGCAAAGTTTCATATAATTTTCAAAGTTCATGGAATCTAAGCATATTTGGCATCTCAGTTTTCATTGTGTATTAGGACAAATGAAGACATCCACAACTCTTGAAAATGTATTTACTTGTCTTTAAAGCACCTGTTCATCACTCCTGGTGTTTTCACACAATGCAAACATGAACCAATATAAATAAAAAATACATAAATACACAGTGGGCTTCTCATAGTATGTACCCAACCTAGTAATAATAGGTCACAGAATGTTTAAGAAGAGCCTCAATTCACTGTCTCTCCAAAAGCCTAAGGGGAAAAAGGTGAGCGTGGCAGAGTGCTCTGATTGTTAACAAATCTGGGCTCTGTTGGACTAAGGAGGGAAGTGAATATGAGAATTCAAGAACCTTTATTAAAAAAAACCAGACAAAAGACCTGCCACTAGAGCCCTTTCTTAAACCATGGAGTTGTTAACTCAAACAATGTTGTTGCTCACAACTGTGGTGGTATCACACAAGGAGATAAGTAGTTTCTCAGTTAATCGGGTCCTTATAAATTAAGACCAACACCTTGAACTCCACCTAGTAAACGTAACATCTGTCAGTGCAGATTACAGCTATTGTCATACCAGGTTTTCTGTGTGAAGCAGTCAGATGGCACATGACCAAGATTCACCACCAAATTTGGTCTGCTGGTTGGATCATTAACTTGCCCGGGCCGGGTACTGATGGGGAGCACGACATGAATACTGATCCATTGCCCCCCATGCAAGTGACTCACATGATGTTGGTTGATGTAGAGCTGAACAAAGCTATGCGTATTGTTACTGGGACCTTATGGGCAACTCCATTGCCATGGCTCTCGATACTTAGCAACATAGCACTGCCCCATATACGCCGTGAAAAGGCCTCTGTCACATTGCTGGCTAAGATTCATAAGACTAGCCACCTGCCGTTATACTCAGACCTCTTCGAACACCCACCTGCTCACCTGTCTTCTGGCCCTTTATGGTCATTTATGCCACCACAGGACATGACAGTGGCATAGCAAGTGGTCATTGATGACAGTTGTTAATCACTCTCTCATCACTGACCCAACCATCAGTCTACCAGTTTTGATCTGCCAAGGGACCCGTGGTCATCTCTGAGCTGGTTTTGAACAGGACAGGGCAACTATGCAGCAAATCTTTTTCAATAGGGTTTTTCTAATGACCCACGATGCAGCTGCAGTCAACTTCAGACTATGTCACATATCATTATTGAGTGCCCACTGACTTATTTCGACGGCAGGCTACTGGCTTTCCACCTGGCTGATGATGATGCCATTAAATGGCTGGCCACATTGCGCATATGCTGATGATGATGTGTGAAGCAATGCTTGATTTTTTTCTAAATGCATCCATGAAACTTCAATTTCTAGATGCTCTCATAATGAAACCCATATCTAATCTCAAGGCAACTAAGGAGCAAAGGATTGTGGTATCACAAGAGGCTACACTGTTCTCTCCAGGTAAAGACAAAACAAACCCCTCTTGGAAATAGCTGCTACCTCTGAATCCAGAACTACTTCTGGATCTAACAGGACTCCAAAGTTCATAACAAACAGCATAACAATCTCTCAGTTGGGGATGTGGACATAAACTCTTCAAGTTCTTCTGATTGCTTCTCCTAGGCTACTAACACCATCTTAGTCTTGTCTGACTTGAGTGACTAACAGGCCTCAATTTAATTAAGACTCCGAGTTAACCATTACTCTGTATAAGCTATGTCAAAGAAGAAAGAAATATAGAATTGAATGTTAAATAGTATAGTGAATAGGTAAGTTTAATTGCTATGTCAATTATCTTTGTATATTAAAACACAAATAATAAAGAGCTGTACAACACTATATGGTGGGTGAAATCCTGGCCCCACTGAAATCAGGCAAAACTCCTATTAACTTTAAGGGTCAAGATTTTACCCAATGGCTCCTTCTCCTAATGGCCCAGCATACATGTTGAACAGGAATGGTAACCAACCAGAATCCTATAGAATGCTACAGAAAGCCTTTGATGCAAAAGAGCAATTACATAACACTGGGACTTCTGAAACAGAAATGTGCTCATCCAGACACATCTGGTTTCAACAAATTCTTATTGTCAACTGTAGTAAAGGTAGCTGCTTTTCATGACTCTCCAGGCTGAAATCATCAATGAATGCCACCAATGTTGTTTGTGTATAATCCTTAAACCTCAGTCCAGACTGACTGGAGTCTAGTAAATCTGAGGACTCATGATAGAGTTGAACTATCACAACCTTCTTGACCCCTTTTCAAAAAAAAAAAAAAAAGGAGGTTGCAGACATGTCAATGTCAAGAGATGATAGCTTGAGCTAAGGCCACGAAATACTGCTTTCAAAATTGCAGAGCACAAGCCAAAGTGAAGCTGTGACAACATCACCAGGCTAAAACACAGTATGTCAGTGTTCACCTTTGCTAGCCATGAAGGACCCCCCTCAACACCTTCTGAACCTAGCACAGAGCACATCCATAAAACTTAATGAGCTATAGTGGTTGAAAGTCAAACTGAGAGACTCAGCATTTTCCCCTTTAAGACACTGATGTGCCACTATATCAGTAGATGGCATCTCTCCAGATCCAAGCAACTGTGATGCTTTGTCATGTTATGTTGCAGACAGGGTGCACAAACCATTATCCTGTGTCTAGATGGAGGCAATCATAAAGCCAGGTTCTAAGCCCCCTAAATTTGGAATAGTTCCATTCTGCAAAGATGTACTTTTATCTTTACTTTACCTTGTGAGGTAAATAGAAAGGAGCAATCCTAGTGAGGTAAATAGAAAGGCACATAAACACTGCTAAATTAAGTGTAAAAATGTAATAAGAAAAGCCAAAAAGGAGTTTGAAGAACAGCTAGCAAAAAACTCAAAAGGTAATAACAAAATGTTTTTTAAATACATCAGAAGCAGGAAGCCTGCTAAACAACCAGTGGGGCCCCTGGACGATCAAGATACAAAAGGAGCACTTAAAGATGATAAAGTCATTGCGGAGAAACTAAATGAATTCTTTGCTTCAGACTTCACAGCTGAGTATGTTAGGGAGATTCCCAAACCTGAGCCATCCTTTGTAGGTGATAAATCTGAGGAGTTGTCACAGATTGAAGTGTCACTAGAGGAGGTTTTGGAATTAATTGATAAACTTAACAGTAACAAGTCACCGGGACCAGATGGCATTCACCCAAGAGTTCTGAAAGAACTCAAATATGAAATTGTGGAACTATTAACTATGGTTTGTAACCTGTCCTTTAAATCAGCTTCTGTACCCAATGACTGGAAGATAGCTAATGTAACACCAATATTTAAAAAGGGCTCTAGAGGTGATCCCAGCAATTACAGACCGGTAAGTCTAACGTCACTACCGGGCAAATTAGTTGAAACAATAGTAAAGAATAAAATGGTCAGACACATAGACGAACATAAATTGTTGGGCAAAAGTCAACATGGTTTCTGTAAAGGGAAATCATGTCTTACTAATCTATTAGAGTTCTTTGAAGGGGTCAACAAACATGTGGACAAGGGGGATCCAGTGGACATAGTGTACTTAGATTTCCAGAAAGCCTTTGTCAAGGTCCCTCACCAATGGCTCTTATGTAAATTAAGTTGTCATGGGATAGAGGGAAGATCCTTTCATGGATTGAGAACTGGTTAAAAGACAGGGAACAAAGGCTAGGAATAAATGGTAAATTTTCAGAATGGAGAGGGGTAACTAGTGGGGTTCCCCAAGGGTCAGTCCTAGGACGAATCCTATTCAACTTATTCATAAATGATCTGGAGAAAGGAGTAAACAGTGAAGTGGAAAAGTTTGCAGATGATACTAAACTGCTCAAGATAGTTAAGACCAAACAGACTGTGAAGAACTTCAAAAAGATCTCACAAAACTAAAACAACAAGGAGTCTGGTGGCATCTTAAAGACTAACAGATTTATTTGGGCATAAGCTTTCGTGGGTAAAAACCTCACTTCTTCAGATGCATACTTTCACTCTATGCATCTGAAGAAGTGAGGTTTTTACCCATGAAAGCTTATGCCCAAATAAATCTGTTAGTCTTTAAGATGCCACCAGACTCCTTGTTGTTTTTGTAGATACAGACTAACACGGCTACCCCCTGATACTTCACAAAACTAAGTGATTGGGCAACAAAATGGCAAATGAAATTTAATGTGGATAAATGTAAAGTAATGCACATTGGAAAAAATAACCCTAACTATACATATAATGCGATGGGGACTAATTTAGCTGCAACTGATCAGGAAAGAGAGCTCTGAAGACGTCCACACAGTGTGCAGCGGCAGTCAAAAAAGCAAACAGGATGTTAGGAATAATTTAAAAAGGGATAGAGAATAAGACGGAGAATATCTTATTGCCCTTATATAAATACACCCACATCTTGAATACTGCGTACAGATGTGGTCTCCTCATCTCAAAAAAGATATATTGGTATTAGAAAAAGTTCAGAGAAGGGCAACTAAAATGATTAGGGGTTCGGAACGGGTCCCATATGAGGAGAGATTAAAGAGGCTACGACTTTTCAGCTTGGAAAAGAGGAGACTAAGGGGGGATATGATAGAGGTATATAAAATCATGAGTGGTGTGGAAAAAGTGAATAAGGAAAAGTTATTTACTTGTTCCCATAATATAAGAACTAAGGGCCACCAAATGAAATTAATGGTCAGCAGGTTTAAAACAAATAAAAGGAAGTTCTTCTTCACACAGCGCACAGGCAACCTGTGGAACTCCTTACCTGAGGAGGTTGTGAAGGCTAGGACTATAACAGCGTTTAAAAGAGAACTAGATAAAATCATGGACGTTAAGTCCATTAATGGCTATTAGCCAGGATGGGTAAGGAATGGTGTCCCTCACCTCTGTTTGTCAGAGGGTGGAGATGGATGGCAGGAGAGCGATCACTTGATCATTACCTGTTAGTTTCACTCCCTGTGGGACACCTGCCATTGGCCTCTGTCGGAAGACAGGATACTGGGCTAGATGGACCTTTGGTCTGACCCAGTATGGCCGTTCTTATGTTCTTATAGTCAAGCATTTGGTTACAAAAACAAAATAAAAAAGCAAAATCATCTGTTTTTTACCCAGCCATACCTGGTTAGAATGAAAAATAAAAGTGCAAGCATGATGATGACTTAACACAAATCTCAAGAAATTCACTTAAAAACGAAAAGTACTCTATTTAACCATGCTTTATCACTAGCTGTGATCACATCACTTGTGTATTTTGTAAGCTGTTTAACAAGAATCTTTCAATTGCTTTGGATTTTTTTAAATCCAGAATAATGGATGCAAGATTTCTCAGAAAAAGCCAGCAACATGAAAGATGATATTTCAGGAAATGAAAACTTAAATGTCCCCAAGGAAAACATGTTTCACCGGGGGAATTACAACAGATGTTTACATTTTTTGCTGTCTGTGAGGAAATAACATATGTCTGTTTCATTGATTTGTTTATCAAATACTGACATAGGTTCCTATGGCTGGTGATGGGAAACAGTCAGAATCATAAATACCAGAAACACAAAATAAGAAGATCCCTATTTCGACCCTGAAATTAATCAATGGCCTTTAGCCACTTTAGCTTTTGTGCAGCAAAGTTTTATTAAGTTATGACTTCATCTGATATGGGTTGAGTTCTTTCCCCATTGTATGAATACTCTCTCACAGTGAATATCTAGGAAACGTGAAGGAAATCTTCAAGGATCCCTTGACTGAGTTCTTTCCTGACCATTCACTAAGGATGTGGGGTTTGCCCCCTCATGGAATGAACTGCAATGAATCCCCAAGAGCTACATGAATCCCTGGGGGATCATCAGGAGGCCAGAACCATCTACATAAAAGCTCTGTGCCTCAGCAACAGATCCATACCCTAGTTGCCCCACGAGCAACATATGGCTCCTAAAAGGGAGGTGAAAAGGTCTCAGTGAAAGTCATACAGCCCCAGGGTGCTTAACTTTTCATGGGGACTCTTCCTGGGCCCAGTGGGAGAAAAGTGCATTGCTGAGTTTGCAGCACCCAGAATGAAGCTGCAAACTCCCTGTCCTACAGTCTGCTCAGTCCAACTACCTACTTGTATTTCCTAACCCCAGAGACTGGCCTCCACAGGGGGGTGGGGGACAATGCTGCACAGGTGGCTGACCCCTCCCCACCCTTCCACATAAAAGAGTTGAGTGTAAAGAGTCCCCGGTCCCTCCCATGGTTTTTCTCTATTAGGAGCATGCTAGAGCAAGAAAGAACATAATGCTGCTTTGAAAAATAAACACATGACTGTGTTGTAGATTTAACCTAAGCATTTATCCCATTTTTCTGTCATTCATAACTAAAGGACCACCAGCAAGCTTAGTGCAACCTCTGGCCTTCATTAACCACATTGTAGCTTTCCCTCCTGAAAAGTCTTTCCTTCTCTGTCTTATTCTGTGTCACTTCATGGGTTAAGTACCTCAGAAAATGGGCAGTTTTGAAGCAGTAGATTATCCATTCACTGCTGCTTGTCCCCCGCCCCTCTGTCCCCCACCTTCTGTTCCTTTCTTTGCAATTTCAATGAAAGATGGAGAAGAACAAAAAGATTTGGAGGAAAGTCAAGCTAATCAGATTGAATCCCCTTCAGTTCAGAAATGTAGGAGTTAAGTCTTGTAGCTCAGGCTCTGAGCTGTTCAATAAATTGAGAAGTGTGTGTTGGGGAGAGGATTGAGGGGAAAAATGGGGGAAGGCCAAGGAGAGCATTCTTTATGGTGTTTTGTAGCCTCTGGGAAAGGAAAGCATTGCTCTTTCAGAAAAGTCAGATTAGCGTGCTCCTTCAGGCACCTCATCTGGAGAAACTTTTCCATGGCTGCATTATAATCACTGTCATCTGGAAAAGAAGGGGAATGCTGTTTTTGTAATGAACAGTATGATTAATTTGGAGCTGTCCAACAGGGCTTAGGTTTATTGACAGTTTCTCATATTGATGCAGCCATTTTTTCCATGCCCACTCCACTGGCCTATTCCTGAAAAAAGTCCTGTTACAATTGTAAATGCTGTCTGGGTTATCTGAGATCTGAATATGACATCAAGGATAAGATTGCTAGATCAGCACAAAGAGGGCAGGACATGGCCCTGAGATTTTAGATCCTGACTCAGCAATGTGCTTAAGCACATGCCTAACTTTAAACATGTAAGTAGTCCCATTGAAGTCAGTAGGATTATTCAAGGGGTTAAAGCGAAGCATGTGCTTAAGTACCTTACTGAATTGGGACCTTATTTTTTAAATGTAACTAATACATTTATTAACGAGGTGTTTTCTGGCTATCTGACAAATGAAATGGACCTGATTTCCCTCAGATTTGCAAGGCTTTACACTGATGTAATTCCTTGATTTCAATGGAGTTATTCATAACTATACTGGTGTGCGAGGGGAATCAAGCCAAATAAGTTTTTTCTCTAAATTGATCACAGCCAGATTCTTCTGCCCTTATACCATAATGAGTAGTACCTTACTCCATCAGTACTCAAATGGAGCTGGTCACAGATTGGATGCAAATAAACTGGTAGAATTAATAAAAGACTATGCCATTGTCACAGAATTGACATCTCCGATTTTGAAAATAAATGACTCATCTTTGTTTCAAAAATCAGTAAGGCATATACCAGCACTACTGTAACAGCAGGGGACCATTATCCACTAACAATATCCTGGGCCACTGGCACATCTGTTAAATATGACTTCATCTACTGCTATAGAAAAAGCACTACATTTAACAGTGGACAAGTCATGTGCTTTTGAAGGAGAGAAAAAGATACAGTATAAATTGCAAATCAAAAAAATGAAATGTGAAATTCAAAATACAATAGGGCAGGATTTTACCCAAAACTAGTTTTGTGGGCAAAAATTATATTTAGTTTATTATTTTTACCCCATCAGCCCCAAAAGAACGATTTCAAAGAAAATTTAGATTGAGTTTCAAATATCTCAGATTTAAACATTTGGAATTCAATTATTTTTCTCTTCTTTGTTTCAAAATCAACTACAGTATTCAGTTACTATGTTTAACTTCATGTTGCTACACATCATCAAAATGCAAAAACTTAAAGCAGATTATACTCACCTGTGTTTTTACAAGTACAAATACCTTGATGCTTCAAACTATTGAAACCCATCCAATTCATGGTGTTCTACAGTTCACTATTTACAGCACTAGAAACCCTTAGAAAATTAAAATAGTAATAAACATAGGAATAATTGACAGATACACAGTATGCAGTCTTTGAAGAGAACTTGGCTACTACAGCAGGAAACAGTATATAGTATATTTGAATGCTGCTTATCCTAATATGGTTTAATATATGGTCAAAGAGAAACTGCATTTAAAATGAATAGGAACTGGGAAGATATTTGGCAAGTGTGGGGAGTTAACTTTTAATACTTTTGTGAATATGTACTTTACAGTGTTTCATTACAATTTACCTTATAGCGGGTTTTTAGAAATTCACAACGCATAGGTAGCAGAATGTCATACACACCATTTTCTAATTTACCTGAGATTTTTAATATTTTCAGGGCAAAAATAGGCTCAAAACATTAGCAGGTTAATATAAGTGAAAAGTAATATGATAAGTAATAAAATCTTAGACCTTGATTCTGCAATTGTCTGTATTTAGGCACATCCTTGCACTTGCTCTGAGCCTCACTGAAGTCCAAGTTACACACATGCACAGCTGGAGGATCAGAGCCTTACAACCTTACAGGACTAATACTCAACCTTTCAGCTTAGGTTCTGCGGCAGAGCTCCACTCTTCCCCTCACAGGTTCAAACCTCACTAGCCATCTAAGAACATAGTGCTATTTCTACCTGTGAACTATTTGGGAAGCATAAACAAAGCTGTTTTGACCTTTTCTGAGTTGTGCTGTATAAATCTATATTTTCTCCAGACTTTTGATCAGGAAAAGTTTGTACTCAGATCGCACACAAATGGCTGATGTTTGAAATTTCAAATGAGCTTGATTTGTAGATTGAATGGAGACTGAAAAATGTAGCCAAGTTTGCAGAAAATTGGTTCAGTAGTTTCACTTAACCTCGGCAAGGTAGATCTTTTTCTCTCAGATTGTAGATGCATGGTTAAGGATGTCTGGATTTTTGAGGAGGAATAGCTAGATCAGGGGTCAACAACCTTTCAGAAGTGGTGTGCCGAGTCTTCATTTATTCACTCTAATTTAAGGTTTCGCGTGCCAGTCATACATTTTAACATTTTTAGAAGGTCTCTTTCTATAAGTCTATAATATATAACTAAACTATTGCTGTATGTAAAGTAAATATGGTTTTTAAAATCTTTAAGAAGCTTCATTTAAAATTAAATTAAAATGCAGAGCCCCCCAGATGGGTGGCCAGGACCCGGGCAGTGTGAGTGCCACTGAAAATCAGCTCGCGTGCCGCCTTCGGCACGTGTGCCATAGATTGCCTACCCCTGAGCTAGATCAATCAATGAATAAGTCCCACTGGCCAAAATGGCTGAAATTTTTAGCTTCACAAGTCCAATGGGCAAGGGCCAGATTCGGATCCCTTACTCCATGAGTAGTCAATGTTAACTTAAATGGGGACTCCTCTACATGGTCCTGTAATATGGTCATTTCTCCTCCACTCCAACCCATACTTTTTGTTTAAAAAGGGTGTATGGGGGAGGGGGGGGAAATTAATATTAGACAAACATATTTTCTGTAGAGACGCAAATTGATTCAAAAAGGCCATTAACCTGAAAGCTCCCCAGTATTTATGGAGCTTTCAGCTTCCACTTGAGGATATGGCTTAGTGGTCTAAATATCATGTTTGAAAAGTTTACTCATTCTGGAGTTACCAAATCACATCTAGGCAACATTGGCCCTGTTGTTTATCTTCTTGACATATAAACTGAGTTCATTGCAGTTTATCATGTGGATTTTTTCATATGTTTAAAAAACTGAAGCTAATTTTCCGGTGTGTGGACACTGATTTTTATAAGGGTTTTATCCAGTATTGTAATAAATTTCTCCCCCATCTGAATTCTAGACGTGGATGTAGTTCTATGGTGCTTTATGCATAAAGTGCTTTGGGATGAAAAGTGCTCACTCAGGATATGTGTGCACTGCAATAAAACACCCATGGTTGGCCCATGTTGTCAGGTGACTTGTGCTCACGGGGCTCAGGCTGCGCAGCTATAAAATTGCAGTGAAGATGTCTGGGATCAAGCTGGAGTATAGACTCTAGTACCCTCCCATTCGAGGGGTCCCAGAGCCCTGGCTCCAGCCTGAACCCAGATATTTTCTTTGCAATTTTATAGCCATGCAGCTCGAGCCCTTTGGGCCTGAGTCAGTTGATACAGGCCAGCTATGAATGTTTTATTGCTGTTTAGACATACCCTCAGAGTCCTGTAGGGGAGTGTGGGGGGAGTGCTTGGACTCTGTGCAAGCTGTGAGCACAATCCCGAAGCAGGTGGCAGTCTCTGCTGTAATGTTCAGCAAGAAAATAGTTAAAAATGTTCACTTCATCTTGACCTTGCTAGCTTCCAAATTTATCACTCCCTTGAGATGAGGGGACAGTCTGCAGATCCCTTACCATAAAAATGCAGAAGCCCCTGAGCGAAGATCATGTTCATTGCTTTTCACAGAGCATTTAAGTGAGGTTGAGGGAAAAATAATCCTTCCAACACTGATTTGGAAAGGTTGTATCAACTATTACAATACAACTATTACAAAACTACAGATCATGGACTTCAGGAGAGTTTTGCGAGAATATCTCTGGGCCCTTATTCAGTGAGAACTAGACTTGTGGACTCATGTAGGGTGAAATCTACTTCCCACTTCACTGTACTGTCACCAATCTTCTCCTACTTCAGACCCCTTTGTGGCTTAGCCCTTTATACAATGCTGCTACAGTAGGTTCACTGTATTTAGAACCTCTTTTTCTATGGAAAGGTGGTCAGCATTTGGTCCTGAGAGTTACTGTTTCATTCTGACTGTCTAAAAATTCAGGATATTGTTCTTTTATTTAATTTGGTTATAGCCAAAGTAAAAGATGTAGCATGTTTCATAATACCTACCTGATAATACAGAATGTTCAGTAATATAAAGAGGAGTTTAAAAATGTCAGATTTAAATGCCATTATGTGTTCAACATTTTGAAACAAATTGCTGTGTAGAAGGCTTTGTAGACTTCAAAGCAAATTCAAATTTTTATGAAGCGCAAGTCATGAATCCTTAGTGATAAACCTAGTACCCTTTTTTTTAACAAAGGGTAATTGTATTTCCTTTATTTAACAGCCAACCAGTAAAAGAGTCTTAGCAGCAGTCGTTTTGCTTGGCGAGAGCAATGTTGTAAGAAAATTAGTAAGTTCAGTAATCAACTGAATCAAAGTTAAAAAGATGGTAGCACATGATCATCGGAATATGAAAATGTAACAACTACTCTTATATTTACTTAGTGGCTTCTGAAATGTTTTTTTGTTGGAGTATTGTAACTTTAGGCTCGTTCACCTGCACATCTACCAATGTGATATATGCCATCATGTGCCAGCACTGCCCCTCTGCCATGTACATTGGCCAAACCAGACAGTCTCTACGCAAAAGAATAAATGGACACAAATCAGACGTCAAGAATTATAACATTCAAAAACCAGTTGGAGAACACTTCAACCTCCCTGGTCACTCAATTACAGATCTAAAAGTCGCAATTCTCCAACAAAAATACTTCAAAAACAGACTCCAACGAGAAACTGCTGAATTGCAATTAATTTGCAAACTGGACACCATTAAATTAGGCTTGAATAAAGACTGGGAGTGGATAGGTCATTACACAAAGTAAAACTATTTCCCCATGCTATTTTACCCCCTACTGTTACTCACACCTTCTTGTCAACTGTTGGAAATGGGCCATCCTGATTATCACTACAAAAGTTTTTTTTTTTCTCCTGCTGATAATAGCCCACTTTAATTGATTAATCTCATTATAGTTGGTATGGCAACATCCATTTTTTTTCATGTTTTCTGTGTATATATATCTTCCTACTGTATTTTCCACTGCATGCATCCGATGAAGTGGGTTTTAGCCCACAAAAGCTTATGCCCAAATAAAGTTGTTCGTCTCTAAGGTGCCACAAGTACTCCTCATTCTTTTTGCTTATACAGACTAACACGGTTACCACTCTGAAACCTGTCACCATGCAAAGTCAGTAAACTGAAAAATTGTCATATATTGTGCTAACAGAGCTATTTCAAATGTAGCATGCCTATCATATCTGCTAACAAACAGGGATTCTTCTTTAGGTCATATAAATCACAGGTTCCTCGTGTAGTGGCAATTACCTGTATGCATTGAGTATTGTTAGTGGGAAATTACTAGGGCTGGTTGCAATTTTGCAGTGTTTTCAAACTTCTGATGATGATACATTTTTCAGGTTTTGGTTTCAGTTTTTCAGTTTTTGGTTTGTTTTGGATTTTGTTGTTGTTTTTACTGACTCCTAGAGCTAGTCCAAATGTTTAGAAAATTCAAAATTTCAACAATTTTTTGGAAGACAATTTCAAAAAGGTTGGAATTTTTTTCACCATATTCTACCATTATTATTATTTATTAATACTATAGTAGTGCCTACATCTCCCTGCTGAAATACAAACAGTGAAATAAAAGTTGCTTACAATATAAATAGACAAAAGGGGAAACAAGCATACAAAGATGAACGAGAAGTAATACACTAGGTGAGAGATAGCACTAGGATTAGAACCCAATATTTCAGGGCTCACAGAGCTGCACCCAGTCTATTACACCATGCAGCCCCAGATACTACCCCTGTTGTGGTGTAATTATTATCATCCTACCATCCAGTTGCATCTTCCTGAAGGGCCAAAGCTTCCTTTATCACTGCTCCTGTCTGTCATGTAGAAGAACATTGCTGAAACCTCTTCACAATTGCCTCATGTAAATTGGAAGAGCTCTGATGGTATTAACCAAGTTCATCTCATTACCAACCTTGAAGAATTTGGAGTCCCTGAAACTAGAAAGTATCTGAAATCTTTTAAATTTTGCCCTATCTTTCCCATGCCCCCAAAGCAGAGCCCTTAGCCCAAACTCTTTCTCTCCCATTAGCTATAGAACTTGCACCCTTAACCTGTAGTAGTAAAAGTAGCATTGCCTAGAGGTTTCAATAGGGGCCTATTGTGTTAAGTACTGTACATTCACATTGTGATGGGGTGTACCTGGCCTCTGTGGCTCCCTCGAGTAGGCCCCGCGGTCCTATATCACATCACCCGAGGAAGCATAATGTGGGAGGAAAGGAGCAGTGAAGGTAGATCCTCCAGGCCTGCCTAGACAGGCCTTTCTGGAGCAGCCATCTTTGAAACTAGAGAGACCTGGCCTTCCAAGGGCTAGAAGGGCGGGTTACAGTCAATCAGAGCCCAGCAGGCTCAGATAAAAGGAGCTGGAAGCCTTTACCTGGTTAATACCTGGCTGGGACTAGAGGAGCAGGGAAGATACTCCCCTCTGGCCAGAAAAGCCTGGTTAATCTCTAATCCTAGCCAGGGTTAATCTCTGGTAGCACTTGCATAGCTGGTTTTGCAGCTGAGAAACCTGGCCATGAGATAAGAGTAAAGATAAAGGGGCTGAGTGGAATGAGGCTCAGGGAAGAAGCAGCAATTAATTGAAGTGAGCAGTATATGGCTGCTGTGTATTTAGTCCTTGGGATGAAACCCAGAGTAGTGGGCCAGCGCAGGTTCCCTTGCTGGCCACCAACAAAGTGGCATAAACAGTGAGCAGGGGACAAACTTAACCTAAGCCCCAAGAAGGTGACAGTGCTCATTTGAAAGCCTGAGCAAAGGGCTGAACTTAAAGTGCCAGGGCTGAAGACTTGGTGAGGGCAGATAGACTGTTTATTTTGTTGTACTCTTTGCTACCCTAGAATGGATTCATTTTGATTGTATGGCCCAGAAGTTACAGCACACTTGACTGCATGCTGCAACATATACCACTGTAGTCCACACAGCAGGGCTGTGTACATAGATCCAAAGAGTCAAACACTCTATTTTTTGTTCTGTCCGAAGAGGATCAGTGATTCTTCCCCTCGTGGATGTGCTTTGATAATGTGCCTTCAAGAGATTTGCCAGAAATGAGCTCCCTTAAAATACATAGCAATCAGATTACATATGGAGCACCCTGTACAAGGCCCAATATATGCATTAGAGGAAACATGAAAATAAAAGTAGATTATACAGCAAAGGCAGAACTGAAAACTTGGTAAAAATTAAGCTGGTTGGAAAATTATATGTATTTTCCATGGAAAACTTTCAAAAGAAATGATAAATTATTAGTTTTTTTCCAGTTTTTTTTCCACAGAGATTTTGTTTTTCATAAATGATTTTGAGTTTCTAAGAGTGGAGATTTTTTTGGCTATTTATTCCTCCACTGCTATTTTTCACCAAAAATGTGTTTTTTGGGCAAAAACTTCTGATCATCCTTGAAGGTTACAAAAATGCAGCAGAAAACTTACTTTAAAAAAAACAACAACCTAGTGTTTAATAAATATTGCAATCCCATTCTTTGAGTTGCCATCTAACCCTCTGCCTCCAGAAATCCTGGCATCTGGAAGTTGGTGGGAAGAGAGAGAGAAAAACTTCAGTTGCATCATGGGGTCTGGCTTTTTTAATACTTTTTCGTGGGCTCCTCCCCATTTCTGAGGTAATGGATGGCTATACCTCTGTTTACTAACGCAGTAAAATGGTTTAAAATTACCTCACCTCTTCAGTTTAATGACTGGCAGTAACTGACTAGTCATGTGATGAAATTTCCATGAGAAGTTAAACCTTTGGAGCTGGGGAAGCTAATGACAATTGTTCAGACCTTTGTCCCCTCCAACTTCCCTGCCTGAATTCATTTGTTAAGAAATTTCACACTACATTGTTATATAATAGATTCAGCTGTGCCTGGGAAAACCAAAACCTCTTTTCACAACCCACTTGAGTTTAAGTGGCTCATCCCAACTCTTTACTCAATCCAGCCCTCTCATGGACAAACACAAAGCATAACCCTCTTTTTCCAGTTTCACATGAAGTTCCCAGTCTCATAATAAAAAGAATTAATTACAGAAAAAAGACCACCCCCTCCTACAAAAAAAAATAATATCTTTTCACAATAATCCCTTTCCTTTCCCCTCCCAATTGCCCTTTACACCCTTACTTAACTTTAATTGGGCTACCTTAACTCAAACTGCTGAGAAGCTCTGCAGATGGGAAAAGAGTCATCTGAGATACTGTCATAGAAAGGTGTACTATCCTTTGGATAATTTAGCAGGCTGAATTCAAATAGGCTCTTCTGCAATGTATGGGTTAATGATAACATGGAATAGACAGCTGCTGAAGAGAAAATAATTGGTTGAGGATTAAGGATTGTCGCTATGTAAGAGTAGTACTTCCTTAACTATAAAAGTATTGTTAAAACACTACAATACTGCTACCTCCAGTGTGGATGTCGTTATTCTAGTTTAAGCAACTTTATGGTACTGTGATAAGATACACTGTATCAAGCACCTTTATAACTGCATCCACATTAGGGGGGTGTACCAATGTAAATATTTCAGTAAACAATCACATCCCTAAATAAAATAGTTATGCTAGTACTAAATCTGCATGGAGAGCAGGCCTTAAAGACTAGTTATGGTTGAAAGATAGAGTCTTCTTTGGGTCATTCATTATTATATACACTGCTTAAAGTGTGCCAGGTCACAGACCTGGGAAATTAAATGTCTAAAAAGCAAGCTGGGTGGCTGATGGTGGACATTTTTTAGTACCATCTGAGGGAAAACCCCCTCTGATTGGTTGTTTCCCCCACTTACCTACCTCCTACAGAAAAGCAAATAGCTACCCCAGGAAGCCCCCCTCCTCTCCTCAGGAGCCAACACCATTTTCACAGGAGGGAAGGGGGTAGGATGGAACAGGAAGAGCATAGCAGCTCAGGTTGGCTATGCTCCCTCCTCTTCCCCTCTCCCATAGTGAGCAATGGGATGGCTCCTAGTTCCTCCCCTCTCCTGCCCTGCAACACCTGGAAGGGAGAAGGAGACCAGGATGTAGCCCACCAGGCCTGGGAGAGGAAGAGAAGAACCCTCAGGATCTGCAGGTGGAGCTGATATGAGGTAGGGTTGCCACCTTTCTAATTTCTGGTAACCAGACCCTGCTCCCTGCCCCGCCTCTTCCTCCAAGGCCTCACCCATTCTCCGCCTCTTTCCCCCAAGTTCATGCCCTCCTTGCTCACTCCTCTCCCCCACTCTCCTCATTGATCACTGGATCATCCCAAGGAACCTGCCTGCACATAGGAGGTGGCCCAGACCTAGCAGGGACTGGCATAAGTTAATGACCCGGAGCCTTCTGCTGCCCTGTGGTAATCAGACTTTTGGTTTAGGTGCCATTTAGGTTTGCTAGGTCCCCGAAAACCAGGCACCTGGACACAGAAACCAAAAACCGGACTGTCCAGCTAAAACCTGGATGAGTGGCAACCCTAATGTGAGGTGAAGACAGGGGGAAGAAGTGATACATGGCTGGTGGGGGCAGGATGATTTGATGGTTGGGAGTTAACTGTAGGGAAGGGGGATGGGCAGATGTGGGGGTGTTGAAGGGCCTTCCCCACACATGCTTTTTTAGATGACTTTAAACATTGCTTATATAGTGCTATAGATGTGCAAGGCACTTCACAAGTAAAGACAGGCTGAGAGTCTCAAAGCTGTCTTGGTGATTTAGACACGTTCTGTATTCATCTTTGACTGCTTTGAAAAATCTTAATCACAGACCCTTCTCTAAAGAGTTTACAGTCTACCATAAGACACAAACGGCCTGATTTTTTTCAGTGGCCTTACCCCTGATGTAGTTATTTACACCTGTGCAAAGTGAGTGTGACGTAGAAGCACAATGCTTCCATTTCAATTTTTGTAACCCTCCATGAAAACGTGAGTTTTGAGAAAAGACATAAAGGAGAATGGAAAAGTGTGGCAATTAGCACTGGAATCACCATCTCTCTCTACTCCTCATAATTAAAGGTGTCTGAGAGTGGATGCATGCTAGTTGAGAATTAATGTGTTTTTTTTCGTATGCTAATAAGAGTTTTGGAAGGCTATTTGACCCAGTCACATTATTTTCCCTGAATAAGTCATCCCTTCTGTATATTCCACTGTGTTTGAAACTGGTCATCTTGGACATTGAGACTACAATGCTGCAAACACTTAGATAAAGCTATGCATGGATGCAAATATTTTCAGGATTTGGGGCTAATTATGTGAATACATCAGCTCACAGAGTTTTGATTTATTTTTTTTAATGAGACCATGAGGATATACATACCTCTGAAATCTGGATCAGGTTCTCATATAAATAATATATCTGTTTAATAAAAGGAAGTGGTACAAAAATAATAAAGTTATGCCTTTGGGTTTGAAACAGATACTTGGCATGTTAGGATATCGGAAAAACACCACAAAAAGAAGCAAACTGCACTAAGCTCTCTTAGGGTTCCTCCTATATGTGAATCAAATACTACTGTAATTCTCCTGGGGGTAATCATTTCCAATGTGCAAATCAGATAACAGTAAATCATCCCACACTGGATATAAAGGCCCTTAAAATAGCAATGTGGATCACATGAAAATGATTTTATTGAAGCCAGTACCCAATAAAAGCAGTTATATCCTCTATATCCCCTGTTCTTTCCTCTAACTGTATAGGGATCTAAATCCCAGATAACCCAAACTACAGCCTTTTTATAAACTTGTGAACCATTTATAGCTTCCTCTATCTTGGATCTCCCCACCACTCATGGTTCCTCAAAATAAATAGCTGCATTCTTCTATGACTCCCATGACTTTTGATTCAAAGATGCCATATTTTAGATCACCACATCAGGCCAGATTTGCTTTTGTCCCATTTAGCTTCAAGGGGGAAAAGATGGATAAACTGCATAGTTCTAATAAAAGAAACATTAGCATTATTTTAGTCTATCTGCTTATAAATAATTGTAAGTTTTCTTATTTAAACGTTTGTCCTCATGAATGTGGAGCCCAGAAATAAGGTGGAATCCTCATAACAGATGTGTTCTTGGCTCCAACTAGCTATTCACAAAGGAGAAATATATTTTCATTTTAAATGCAGGATATTAGGTTGTTTCTGCTCAAGGCACATTTAGAATTTAAGTATTTGCAGGATCCCCTTAAGCTGTATTTTGCCTCACCACTTGTTAGTGGTTGTATTCTCGGTGGAGGAATACAATAGAAATAAATGAATTCTACAGATAACGTTATTGGATACAAAACCAGTTTAAGATTGGGATTCAGTTGACTGTCACAGATGGCTCAATCCAAGTCTGAGCCTGTATGTCTTTAATTCAGTTTGTCTGTATTTTAGATTTAAAATACACTTGCAGATGTACCCCCAGTGAAAAGCATTGCATCATATTGAACTATTTAGTGTTTAAACAAAGAGGAGTCCTTGTGGCACCTTAGAGACTAACAAGTCCCAATCCTCAGATGCGTTGTGGCCAATTTGCATTTGCATGGGAACATGGCCTTACTGATGGCTTAACGAGCTGTTTGGGGGATCGCCCCAGTTGCAGGAGGATCCTGGAATGTTGGTGAGCTAATATAGTGGCTCATATGCCACCCACCTTCCTGATTGCTAGCAAAAATAGCAAGCTTCACAGATTTCAACGGCCTTATCAGTCTATTGGAGTCAACTTGTGTAAAACAGAGCAGCCTTCAGGCTGCTCCAGTTTATTATTGGGATCAGCCCAGAACTGGAGGAATGCAAAAACTGCTTAAATCCATTTTTGTATCCCATCCTCCACCTTCTGAGTTGTGTTGTGCATTCTTCAGCTACTATCAGACAAGGGACGTAATTTTCTGTAATACCATCTATCCATTTCATAAATTCATTGAACCAAATCCTGAAGGGCCTGCTGGTTCTTTACTCATATGTGCAGGGCATGCTCACTAGCCTGACAGATTCTGAGAATTGTCAGGGTGGTGTGGCAAGATTCCCAGAGCAGCTCCAGAGCAGCTGCTGCTAGTTCAATATTTCCCACCCCCACTACTCAGAGCTTCATTTCCCTTTAGCAGTCATGCTTTTCAAATGGGCTAGGGAGATCCTGAGGACTGTACATTGCAAAAGAGGCCTGGGTTCATATTTCACTTATTGTGAATGTGGCTTTTCTTATACACAAATATAGCAGATTTCTACTTGCATACTGATTAGGAGTGTTTCATAGATGTACTCTGAAAATGCAGAAATCTGATCTTGTGTATATCTTAACTCTTTGTTGACCAATGATACTTTGGTACCATGTGAGGAAGTGAAAACTCTGGAAAAGAAAGGGATCTTGGAGGCTGAGAAGAGTGACTTGGAGGGTTTGTGAGTCGGTGCTTCATAGTGCAAACATCAATAGGAAAAGAGTTCTGAAGAGATCTGTGGTCTCACGCTATTTTACAGACACAGTCCTACTATCTCCAGCCTTCCCTCAAGCACATCTCCTACTGTAAAGCCCAGTGGTGTGCAAAACTTGTCTTGTTTTTCTTATGTTCTACCAGTTGCCAGCCTGGATCAGATCTGTGATCGCCATCTAGTCCAGTACCCTGTTAGCTACTGTGGCCAATACCTGTTCCTTCAGAGGAAGGCACAAGAATCTCCCCTGTCTGCTAACAGTTAGAGATCAGCTCATGCTCTGAAGAATGACAGTTCATATCCCTTCTGATATTCTATGGGTATTTTATAATTTTGGGTGGTCTTAGCCATAAAAATATATGATCTTTCTTAAAAAAAAAAGTTGCCTTTAAAGAGATTTTTGAAGGTGTTTATTTCCCTGCCATTTCTTTGTATAAGGGTTGCACGGTTTCAGCCTCAGTGATATGTTGTGGCAATTAAATTTTTGTGCAATGTGTGGTAAAAGTATTTCTTCTTATTGGTTATGAATTTTCACACCATTCAGTTTTTAAAGTCATTTTAAGTTGGAGCTTGGTAAGTTTCTGAAGAGGATTATATTGATGTGGTTACCTGGCCACGGCAGAGGACTGAACTCAATGACTCGTGAGGTCCCTTCCCAATCCTATGTTCTTACTTTCAATTTCTTATATTTTCTGAGAGAGGGTGAAAAGTTCCTGATCCACCCTCTCTTTACTAGTCATCATTTTGTGTACTTGTATCATATCCCCTCTTACTCGTTTCCCTCAAATGTAAACAGTCTCTGTCTCTCTTCATGAGTGTTTTTCCATGCCCATAATCACTGTTATCACCCAGCTTTGGACTCCCTCTATTTCTCCCATATCCATTTTAAGATACTGTTAACAGAACTGAACGCAGTATTTCAGATGAGAGCATACCATTGGTTTATATAAGGGAATTGTAATATTGCAAAATAATATTTTCTGTATTCTCTATCCCATTCCTTATGCCACTTATATTTTGTTAGCGTTTTTGACCATGGCTGTACTTTTGAGCAGAGCTTTTCATCGAACTATCCATAATGATTCCCAAGTCTTTTTCCTGAGTTGATGCAGTTAATTTAGAACCCAAAAGGTATATGTGAGAGAGATGGGGTGTAAACTCCACTTGGCACCAAAAGGGTTTTTGGAACCTGATTCCTCACTAATGGCACCTGGGGGAGGGTGTTGCCGGGTGAAGGGGATGGACTTGAATGAGGAGAGGAAAGCTTAGTTGAGAGGCGGAGAGGATGTAGTGAGTTCCCTCTATCTGGGAAAGGACCTGATTGAAGGCTGGAAGGAGAGAGAAACAAGCAGTCACCTCCTGAGATGAGCCTGAAGCCTGAGGGAAGACCAGGAGCTGCAGAGAGGTGATAGCTAGCCTGAAGCCCTGGGAAGGTGGAAAACTGGGTTGGTCCTAGACTGTATGGGTGAAGTGAGGCACAGAAGCTTGAGAACAGATTCAGGGACATTGCATTATAGTTGAGGCTCATCTGCGAGGGAGAGGGGTGGCAACTGAGCCTGACTGGGGCTGAAGACTCAGTTGTCTTTATATTTCTGTTGAACTTTATAACCCCAAAAGAGATTGAACCATGACCTGTTTGGATGGCTGAGTTACAGGAAGAGAGATCATTGCAGGGCCAGACTGGCTCTTTTCAGGAGGCACCAGATGGGAAAAAGGCCGCTATGCCATGCCCAGCCATGAGGGTATGCTCTAGCAGTAAGTCCACTCCTCTACAGAGTGTTTTCAAATTATTCACTCAAGTGTGCATTACTTTGTATTTGTCAACATTGAACTTCTTCTGTTATCATGTTGTCCATTAACCTACCTTGGTTAGGTCCTTCTGAAATTCCTCGAAGTTGTGATTAACCTAAATAATTTTTTGTCATCTTCTAATTGTGGCATCTCATTGTTTTTATCCACTTTCCAGGTTATTAATGAAAATATTGTACAACACTGGAACCCCACTGTTAATGTTAAAATTGATCATTTATTGCTCTGGCTTTTGTTTCCAGTTTCTGATCTGTGATAGTAATCTGCCTCTCCCACCATGATTAAGTTTCTTTAGTAGCTTTTGTGAGGTATCTTGTCAAAGCCCAAATAAATTGTCAGCTAGTTCTCCCTCATCCACTATTATACTGATTCATTAAAAAATCTTAATAGACTAGTGAGACAGAATTTTCCTTTGCAGAAGCCATGGTAGTTAGACCCTGTCATACCATACTCTTCCAGGTGTTTTGGAATACTTGGTTTAAGTATAACCCCAATCAATTTACCATTTGGTAGTAAGGCTTACTGGTTTGTAATGCCATCTCTAGTTTCCTGTCTTTGTCTTGCATTGCTTCATACATTTGGGCCCTTTCAGATTGAGATATATAACTAGGATCATTGATGAATGTCAGAAGACCTCTTTGATTTGTATGTTTGTTAATGGTGGCTGCAGAACCAGAAGATAGTATTTAAAAATAGAGGGTTCAATTCTCTGCTCAGATGGAGAGGAATGAGGAGCCACAGGGAGCCGTTTGTAGCTCCCTGATCCTTAGGTATCCATGTGGAAGTCAGAGCATCAGAGAGATTAGTCTAACTTCTTCCATTTACGTAACATTCCATATACCAGTGGAGGATCAAGCATAATGGAGCTTGGTTCCATCAAGCTCCCTCCCACCTATAGTTTACCCATGCTCCTCCCCTGACATAGGGCTGGTGGGGTGGCTGTCATATATGGCTGACTGTTTGCTTGTATCTTCTGAAGTTTCAGTAAAATATTCTCACAATTTATAATTCATTTATCTACCTAACATGGTAGGTTAGTAAGATGGAATCATTTTACCTGTAAGTCAAGAAGAGACTTTGACAGTAGAGTACTAATTGTACATTAATCTTAGTTATATATGAAGTACTTCTTATGGGTAAAGAGCCAAGAACTTAAACTATTAAGAAAAGCAAAAAATAACATAACTGCATACATCCCTTCCAATTACAGTAGAGTTAAGTGTCCTGACATGCATGAAGTTTGGTTAAAAGTTAAAACGGAGGCCCTAAGAAGGGGAGGTATATATGATGACCTATGAAGAGTTCTTGGGTCCAAATGAAATGCCAACACCAATCAGCAGTATATATTTCTACACAGTGGGCCAAATCACTAGTTGGTGTAAATTGGAATAGCTCCACTGAAGTCAATATGTGTCCACTGACTTCAGTGGAACTACACCAATTTACACCAACTGCGAATCCAACCCACTTTGTAACAGAAGCTGACTGTAATGTATGCTAAAAAAGTTATGGGTGATGATCAAATGAAGTGCACACTCGAGCTCACACATACACACTGATCAAATAGCAGGAGCCACAAAATATCCTTATATTGCCTTTTAAATGCTGAAGTTTCCAAAGACATATTAAACATCTGCTGCAATACGCAGGTATGGCTTGATCTCTTCCAAACTGAAGCACTCTTAAAATATGTGGAGCACGCTAATAGTTTTCAATCACTCTTACTGTTATACTGGTTATGCCCAGGACCTGTATCACTTCCAAATGGAATACTTAAGGTCACTTCAGACTGAAGGTATAGGCAGTCCCTTAGCACAATACATGTTTTTAAACAGTGCTTTATTAATTTTAGAATAATTAAACCTTGTACAGAGCATGTTCAGAATTTCATCTGCCTTCACAATGGCCTAAAATATAAAGTGCTACAGAAACATTCACTGTAGATACTCAAAAACCTCTTTTGCAATATTTTAAAATGTTTTTTGTAATTTATACATCTGTAGTGGAATGCAATAAAATAACTAATCCTCCTTTTTCAGATATTAAATGGTTCTATTCTTCTTTTAGTTCTCCTTGTACAAGCATACCATCAGGGAACAGTGTACAAAATGCTTATTTTTATGGCTTTTCCTTCCAAAATAAAATAAAATAAACCCTAATGAAATCTGAAGTGAAATAAGATCTACTGTGTGTTTATGTAATTTCATGTAACCACACTGTCTCAAATGTTGTTTTGAATTATATTTTGTAGGGTTGAAGGAGAAAGCATGATCCTGCAAAGACCACAGTTAATTTCATCAAAATGATCTTTCTCTCATGCTGATGAAAATTAACATATGATTAATATTAAAGATTAGGTAGTTCAGTGGATTTATAATGGTTCAGGATATGGAATCATCCTTTCAGCCCTTAGTGGCTGATTCAAATTCTGACCTGGTCAGCAGTGATTGGAATTCACCACAATGAATAACATGCTAATTTATGTTAATATGTTAGGAAAATAAGATTTTCCTACTGGTCGACCATTCCTTAGTGCATCAAGAGTGGTATCATGCCTCTAAATATGGCCATGACTTCTGACAAATGTGAATATCCTACACAAGCATCCAGTGAATTATGCAATACTGTGAATGTAGAGAAATACCATGATCAGTTTACACCCTGAAATATAACATTTGATTTATCCTTATTTTAACATGTATGAAGTGCTGTGGTCATAACACTGTCCTGCCTTTTAAAAATACCACCTGTGGCGGTGAATTCCACAGGCTGAGTATGCAATGTGAAGTTGATGTTCTCTGTATACATTTAATGAACAGCCATCTGCCAAAGAAAACCTACCAGAACTCCTGCTTGGCACCCTTTTGGGCATTCTGATCACTGAGCTCAAGTACTTACTAGACACAGTGCCTATCCCTTGCAGCGTGTAGGTGAATGGCATAGGTAAGGAGGGCAAGCGATACAGTGTTTGAAAGATAAGGAGATAGCTGCGAATAATGAAGAGGTGAGTAAAAACTCAGCACCAGAGGCCTAATGCAGTAGTGACAAATAAGGCTACATCTACACTACAGCCAGTATCTATGCTCTGAGATCGATCTGCCGGCGGTAGATTTAGTGGGTCTAAAGAAGACCCGCCAAATCGACAGCATATCACTCTCCAGTTGACCCCTGTACTCTACCCCCTGATGAGAAGAGTAAGATAAGTCAACGGGAGAGTTTCTTCTATTGTAGATCCCGTGGTAACTTGACCTAAGGTACATCGACTCGAGCTACGTTTTCACATAGTTGGAGTTGTGTAGCATAGGTCGACTTACCATGGTAGTGTAGACATAGCCTAAGATAGCATATGTAGCATACCCGACCCTCAGGAAGACCTTTTTACTCTCTTAAATTCATATAGGCCATGTCTACACTATGGGCTGTACAGCAGCATAACTATGGTGCTAAAGATATGCTGCTGAAGCATTGTGGTGTAGACACTTCCTACAGTGACAGAAGGGGGTTTTCCATCAATATAGGAACTCCAATTCCCCAAGCAACTCTCAACTCTCTTCCTCTTCCATCAGTGTAACTGCATCTACACTAGTGATTAGGTCAGTGTAGCTCAGGGGTGGACAAACTTTTTGGCCCGAGGGCCACATCTGGGTACGGAAATTATATGGCGGGCCATGAATGCTCATGAAATTGTGGGTTGGCGGGTGGGAGGGCTCTGGCTGGGGGTGCCAGCTCTGGTGTGGGGCTGGGGATGAATGAGGGTGCTCTGGGCTGGGACCGAGGGGTTTGGAGGGCGGGAGGGGGATCAGGGCTGGGGCATGGGAGGGGGTCAGGGGGCAGGCTCTGGGCGGTCTTTACCTCAAACAGCTCCCAGAAACAGTGGCATGTCCTCTCTCTGTCTACTACACAGAGGCACGGTCAGATGGCTCTGCGCGCTGCCCTGTCCTCAGGCGCCACCCCTGCAGCTCCCATTGGCTGTGGTTCCCAGCCAATGGGAGCTGTGGGGGCAGCACTTGGGGTGGGGGCAGCGTGTGGAGCTGGAGGGGGGTGTGCCACTGCTTCCGGGAGCCATGCAGAATGGGGCAAGACCCCTATCCCACTCCCCAGCTGGAGTGCCAGAGTGGGGGAAGCCCCAAACCCTGCTTCCCAGTGGGAGCTCAAGGGCCAGATTAAAATGTCTGGAAGGCTGGATGTGGCCCCCGTGCCATAGTTTGCCCACCTCTGGTGTAGCTATTGTGCTCAGGGATGTGGATTTTTCACTCCCCTGAGCACCATAATTATACCAACCTGACTTTTAAGTCTAGACCAGGCCATCAATTCCCTAAGATTTGTTCTGCCCATGCAGAAAGGAGCCTAATTGGATATTATTTAAACATCCAGAAGTTGGAATTAGGTATAAAAGGGTGTAAATTAAAATAGATTGAGTGTGTCTTCCATTTATGCCTTTGCTAAGCTCCTTGGCCTACTAAGGGCTCATTAAATAAGGATAGAGTTGGTGTGAGCAACTTCTGGAGTGTCTGAGGCTTTGTCTACACTGGCAAGTGAAGGACACAATTTTTGTCATGCAGAGCTGTTAAAAAACACACACACACCCAAAAGACAAAAGTTTTGCTGATGACAAGCGCCAGTGTGAACAGCTCTTTGTTGGCAGAAGAGCTTTCTCCTGCCGACAAACAGCGGCTACACTGTCAGCCTTTTAGCGGCATGGCTGTAGCGGCACAGACATGTCGCTAAAAGCTGCGTAGTGTAGACATAGCCTGAATGAGTGTGAAGGTGTCTAACTAACACCACAATTTTCTACATGACTTCTGATTTCAGCCGCTAACAACCCCATCAGAAAACAAAAATAGAATTTGTTGAACTCAAATCTTCTCTACAGTGTGCTCCATTTTAACATCTTACCGTTTCCAAGCTAACCACGGTGGGAATGTGAATGCCTCATGTCTGACAACTCTTCTATCACTATTTTAACTTGCTGTACTAACCAAGGAGTCCAAACCTAAACTATTTACTGAGGTTCTATGGCATTGAGAGTTGGGACTCAGCATGAATTTGGACTGAGTAATGGAATCCTGTCTCAAGTGGGTGTTGTCTGGATTTGTTTGTCCACTGTGGTTAGTTCTAGCAACAACATGTGGGCAGTTGCATATTTTCCATCCATTACTTTGTAAAGCTGATCATATAACAAAACAATTTGGAAAACAATCCATGTTATATACATTTCCTTAAAGCATGAAGGGTGTGTCTGTGTGTGCTCAAATTGTTGCCAAAAGTGTCAGTTGGATGTGGAATAGAGTTAGAGATTTCATTTAATTTCTCCTTCCCTAATTTGAGTTAAGGGGATCCTCCTCTGAGGTAAATTGGCATAGCTGCATTGACTAGGCTGATTTATACCAACTAAGGAAATAACCCACTATGAATCAGGGCCTGCAGCAAAGCTAATCTCCAGGCAGCCTCATCAGTACACTTGGCTTGTAGCAGGCTGCTTGACTGGCCATGCCACCTGATTGGCTGCAGAAGTCAGTAGCCTAGCTCTTAAGCCAGCTTGTTGGCATCTGAATGTTCATGCCTACCACTGTGCCTGGTCTGCTACCATGTTCCTCTTGTTTTGCCTCTATCCTGCCCATGCCTTGAACCCCTCTTTGCCTGCTATCCTGATTCCTCCAGTTCTTGCCCTCTGCTTTGACCCTGGGCTCTGGCATCTGACTACAGACTCTGACTTGACCCTTGGCTCTGGTATCCCATTCCTGTCCTCCAGTATAATCCTTGACTTTGGCTCCTGAATACTGATGTCTGCTCCAACCACTAGGCTAGACTGCCCTTGTCCTGGTCACCTGACAGATTGAAAAGTCCTAAAATTGGGCCCAGGGTTCCTCAGCACTAGCATGGACCCTACTAAGGTGCCAATGGAACTGTTGGATGCTGTCCAGAACCTGCAGGTACAAGTATGGAAATTGGGACAAATTTCAGGGGTTCCTGAATCAATGTTGGCTCCTGTTCCTACTATGCCCCTCATCATTCCCTACAGATCAGGCCTGTGTGAGGCTCATCTTAAGTTTGACTGGGAGTACCTTGGCCTGAGCTTTCCCTTTCCTGGAACAGTCCAGCCCCCTGTTGCAATGATTAGAAGAATTCATTTAACCCATGTCCATCATCTTTGATGACCCCAACTCTGTGTGGATCTCTGTAGCAACCTTACAGGACTTACAGATGGGAGGCAGGTCTGTTGCCAAGTCTGCTGCTGAATTTCTTCCCTTGACTTCTGACACTGGGTGGAATGAGGCGGCACTGTACCACCATTTGTACCAGGGGTTAAATAAGGATATAATGGATGAGCTTGCATGGGTGGAGCCTCCATCCAGTTTGGGTAATCTGATTGATTTATGCATAAGATTCGGTGATTGCCTCATGGAGCAGCATCATGAGTATACCTCAGTTTTCTGGAGGCCACCATTCACTCTGCATGACACCCCAAACACGCAGGTCTTCCTTGGCATCAGAGCTTGTGCAAGCTAACCAGGTTCACCTGTACTTCTCAGACTCAGAGAAGCACCAGCTTCAGGTGTTTGGCCTGTGCTTATATTGTGGGGAACCTGGCAATCTTGCATTGATGTGTCCAGCAAAGACTCAGGTGGAACCAGGGTAGGGAAATGACAGGTCCCCAGCCCTGAGGAGTGGGTCTGGGCTGAGCTGGTTGTCTCTTCCCTTGGTAGTTCCTAGCCCTCATGGGTCACAGACAGCACAGCAGGACCCCTGAGTCAGTTTCCAGTGCAACTCCAAATACCTTTATTAATTCAACTACCAGTAAGATCCGAGGCCACCCTAGAGGCCCTAATTGATTCGGGGACTTCAGGTAACTTTATGGATTTAAACTTTGCTAAGACCTATGTAGTTCCCAACCATATGTAAGGACCCTCCAGATATGGTTGAAATTATGGATGGGTCTCTTCTCTTCTTGGGACCTGTAATCCAACAGACCTTGCAGTAACAGTTATTATCCTCTCGGGCCACCAGGAAACCCTCCAATTTGTGTTAATCTGCCCCCACGTGCTTCCGTCATCCTAGGTATGTGCTGGCTTTCCACCCCAGGATGCCCTCATTCACTGGCAGAAGGGGACCCTATACTCTAACTCCTGGCATTGCCAGCTACCCTGCCTCCCATGATTTGAGAAACAGACCAGTACATTCTGTAATTCATGTCATCCACTGGAAGATCCCAATCCTCAGGCAGCAAGACCACCAGGATACTCAACCCCCCTTGAAGTTCCAACTGCCATGGCCAAGATTCCCTACAATTACTGTGTCTTTGCCAATGTTTTTGACAACCAGGGAAAGGCGGCTATCCTGTCCCTGCATCAGTCTTACAATTACCCAATCTACCTCCAGCCTGAAGCTGATATACAATTCAGTTGGATGTAAGCCCCCTCTGAACCCAAACTTTGGGCTCTCCATCTGTACCTGCATCCCTGGTGGGCACACTAATCTTTTTTGCAAAGGAGAAAGGTGTCTCTTTACGGAGGTGTATTAACTATCAGGCCCTGAACAAGGTGATCGTATGAAACTGCTCCCCCTTGTCAATGAGCTCTTAGACAGCTATGCACTGCCTGTATTTCTACAATTAGACTACATGACAATTTGACCCAATATGAAAAATTTCTTCCTGACCCCTGAAAGCAGGCCTGCAACATCATAAGCAGCACTGATCCTAATCTACTGCTAAGGAGGTTAGGATAGGTAACTGGAGAGTCTGAGTTTTAAAAAAGTCTGGTCTTGGCTTAAATAAGCAAAGTGGGGCACACAGCAGCCAATCAACTGGTCCCATCCCCGCTTTCCCAGCTAATTGCCAAGTAGAAAACGGAGGCTGGTGGGATAGCTGCCACTCATCCATTTTGAACTTCACTAGATCCCTGATGTCCAGTCAAAGGGCTTCCCCACTAAACAGTAGTGTTTCTCTATAACGTACTCTAATAACACCCCACCAGGCAAACAAACACACTCTCATATATACTCTACCTCCCAGTCACCAATACTACCACCAATCTATATAACCTAGTTACCCCTACCATCATCCTTAAATAAATAAATACAAATATAAATATTAAGGCCCAGATATATTGAAGATTTTTCACATTTGAAAAAGAAAACAAAACATATGTTGTCTGTTAATCTATATATATTTAGCCACTTGATTTCTATAAGCATTTTCATCCATAGAATCATCAGAGGGCAGAAAAATCCATCCTATGGCACAAACTGATTTTTTTTAACTTAAAAGCAAGAACAGTACTGCTTTTCTCTTAAACACAAGTGTGCATCCTTCCATAAGATTTCTGTTGAGCAGTAAAGAACTCATATATAAAGCACAAGAGATTTGAGATCTATTTATATCTGTACACGAATAGATTTGAAATAGAAGATGATATTTTATATCCTTATTTTAGAGGCAGAATTATAACTGAAAGCATTCAAATAGTAAAAGCTTAGTAGTGTGCTAAATAAATCCTTTTACTGAAAGTAGCAGCAAATCAAAAACACACTTGAAAATTTGGCATTCTAACTTAAATGCATACAGTGAGCTATTCAGGTGTTTCTACGTTATAAGAGGGAAAGGGGACCCTCTAGTGCACAAATTAAGAATTAAAGATTCAAAACAGAATCCTATCTGAAGCTACATTTATTAAGAATTTTATGTTGTACAGATTATATAATTAAAACAAAGAAAACCTCTTATGTATATTTTTGGCTGAAAAATATTTTTTTTGTCATAGGCTCAGAGGATCAAGATTCAAAAGTGTTATGATGATAGAATTTAATCCAAACCGTGACACTCTTGTGTACTAACTTAACATATGTAAACCATTCTGTCTGATAAAGATTTTCATCAAACTTATAAACATTACTTATAAATCCCAGTGTCAATTGCAATGCCTTGAAAGTTATACAAACCATGAAATCTTTTGTTTGCCATGAAAATATTTAAATTGAACCATATCTAGAGTGAAATTGATTAAATCCAGGTCTTGTAATGACATTTTGACCTGTATGGATATTCTGTTTGCCTTTTAAAAAGGAGATAAAGTAATTCCTCTAAATAGTTAAAAAATACGGAATGAGTTTCATTTTGAAGGCAATTTATTTTAAAAACAAAGACCCAACTTTATTCATTGGCTGATGCTCCCTTTTATACCCATTCATATTAATTTCTCATATTCACTGATTTACCTCTAAAGGTTCGAAGGTTCAATTGGTTTGTCTGAGCCCCCAAGTTTGTCACCCTAATATATTTGTACTTCTTGAGTGTTCTCCCTCCCAATTACCTTTGCCCATCTCTTGCTCTCTCCAATCAGCTCCTCCTTTTCTCCAGCCTTATCCTTTCCTACTTTCTGAAAGGCAATCTGATATAGAAGAACTGTCCCAGCAACACTTTACTTATCCACTTACTGGCACAGAGTACCACAAACAGTCATCTGCACCCCCACATCCATAAGTGAGTGGAGAATTCCAGTTTGATACCATGTTACACTCACATTGCAGTTAGTCTGTTCATGCATCAATGATAATGCAAGGTGGTGGGCAGCCACAAAACTGGCCTTTCGTTTCAAGCCTCTAGTAGTCTAACTGCTAGGGCCTGATTCTCTTCTCACTGCAGTTTTACATTGATGTAACTTGAGTGACATCAAGGGAGTTACTCCTGATTACATCAAGGTAAGTGAGAGGCAAATCAGGTCCCTGGTTTCTATCTGTTTTTATATGCTATTGCAAAGCAGAAAAATCCAGCCCAATCCAGTCTATAGTTAAAGGCATGCAGCTGTGTCCTAAATGTTTCTCCAGACTGCTAGGAGAACATTTCAAGGGGTTTAGTCCATTTTATAAACCACATCATTATAGTGACTTTAAAAATCATCTATAGACTCACACTTGCCATAATGTCAGTGAGCCCAAATTCAGGATCACATTTGAGAGTTTTTTGGCCATTAATAACAATAATGAGGAGTTCAGTCAGGGCTTGAGGCTGTAAAGCAAATTAACAGATGTCCTTGACAGAAGGAGACATTATAGAGGAGACATTTCTTCAAAATCCTTCTCTCTTCCTACCAATATCATCTCATCTTAAGCACACTGCTCTTCATCCAGGTGCTGACAGGCACTGTGTCTGTTTTCCCATCTCTATCTCTCTTTCCCTGAGATCTCTTCTTTTTTTCTCTACCTTTGACTCCCTTAGGCTTCTTCCCTTTCACCTCTTCCCTTCTTCTCAAGGCCTACCATCACAAGGAGTGGACAGTTAGGGGGCAGATCTTGTTGCTGCCACAATTTAGTGTTTGGGGCCACCTGAGAGAGATTCCTCTTTCCTCAGCACATTCACTTGACCCTTTGGCTTCTCCTCATCATCAGACATGCAGAATAGGAGCTGAGAGGAATAATGCTGAGCAGTCAATAGGGCAAAAAAAGAGAAGGGAGGAAGTTTTAGTTGCTGGCCTTCTGTCTGTTCAGCAGTTGGGGAAGAGAGCATCATCAGGCAGAGAAGAAGCACTGAGAAAAATATGCATGGTAAACAGCCAAGAAAACACAGACATGAGGGAGATTGGCCAAGGAGTTGGAGAACTTACAGGGAAGCCTGAGCTTACAGCCAAAAGTCATGATTTAGGCAACTCTGGCAGGAAAAATTGATGGTGAGATACTTAGCACTCATCAGGAGCCCACCAAAGGAAAACTAAGACAGACAGGTGTAAAATGCAGAGCCTCATAAGTCATTTTACAACCATTATCCAAAGGAAATCAAAAACACATAATTATTGCAAAATTTGGAATTAGTAGCACACACTGGACCTAATAAAGTTCTCATACTAAAATAACAAGTTGCACTGGCACAATGCACTGTGTAGGCTCGTTCAGCATTGCTAAAATCCTCAACTACTGTAAATTGTTAAAGCTCCATTGACTTCAATGGAGTTATGCCTGTTTACACCAGCTAAAGATCTGGTCCTCATTGTGCAAAATGAATTGCCTGGAAACAGAGGGTACATGGGGTGAACATAAGAGTGGCCATACTGGGTCAGACCGAAGGTCCATCTAGCCCAGTATCCTGTCTTCTGACAGTGGCCAATGCCAGGTGCCCCAGAGGGAATGAACAGAACAGGTAATCATCAAGTGATCCATCCCCTGTACCCATTCCCAGCTTCTGGCAAACAGAGGCTAGGGACACCATCCCTGCCCATCCTGGCTAATAGCTATTGATGGACCTATCCTCCATGAACTTATTTAGATCTTTTTTGAACCCGTTATAGTCTTGGCCTTTACAACATCCTCTGGCAAAGAGTTCCACAGACTGTGCATTGTGTGAAAAAATACATCCTGTTGTTTGTTTTAAACTTGCTGCCTATTAATTTCTTTGGGTGACCCCTAATTCTTGTGTTATGAGAAGGAGTAAATAACACTTCTTTATTTACTTTTTCCACACCACTCATGATTTTATAGGCCTCTATCATATCCCTCCTTAGTCATCTCTTTTCCAAGTTGAAAAGTCCTAGTCTTATTAATCTCTCCTTATATGGAAGCCGTTCCATACCCCTAATCATTTTTGTTGCCCTTTCTGAACCTTTTCCAATTCCAATATATCTTTTTTGAGATGGGGCAACAACATCTGCATGTAGTATTCTAGATGTAGGCGTACCATGGATGTATATAGAGGCAATATGATATTTTCTGTCTTATTGTCTATCTCTTTCTTAATGATTCCCAACATTCTGTTTGTTTTTTTGACTGCTGCTGCACATTGAGTGGATGTTTTCAGAGAATTATCCACAATGACTCCAAGATCTCTTTCTTGAGTGGTAACAGCTAATTTAGACCACATCATTTTATGTGTATAGTTGGGATTATGTTTACCAATGTGTATTACTTTGCATTTATCAACATTGAATTTCATCTGCCATTTTGTTGCCCACTCACCCAGTTTTGAGAGATCCTTTTGTAGCTCTTCACAGTCTTCCTGGGACTTAACCATCTTGAGTAATTTTGTGTTATCGGCAAATTTTGCCACCTCACTGTTAACCCCTTTTTCCATGGTGGTGATGGAAAAGCATGTGATATGAACAACCTAATGTGAAAATTGCATCACATCCTTTCGCAAAAGGTAGTTATGACAGATATGACATTTTCATGAAATATCATAGCCAAACCTTATTGAATTAAGTTAAAGCTTATTGCATTCAGGTACAATATTTTACCAGTTCATTCTATTAAAAATGCAAATGTATTATTGTGGGATTTTATATAACTTCTTTAAAACTTTTTTAACTTCTTTATGGCTAACATAGACTCTGGGAAGTGTTATGAGCTTCAAAGGACTCTTTGAAACAACATACTAAACAAACAAAATTAATTGGGATTTCTAGGAAATACTTGGGAGAAGGGGAATGCAACTTTTCACCTCCAGAACTAACCTTTTGAAGCTATGCCCTGAAGAGAAACCCATTATCCGCTGATCACGGGTTACATGAAGACATGACCAGAGGTCAACACTGGGTAAAAGAGTGACTCACAGATTCATGGGGTTCTTGTTCTGAGCCAATGCTGCTACAAATTGTTGATTGCAGAAAACCCCCTTGGTGGGGTTTGAAGGACTGTTCATCTGCCACAGTCTTTGTTGGAATTTGGGTGATCTCTGGTAAGCTTATGCATGTATCAGAGTGGTAGCTGTGTTAGTCTGTATCAGCAAAAACAACAAGGAGTACTTGTGGCACCTTAGAGACTAACAAATGTATTTGGGCATAAGCTTTTGTGGGCTAAAACCCACTTCATCGGATGCATACAGTGGAAAATACAGTAGGAAGATATATATATACAGAGAACATGAAAAAATGGGTGTTGCCATACCAGCTCTAATGAGACTAATCAATTAAGGTGGGCTATTATCAGCAGGAGAAAAAAAACCTTCTGTAGTGATAATCAGGGTGTCCTATTTCCAACAGTTGACAAGAAGGTGTGAGTAACTGTAGGAGGAAAATTAGCATGGAGAAATAGTTTTTACTTTGTGTAATGACCCATCCACTCCCAGTCCTTAATTCAAGCCTAATTTTTTCCACTGCATGCATCTGATGAAGTGGTCTTTAGCCCATGGAAGCTTATGCCCAAATAAATTTGTTAGTCTCTAAGGTGCCACAAGTACTCCTCGTTCCTTATGCATGTAGATTCTTTTATTGTTTTTAATGTTTTCTCTGTAATGTTTGCACCTTAAGAATGAAGTGCTTGCTTTGAAAGAGCTGTGTGTAACTTAACAGTGGGTAATTACACTATTTATAGCCTCTGAGGAGAAAAGTAAAGCAGGCCTATTCAGGTAATCTGACTTTGCTGGGGTATTTACAGTGTCGGTAGGGAGCTATGCCGCCTGGAAATATCCTGGTTAGGAGGGGGAGACACGTGTAACTGCCCAAGAGAGGTGACGGATGGGAAGCCAGAAACCTAAGATTGGATGCCTTTGATGGGCCATGGAGGGGAAATACAAGTGAAGTTGCCCTGAACTGTGAGAATAATAATTATCTAGAAAGCACTTGGTTAATATGCATTCCCTGTTACCTGCAGATGATAAAGAAGCAGATAGTGGATATACCATAGCAACAGAGTTTCTGACCATGATTGGAGCAGCTGCTACACTGATTGATTTAAACCCATGTTAAAACTTTAAATCCACCACAACATCATCTCATTGTCCTGCAGAAGTGCACATTACAGGTTATGGGCCTAACCCCGGGAGGACCTAATGAGTGTTCTCCTGCAAAGTGCTAGGAGATTTCGAGTCAATGGAAATTGAGTATGTTCAGCTCCTTGAAGGGAATAGCCTTACAGGAAGAAGTATTTTGCTTTATTTGTTTCATATTGCAGCTGGTCAGTTTACTGATCATAGTAACCTCCTTTGACAGGAAAAATGTAACCATTTTTCATAACAGCTCTTATACACTTCATTATTTGGTGAATTAGCTTTCTGAGGGACAAACAGAGGGTCATAGCAACATGAGCTGTTCGCCAGAGAACACAGCTGCTGACCTTCTTAATAACCCCCTTTAATTTGACATCTGCAAACATTCTGCGTCCATTGACTGATTGTATCTTCCATCCTCCCAATATAAAGCAAACAAACAAAAACAAAACCCCATTATTATTCACCTTGAAAGCATCAGCTGAATTTCCTCAAGAATTAAATATAGGAAATGATGAATCTGGTTCCAAAATGTTTTATTAGTCTAATAAAAGTGATCATTTTGCCCAGTAACTTTTTCCATGTGTCTGAAAATTAAAATTGTGGTATTTAACACCAATAGGTATATATATATATATATATATATATATATATAAAATCTCATAAAAGACAAAGCCAGCAAAATGTCTCTTCCATCTTTGGCTTTTTAAAAGGAAGTTTAATTTTAATACATATAAATCCAAAGTGTGTGAAATGTTACAAGGAAAAGATATCAAGATTATCAAAAGCTTTGCAACAGACTTCTTGTGTGATGTTGGGCCAAATTACTTAACAAGTCTTTGTGTCAGTTTCTTTAACTGTGAAATGTGGATAAATCTTCTCTAACGTTCCAGGAACAAACATCAATTAGCCTTAGATGAGATATGCTACACAGCATAAATGTAAAATATTATTAGTGAAATTGTGATATGAAATTAATTAAAATATTTCTCTTTCTACTAATTATGTACTGCAAGTAAAAATATGTCATTTGCAGATGAAGTTTAGAAACTGAATTAGGCCTGTGATGGGGTGTACCAACCCCACACTGGGCCACTGGGGGCGGATCAATCATTGTGGGCCCAAGGGGGAACAGACAGAACTGGATCAGGGACAGGTTTGATGGGAAGAGGCAGAAAGCATCAGGTTTGGGGGAAACAGGCAGAAGAATCTGAGTCCACTAAAGAACACTCCCCTCCAGAGCCTGGAATGGATTCCCATGATGCCCTGAAGAATTGGATTCTACCCTTCCCTCTGCCACAAACCCACACTTTTAAACCTTTTATTTGGCCCCCTAAGCAAGTCACCTGAGTTTCCAAAGTTGACTTGAATGTGAGCTGCTGAGTACGCTGCACCTTTGAAAACTAGGTGATTTTATACAGAAGCTTAACTTTAAACTCCTATTTTTGAAGATTTGGTCTTGGGCCCAGATCCACAAAGGTACTTAGGCTCCTAAGTCTCTTTTTTATGTCTCACTGTGATCCACAAACCACCCTGCTCAACTGTCCCCTAACCCTATAGGTGTCTAAGTTTTTGCAGTAGAAGTTCCCTACGTGCTGAGGTTTCTGTTTCTGGGCATGAGCACTGTTTCCTCACATGAAGCATCTGGATGCCTGTCTCTTCCAAAGTCACAGTGTGATCCATGAAGAAGGAGAAGATAGGCAGAGGAGTGCCTATCTCACCCATGAGGTACTCAGAAACTGCCTACTGGATCAGGTCCTATTCAAAATCTGGTGGAAGCGGCTGACCTTATAACTTTTAGCCCAGTGGTCAGAGCACTCACATGGAAAACCCAGGTCAAATTCTCACCTCTGCTTTAGAGGGAGAAAGGATTTGAACATGGCTTGATTTCCTTCTTTGACAGGATAACTGATTTCGTGGATAAGGGGAATGCAGTGGACATAATATACCTGGACTTCAGCAAATCCCACGTGACATTCTGATAAGTAAGCTGGAGAAATTCAGGATTGGTGAAAGTACCATTAGGTGGATACATAATTGGTTAACAACCACAAAGAAAGAGTGGACTACTAATGAAATGATGTTAGTTTGGAGGGAGGTCTCAAGTGGTGTTCCACAGGGATCTGATCTGGCTCCGGTGTTGTTTAACATCTTTATTAATGACCTGGATGTAGCGCATGCTGATCAAATTTGAAGATGACACAAAACACTTTGGAGGATAGAGCTAAGATTCAGAGGAATCTTGATAAATTGGAAAACTGGCTATAGACAACAAAATGAAATTCAACAATAACAAATGTAAGGTGCTATACTGAGGGAAGAAAAACCAATGCACAAATACAGAATGGGCAATAATTGGGTTGGTAACAGCACTGCTGAGAAGGATCTGGGAATTGTGGTGAATCACAACCTCAACATGAATCAGCAATGCGATGCTGTTGCAAAAAAAGCAAATGCAATCTTAGGTTGCATTAACATGCAAGTCACGGAAGGTGATAGTACTGCTCTATTCGGCACTGGTTAGGCCTCAGCTGGAGTACTGTGCCCAATTTTGGTCACCAATGTATAGAAAGGATGTGGAGAAACTGGAAAGGATCTAGAGGTGAGTGCCAAACATGATCAATGAGCTAGAACACAAGCCATATGAGCAAAGGCTGAAGGAACTGGGTATGTTTAGTTTGGAAAAGAGGAGATTGAAGCGGGACATGATAGCAGTTTTCAGATACTTGAAAGGTTGCCATAAAAAAAGATGGAGAAAACTTGTTCTTTTTTGTCACACAGGGCAGGACAAGAGGCAATGGATTAAAACTACAGCAGAGCAGATTTAGACTGCATCTCAGGAAAAGCTTCCTAACTGTAAGAACAGTAGGACACTGGAACAGACTGCCTCAGGAGCAGCTTCACTGGAGATTTTCAAAAGGAGGCTGGATCGCCATCTCTCTTGGATGGTTTAGACACAACAAATCCTGAATCTTGGCAGGGGGTTAGACTAGATCCTTGTGGTCCCTTCTAACCCTATGGTTCTATTATTCTATGATACTGAGCTATCAGACAGTTTGATATGATGTGGGGGGGGGGTCCCTTCCATCTCTCCTGTTGAAGCTGTTGCACTGAATATGAATAACTAAAGAGCTATTGGAGCAGACAGACTGGATCCTGGCTCTCCCTTGTGAGTGTGCTGCCCAGCAGGCTATATGGTCATTCTTACTCTCTTACACCGGCCCAATGATTTAGCTAAAGTGGACACACACCTAAGAGGTGGCAGAGATGGCAGAGCACTGTTCAAATCCCTTTGTCTTATCAGGCAGAGGGGGAACCTGACCCAAGGATCTCCTACATCTTCTAACCAGTGGGCTAAAAGTTGTGAGGGAGGGCCTCCTTCCCAGTGTTTTGGGTGAAGTTGGGGGGGCCTCCAAGCATGCCTATTGGATCAATCCCTGCAGGCAAATTAGATGGAGCAGCACCCATCTTTCTGGGGTATGTGGATAACACTAAGGCTTAATCAGGAGAGACACATCCAGACACCTAAAGTTGGACAGCAGAATGGATGCCCAAAGGCAAAAACCTAAGCCTGAGGGAACTTTTATTGCAAAAAACATAGGCACTGAGTGGGTTTAGGAATCTACGGGGTTAGGCAACTAGCTGGGTGAGAGTTTTGTGAGTGCCAGTGGTGCTTATGTCAGGACATAGGTGCCTAAGTCCCTTTGTAAATCTAGCCCTAAATCCCTCTGTGGTTCTGAGCCTTGGAGACTGTGCATAAGAAAGCTGCTAGATATGTTTCAGAAAGAAATGGTGAATTTTGTCATTCAAACTATGCATGATTTTAATTTTTATACTGGTGATGGAAAACTGAGAATTTAAAATAACGTTACCTTATAGTCTTGAGGTCAAAATGCTATTTTAAAATTAGAATTTATTTCTGAACAACTACATGTTTCTATACTAATAATAATTATAATCATTAATCATTAATAAATAATAAACTTCAGCAAAGGTTTTCAAAAATGGGAGCTGAAAGTTAGGTACCTACGTGGCCTGATTTTCAAAACTGGTGAGTAGCCAGCAGCTCCCATTGAAATCTACACTCAAATCCTGCAAACCTTTGCTCACTTATATAGGTTCATAATGTTAATGAAAGATTTCCAGGAGAGCTGCTGGCTGCTCAGCACTTTTGAAAATCAGGCCATTGTGTTAGGAGCCGATATATGGATTTAGTGGGGAGATTTTCAAAGGCACAAAAGGCAGGTAGGCACCATTCTCCTCTCTGGGCCTTTAAAAAGCTCCCTTTGGGCCTTCAATGAATTTCTTTAATCTCCCATGCCTGTTCAAGGAACAATTAGCAGTTTGAATGATTGGACGTTGGAAATTGTTAATTGTGTAGATGACCTGCCTTTGTGAAATCGTCCAAGTTTTATACAAATGTTCAGTTTTGCTGAAAGAATCAGCATTCCTGTCCTGTAGTAACCAACTACTCTGAATGAGCAATTAAGCCATTATATAAAATGGAATAAGATGTTAAACTGTTCTTTTTCTTTTTCTTGCCATAGGACAAGTTACTAATTCCTTACAGCAGCAGAAGTGACTATGTGAAAAGCAGTGTGCAGGTGACTGTAGTCAAACCTAATCTCATCTAATCGAGCCATATTCTCTCTTTTTTTAAAACAAAAGATTCAACCACACGATGTAGTATAAATGGGCATTTCAGTGCATATAAGTGGTGATTAATACGGTTTTACCATTTAGAAAATTCAGGAGTTAAGTAACGTTCATCCTCCTGGAATGGAAACAAGACCTCCTTTGTATTACCAAAAAATAGACTGTGATGGTTTGGATTAAAACTAGGATCTAGTGTGTGGATTTCTTTCACATACTGTATCTGTTTCAAGATGCATTATCTATCTCTTTATCTGCTCTGCTATTATTTACCCTTTAGTGCAATTTGAGCCAGAGTATCCTATAATTCAAGATTTTTGTTTTAAGACTAATTTATAAACTGCGTTGAGGTTTCTTTTTATTCCAAACAAAATTCTGCAAATGCTGTATCCAGCCAGACTCTTATAGTCTCTGGGCTAAACATCTGTGGAAACGAAACCCTATTCTAAGGAGGTACTTCCTCTTCAGAAGTAGCCATGCAATGATGAATTGGCATTATGGTACATATCCATCCAAACATGCCCCATTCCCAGTGGTGGAATCAGAGACTCCACCCAACCGTGTCTACTTCAGTGTCCTAGGAGGGTGGTTTATATGAATATAGTAGATGTAAGCCTTCTGAAAATGCTGACTTAATATATGGTTATTTCTTCAGTGGCTGCAACATGTGTTTCTTGGCCACATGCTTAAAATCTGGTTGATTTTTTTTCAAGTTATTTATGAATGGAAATGAGTGTCCCTTCTATATAAAGAATAATTGCTTCTATTTCTTCTGAAAAATCAAGCGTTACCTGTCTACCTTTACAATTTAATTTTGAAGGAGCAAATTGCTTTGAGTTCTTGGAACGGCAAAAAAGAACCATCAGAGACCTATTAACTTTATTCTGTGCTTTCCTACCTTTCAGAATGGCCAAAAAATATGACATTGAGTCATTTCCATTTATCCAGATTCTGTAAGCACCAACTTTAGTTAATGAGGTACAAATCTAAATAAATAAATATGCACCTGAAATAACTATAGATTTTACTCATGATTATAATGCAATTAGTGACTTAATAATTCATATAAAAAAACCCAGGAGACATGATCAAATGTGTGGGAAACATACCTGGGGACTCCCATCATACTTGAAAAATGGAAGAATTCTTGTGCGTAACACTGACTATGACCAAAAAAAACCCAACCCAAATTGTAAAGTACAAGATTACTTCTTGGTTCATGTTTATTGAGCCAGAAACAAAGAAGCAAACAACCCCAATACCTGAAACAGAAACATATGTCAGAGATCAACAAATGATGGAAATACAATGCAGAAATCACTGACTTGAGCCACAAATTATGGAATAGTGTAACAGTGCAGAAAGAGTGGGGAAATATACAGCAAATAATGAATGAATTGTTGGAACAAGATGGAAACTCTTCACTGGCCTAGTGATGGCTCTCTTTGACGTATTCCTCCAGAAGATTAATCTACTTCTCACAAACAGAAATTATTGCATATTCTGCTTTTCTTGTACAGTTTTATGTGTCAAGTGACAATGGAAATCATAAAAGGTCCCAAAGGCACATTAAGGGACTTGATGAAGTTCACAGTGTGCCACCAGTGAAGAAGTGGCTTATTAGACATTGAAAAGCAACATGTTTTTTTATAACAAATTGGTATAAAACAGGCTATTCCTTTCACTGGGCCTGATTTTGCAAGGTACTTCATGACCCTGAAAGTTAGTAGGAACTGAGTAACTAATAGGATTAATGGAGAACAGGAATGGAGGTCCTAGAAGATGCCAAGTAGATAGCAAGCTGCAATAGGACGCAAGAGGGTAGGCTAAAATAATGGAAGGGGAAAGACAGTGGGTGGAGGTAGGAAGAAGATGGAGTAGTAGCATGACATTAGAGAAGTATGTGCAATGGAAACAGGAACAGTGGGATTGAGGGTGGGTAAGGGAAACAGGAACAGAGTAGAAGAGAGAGGCTGCTGGAAAGGGTGGCAAAGGAAAGGAAGCTTGAGTTAGGGGAGGGTTTATGTAATCGAAGGGGGAGCTGCTACTATTTTTTAAAAAAACATAGGTGTTTCCTAACACATAACTAAAGTTGTTTTTGGGGTGTAAGGTCTTAAAGATCTCATGGCATGTGGGAATGGGGTTGTTAGGCCTAGTGTCCTGGTCAAACTCTGGTTTGGAAATTGCCCCTATATTTTAAGTTGAATGTGGTACCCTTCTATACTTCATGCCCTAAGCTACCAAGTAGTATTGCTTTGCACCAGCAAACAGCTGCTCTTTAAAAGTGCTCAGTGATCCTTTGTGATGAAAGCTGATGTATGAATATGTACAAGAATGGGGTAAATTCATCACTTTGGTTTTACCAGTGCACACTGGGCTGTGAGTCCCCAAGGCAGAAGTTTACCTGGAGAAGCTACAAAGGTCTAGATTCACAAGAGCAACTTAGGCACCTGACTGTCACTTTAGGCACCTCTCAGTCCAACATTTAGGTGCCACTGGCATTCACAAAATCACCAATCAGCTACCGCCTAACCCCATAGGCACCTAAAGATGCCTAAGTTTCCACTGTTAAAATCTGCAAGGCACTTAAATTTTGGCATCTGGGCATATATACTGCTGCCTAAGTCCTGACGCTGCACAGCAGCTCGGCACACAGCTCAGTCCTAAGCCTCAGAATTCCCCTGCCTATCTTACCTTCCAAGCTCATTCCAGTAGCCTAAATCTGCACAAAAGATGCTGGAGCCCCCTTCCATCCAGTAGCCCATTGGTAAGAGCACTTACCCAGGATGTGGGAGAGTCAAGTTCAAATTCCTACTGTCTGATATGGAGTAGAGACTTCAACCTAGGCTTCTGCCCTATTCACTGAGTTATGAAGTATTCCTGAGCAGGTCTCTCTCAATGTCTCCTGTTGGAACTGTTCCACTATGTATAACTAATTGAATATCAATTGGCATAGGGGAACTGGAAGCTGGGTCTCCCGGCTCCTAAGTGAGTTTTGTAGCCACAGGAGTATGAAGTCATTCAGTCATACTCTTTCTCACTGGCTCAATGACTAATTAAGTGTTTAAGCATATTCCAGCACCTAAGCCTCCCTTGTGAATCTAGCTCAAGCTGTCCAGAGCTCCTGCTGCAATGGATGTAACTAGAGCTGGCAAGAGAAGACCAGCTATATGTGGTACCAGATTCAATTAATCTCCTAAAGAGACTCCATCAACCTGGTTCCTGTGTTGGTTCTTCTAGAATTTGATGCTGCTTCCCTTCAGGAGAGGTAAGGAGGTACTGAATCCCTTTTGATGCTGCAGAGCCCATGAGTGCCAGAGAGGGTAGTTTCCATACTTTATGCCCATAGAGGTGAATCTAACCCATGTTTATTGTGGTAAACTGCTCTAATCCATCCCTGGATGCAAGGATTTAGGGTTTTACTTCTGGATGTTGCAATAATTTATTTTTTAACATTGAGGCACAGCAGCGTCCTTCACCCAGCTTTTTCATGGGCAGTGAACTGGGTAATGAACTGTGATATCACTTGAAATCATCATTAATTAAAAATTAATCCTTTCCTCAGGGATTAACTAGATGATACTAGTCAAAGTGGATTACTCATTTGCCAAGACAAATCCTGTCTGGCTATACCTACATTTCTACTTCTGTGACCACTCAGCGTGTGTAATAAAATATAGTTATAAACACGGCAATTGAAGGGAGAAAAAAGGAGTCATAAAATAATTACCTCCCTTTTGTTTGTGTTCTAGGCCTTTTTGCAGCTACTTTCCCACTTGTATTTAGTACCATCAAATATCTGTGACTGTGCAGTCAGTATGCTGGATATCAGACTCATCACTCCTTTTGAGTGGGTGAATTTTCTTATTTTTCCAGGGAAGTGTATGCCCTGAGATATGTCATCCTGCCAAGAATGCAATAGCAAACTTTACAGTTCTATTGTACCTTTTGTTTTTGCCTAATAGCTCTCTCTGATGCTTCATTCAATCCCAGGTTGATGAGTGTTAACAGTGGATTGTTTTGGGGGTTACTGGGTGAAGGTAAAGTTCAGCCAGGTTGCCCTCCACATGACCCCCAGTGACAGTTGTAAATGGGGCAAACAGCTCTAATAAAGAGCTCCACTGCACAATGGCCCACTTCACCATTTAGAAAAAGACAAGGAATGGTCTTTATTAGCCTAAGAGATTGTGCTATTAAGCAGCTTGCAGTTCATATGCTAATAGTTAATTTTAATGGAAGGGTTGTGACATTATTCTGCAGGAAGTTAAAATAACATTTTCACAGCCTTAGGTAATATAAGAAATCTTGCCGTAATAAAACACTCTATCGATGTGATATCAGCTGGAAAAGACTGCATTAGAGCAGTGGCTTATTGGAGAAAATGTTAACGTTTGAGACTTTAATCACTAGCTCTGTAATTTGCATTTATTAGGGGCATTTCCAATACTGTTTTAACCAACATAAAGCAGTTTATGGATAAAGTCTGACACAATATATTTGATATTATAGATGAACCACTCAGAATGATAAGAGATAGTACTTACACTTCACACATGTTGAGGGTGTGGCTGCAGGAAAACATGCAAAATGCTCACACCACTCTAAACTGCTGTAAGTAAACATTTTCTTTCTGCTTCTTAAGCTGGTCTTTATTGGTTAGAATAAATATTTATGCCTAAAGGGTTTACTTGCATCTATTTTTTCTAAACTGGATTTAAGTCAGAGACTGAGAGTGACAACAAACAAACACCACAAAAGATGAGCTAGATCCTCCCTTCCCCCTTTGTTTCTAGCAATGTCAGGTATGGTTTGTTCCTACTTAGGAGTGTAAAAAATATCATTTGTATGTAACTCTATGAAGAGAAAAATGTAAAAGAAAATGTAATGTGTCTAAAAAAATCAATGTAATCTAATCTTGGATCACAAACCCTAAAATGCCCTAATCATAATTGCATAATTATTTCATGGCATCCGAAAAGTTAAGGGTCTCTGTACATTGCCAGACCTTAATGTATTTGGATTTGTTGTAAATGTAACCTTAACTCTGAATTTTCTGAGTTTGCAATGCTTGTTTTAAAAAAAATAATTACACTATCAGTGTAATGTTGTTTTTACCCTTCATTTATTGATACATAGCCTTAAACTTTTTTCCATCTTAATATATTTTTTGTCTGGGAGTATATGCAGACATATCTTTCACTGAGCACTATAACAGATATCTTTCTAAAAGAAATATTCTCTCTCTACCAGAATTTATGGGGTTGAAGAAGGAATTACTGAGTCATAGTCTATGTCATGTGTTATGGAGGAGGTTGGATTATATGATCATAATGGCCAAATGGTCCTTTCTGGCCTTTCAATCCATGCGTCTAGGAAACATATGACATATTGATGTTCAATAACTTTTTCAGTATTTGTCTCACAAGGCTGTAGTTACCCTATTTTTTAAAAGACACACACGGAGAGAAATCTGTTACTATTTTCACATCAGAAGTCATGATACCTGCCTATTCATTACAGGATACCTTCCCCACACCCTGAATGTGCTGGAAGGAAAGGATCTAGCCATGGAAGCCACTGGATTATGCAGATCAACATCCAGATGACAGAGGATTTCATAATTCCTAAAAGACAGGAAACAGAGTATCATGCTGAGCTCAAAGCTGACTGGGCTCAGGAGAGTGAGAGGTTGCAGGAGAAGTAGCAGATTGGAAGCAACAGCCTGGGAGCTGATTGTGAAGAGAAGGCAAGGCACAGACAGCCTGAGAGCTGGGCAGGGAAATAGCAGATTCAGGCAGGGGGCCAGCAGTAGCCACAGCAACAGAATGCAGTGTGGTGGGCTGTAAGTAGGAGGCTTGGGGGCAACATTATATGCACATCAGGAACAATGTGGAGACAACCTCAAGGAACCTAGGTTACCCAGTTTCCCTGTATGGGATTTAGGGTCTGGGTTAGGAACAGATGGTTTGATCTTCTACAGCAGGGGCGGGCAAACTTTTTGGCCTGAGGGCCGCATCGGGATTCATAAATTGTATGGAGGGCAGGTTAGGGGGTGGCCCGGCCCCCATCTCCTATCTGCCCCCCCAACTCCTGCCCCATCCAACCCCCCCTGTTCCCTGATGGCCCCTCTGGGACCCCTGCCCCATCCACACGCCCCTGCTCCCTTTCCCCTGACTGCCCCCAGACTCCCACCGCCCCATCCAACCCCTCCTCTCATTCCTGACAGCCCCCCCAGGACCCCTGCCCCATCCAACCACCCCTTCTCCCTGTCCCCTGACTGCCCCTGGAACCCCTGCCCCTGACTGCCTCCTGCCACCCCATCCAACCCCCCCTCCTTCCTGACTGCCCCCCGGGACCCCTGCCCCCATTCAACCCTCTGTTTGCCCCCCGACCACCATCCACACCCTGCCCCCTGACCACCACCCCGAACTCCCCTGCCCTCTATCCAACCCCGCCTGCTCCCTTACCACACTGCCTGGAGCACCGGTGGCTGGCGGTGCTACAGCCGTGCTGCCCAGCTGGAGCCGGGCCACGCTGCCACTGCTGCCGCTGCCACCATACAGCACAGAGCACTGGGTCAGGCCGGGCTCTGCAGCTGCGCTGCCTCAGGAGCTCACAGCCCCGCCACCTAGAGCACTGTGCTGGTGGCGGAGCGAATGAGCTGAGGCTGCAGGGGAGGAGGGACAGCAGGGGAGGGGCCGGGGGCGAGCCTCCCGGGCCAGGAGCTTGGGGGCTGGGCAGATATGTGCCTTTTTTAATTCCCAGCAGCCCTACTAAAGCAATCTCCTGTTACTAAAAAAAAATTTCAGTACCATACACACCAAAGCCCCAATCATGCACTGCACTCAGCTACAGGAATATGTCCATATGCTTTTCAGTGCAGACTTGGGGCCCAACATTTTAAAACAAGTGTTGCTGATAAAAACTGGCAGAGGCAGGCAGGCCTAATACGGACTATTAAGCTGGTCATTTTTATTATGTGCATGTAATCATCTTGCATAAATATTAATATATACTGGCATAACATAATATTGCTAATCATATTATTAATGCTCAAGACAAATGCTCCAATTATGAAATCTCCATAAATAACTATATCAGGCTGAACAGTGGGATAAGTTTGCTTTGACTTCAGATTTTTTTTTTTTAAATGCTCTTTGCAGAATACTTTCCCACTACTCAAATCTTTAAATTGGTCCTTATATGGAGTATCTGGCCCTTTTAAAAAACAAAATAAATGGCAGATAAATGTTATTTTTCCAGGAAAGATTCGGGTCATTTTACTTTTAATTTTAGTTAAATGAATATATCTGTGTGCCAAATAATACTATGCAACTGCCAGTATAAATTTATTTTACTTTGTATTGTATGGCATATAAGAAGGCTGGGCAGAATTCCATTTTTATTTTTTCTAATTTTGATGACCAATTAAAATTTTGATGACCAATTTCTAATTTTGATGACCACTGCTGTCTGTGCTATTCAAGTTACTAGAGTATCTCATTCTCCAGCACATGTCTCCAGAAATGGAGTCAATACTCAGCGTTTTGTAAGCAGGCTTTCAGAGAGGTTGGAGCACCTATGATCCAGTGTTAGCATTGACAACATTTGTTGAAAATGGTTTTCAGAAAAACCTGAGGATGGGAGCTGTATTTCTGGACCTGACAGAAACATGTGACACAGTCAGGCACACAGGGCTCATAGTCAAATTGTCAAGAGCATTTCCAGCATGGGTAGTCAACGTCATAGTCCTCCTCTTCCACAACAGACATTTCTGAGTGCACATGGGAGACAGAGTTAACACATGGAAAAGGTAAACCAACAGTCTACCCCAAGGCTCTGTGCTGGCACTGACGCTTTTCAGTCTGTACACAAATAACCTCCCACTTACTTAGTCCCACAAGTTCACACACGCAGATGACATTTGCTTAGGCATCCAAGCACAGTCATTCCCAGAACTTGAAGACACCCTAAACACTGAGTTGACTAAGATGGCTGAATATCGTAGTCAGTGGCTTTTACAACCAAGTGTATCCAAGAGAGTTTCAAATATGTTCTATCTTTATAATGCCAGAGCAGCACAAGAACTGAATATCTTTATTAATGGACATCACTTGAATTCCACCCAGTCTACCTCAGAGTAATCCTACTTAGATCTTTCACATATCTTAACCACCTGAGGAAAATTGTGACTAAAATGGGGTTGAGTAACAATCTCCCAAGCGAATTAACCAGAACATCATGGGGAACAAATGCTCAAACTCTCCGATCATCTAGTTTAGCCATCTATTACTCTGCAGCAGAATCCTATGCTCCAGTCTGGCTCCATTCATCTCATGTCATGTTGGTTGACACACAATTACACTCAACCATGTGCATCGTAACTGGGACAATTTGATCCACACCACTAGTGTGTCTCCCCATGTTAAGCAACATCATTCCTCTACACATGCATCATGAGGCTGCTACAGCCAGAATGGTTGAAAAGATCAGGGCAAATCTGAGCATACCACTATAGACAGACCTCTCCAACCACCCAAGAGTGTGCTTGTCACCAAAGCACTTGCCCTGGCCAGATTTCTCTGTGATATTGATGTGGCATGAAGAATGACCTACAGCTGACATCAGAAACCAGTCTCTTATAACTGAACTGACCATATGTGTAACCAGCTTTGAGTTGCCATGCCGCTCGTATGCCCCTCTGAACTGATTTTGAACAGGTCATGGTCAATGGGCAGCCAGCCTTCATACTTGGGGCCAAAGAATGGCTCTCCCATGTGGTTGTGGCCAAAGACAATGTCACACATCACTGATGACTGCCCTCTAATGAGATTTGATGGTGGTCTGAGGGCTGTGCAGTTTGGTGATGAGGTTGCCGCAAACTGGCTTGGTAATCTCTGCATCTGATAAGAAAAATCATTTTTATGAATAATATAAATGTTTATTTTAAAGCATTTTAAATATTTTAATCAATTTTAAATTTTCACAGTTGAGGTAAGTTATGGGGATGGGGACAGACAATAATTATTTAATGACAATGGATGTTGATTCAAAAAGTTAAAGCTTTCTTACTGTTAAAACCCAAATTGTCAACATCACATGTCAAAATATACAGAGTTAATATCGTTAAATCAAACTCTAAGTTCTTAAGGAGCATTTTTCTTACTTAGCTGATATGTAAATTTCAGTGATTATCAATGGAAATATTTTTGTTGATTTGTATGTGTACAGTGAAATTGACATTTACCAACATTTACTGAGAAAAATTGAATTCTTCCAAGTCTACATATAAGACATCATGATTCAGGAAATGAAATGTGGGACTGGGAGTCAGGATACATAGGTTTGTGCTTTGCTCTGCTGCCAGGTTGCAATGTGACCTTGACACTTAGGCCAACATTTTCAAAAGCATATCCATTAATTTTGGATACTTCAGGTTTTGGTTAGCTGTTCTGAGACCTAGAGCCTGATTTTTCAGAGGTTCTGAGCTTCTGTAACTCCTGTTGACTTCAGATGGAGTTAATGGGGGAACCTCTGAAAATCAGAACATAGGAGTTTCAGGTTGGACACCCAAAAGTACTGGAGATTATTGAAAATTTGGTCCTTAATCTTTGTGCCCCCGTTTTTCCATCTTTGTTTTCAAGCATCTGCAGAATAGTTTGTGCAGAGAAATGCCAGTCTATGAGTTGTTTGTGAACTTCTTGCTTCAAGTATTTTTGGCTATTTGCTGTCCATCATTCATGTGGTATGGTTTATTACTTATGGTCACATGTTTCTGCTGACTGATCAGATGACTGAAATTTTTCATAGAGAAGAATGGCAAATGACAAATATCAATTAGCAATACACTTTTCATAAATATTTTCAAATAAATCATCACTTGTACTAGAATTTGTGACACATTCAGAGGTTCAAGAGGTCTTCCATGAATGATGCTTTAAAACAAAAAATGAGATGACCCTACCAATAACACTGGAGTGAATTCACCATATTCATTCATGAATCATTGTTTGTGCTTTTTGACATGAAACACATACATGTGTATTTGTAAGAATTTACAGCCCAGTAGAATGAAATAGAAATGTTTATGAGAAGTTTGAAAATAGCTTCATTCTGCTGGTTTTCAAAATGTTTTTTTGGGTGAAATTTTCTGGAAGAGTTATTTTTTAACTATTTTATTTTCCATATTTATTCAGCCAAGGAATATAATCAAGACTGCATCCCAAATCATCCCCACCCGACTGAAAAACACGTGGGAAGGGGCTCTGCAGAAGATAATCTCTGAAAGGATCTCTTGTGGAGATATCCATTCATTGACCTGTTACCAGACCGGGTATTCCATCTGTAGAAAAAGTCACAGGAGCCACGCAAAACCAGGCAGATCTGTGGGAGGCCAGGGCTATATACACGGATATACTTATTCTTCTGTACAGTCTCTGAACTTCACCCAGTATCCCCCATCTCTTCCCAGAGAAGCATCTGAGATGGGGGAGATCCATGTACAGATATCCCCTCAATTTGTGGATTTAGGGGAGATATCTGGGCCCAGGTGTCTAAGCAAAACTAAATGAAACAACTCAAATTTTAAATAAAGAGCAATGAATGGCCCATGGCTAATCTACAGCTCACAAATTGTTTGTAGAAACTGGCAATTAATTGTAAATAACAAATAAGAGAAGGCGTAAGTTATTCACGAACAGAATAAAGGCTGAATCTGAACACATTATTTTCTTATATCTCTCTAGCCTCTTTTAATTCACATTACCAAATTATCCTAATTAGAAATGAAACAGAAAGGGTCATAGGAGCCCTATGCAATCCAGCCTGCCTGGTATTCTTGGCTGAAGTAGAGGAAATGAAATGTCATTACTTTCTGTGTATGCAAAAGTACTTTGGAGCCTGAAACCTGATTTATTTTATTCTTCAGGGACTTTTGTTTTCTTACTAATTTTTCCATTAGCAGCTCAGCAGCTTTTGGCAAAACTTTTTTATGTTGTGGGTGTATTGATTGCCACTTTACATGAAAAATATCCTCATTTCTGTTACCTACTTATAGTGCATTGCTAGGCAACCTTTAGCAAGTTGTAATTCATTTTCTCTCTCATGCTTTATATTGTACAGTACTTTTACTTGCACTTCCTCCTTCTCTTATTACATGTCAATTTTTTTTATTCAAGGAGCTTGGTGTTGTAAGTGTTTGCACCTCAGACTCAGTAGAGTTAAGTTAAATTTATAGGACTAGATCTATGAATGGATTTAGGCACTTAACTACCAGATTAGGTGACTAAGTCCAAAATTTAGATCCTAAAATTCCCCACTCAGCTGCTGCCTAACCCTGTAGGTGCTTAAACTCCTACATGCAGGGATCGGCAACCTTTGGCACGCGGCCCACCAGGGTAAGCACCCTGGAGGGCCGGGCCGGTTTGTTTACCTGCCGCGTCCGCAGGTTCGGCCGATTGCGGCTCCCACTGGCTGCGGTTCACCGCTACAGGCCAATGGGGGCTGCGGGAAGAGGTGTGGGCTGAGGGACATGCTGGTTACCGCTTCCCGTAGCCCCCATTGGCCTGGAGCGGCAAACCTCAGCCAGTGGGAGCCACGATCGGCCGAACCTGCGGACGCGGCAGGTAAACAAACCAGTCCCGCCTGCCAGGGTTCTTACCCTGGCGAGCCGCATGCCAAAGGTTGCCCATCCCTGTCCTACATGCATATGGCCATGTCTACACAGGAATAGAAAAGCAATGGCTAGCTTGGGTCAGCTAACTGTGATTCAGGGGCTCAGGCTGTAGGGCTGAAAAATTGCTCTGTAGATGCTCAGGCTGGAGCCCGAGCTCTAGAAGCCTGCGAGGGTAGAGGGTCCCAGAGCTCAGGCGCTGGCCTGAGCCTGAATGTTTACACAACGATTTTTAACTCTGTGAGCCCGAGTCAGCTGACCTGGGCAAGCCGTGGCTATGTGCAGGTCTTCTATTCCTGTGTAGATATACCCTAAGTTTCCATGGGTACAGGCCCCTGGGATATGTCTGTACTGCAGCTGAGAGTGAGTCTCCCAGCCTGCATAGATAGACTCACACTAGCTCTGCTCAAGCTAGTCCACACTGGATATTGCAGCAGGGGCAGCGGCTTAGGCTTGCCACCCAAGTACAAGCACACTTGACCCTCTGGGCCTGAGCTCAGGTCGTTAGCCTGTACAGGATAACTGTTACGTTATGTATTCTATCTGTATATTGTGTTGTGGCACCGTTTTAAAAATTTGTTCACAATCGCCATTTTGAATTCTATAAAGTTGTTGTTTGGGAGCCATGTTGGTCTCCCTCCTGTAGGGCAGGAAAAGATCGGTCATGTGATCCGGCAATTCTGCCTGGAGACAAGAGAGTACATAAGCTCCTCTCACAGGCTTTAGGGTGCTGTCCATACTGGTGGCAGCCCGTGTCTGTGTCGGTCATTGGTCGTCGTAAGCAGTCTCTGGGAAGCAGCACATCAACTCACCCCTACTTACTTGAGATTGAGGGATTCTGGTCCAGAAGCCGATTTGATCCGTGTTCCTCCTGTGCACGCCACCATCACCAGCCACAGTAGAAGGTCTGGGTTGTCCATTTTACTGGAGCTGAGGCAATCGGTTGGACACGACCCTCCCGCCGTGGCTGACATCTCGTCTGTAAAGTATAGATTTCTTGACTGTTAGTCCAAAACATCTGTAAGGTCTAGAGGGCCTGGGCTTCACGCCCTTGATTCCAAGCCACCAAGTGTTCTTTACTTGCCTGTACCTAATAAACTATCTTTTTCATTCACCTTTAATTGTGTCCGTCTTCTGTTTTACTGAGACCATAGGTGACAGACCCTAAATCAGGGATAATCTGAACTTCCATCATTAGCAAGGGTCCTTTAATACCCCCCTTTAATTCCCTTTTTCCCTAACAAGCCCAAGCTGCTGCCCATCCTGCAATGTCCACACTGCTATTTTTAGCACCCTATATCAAGGTTAGGGTTAGGGTTAGGGTTAGGCTGCCCATCCTGCAATGTCCACACTGCTATTTTTAGCACCCTATATCAAGCAGAGCCAGCATGAGCTTGTCTACCTGGGCTGGGAGGCACACTCCCAGCTGTAGCCTAGCCATACTCCTAGGTGCCTAACTTTCTGCTGGTGGGCCTTTGCAGTGTTGCTTAAGTCCTGATGCTCAGATGCCTATCCCCCAGTGGAATCCTCAAACGACATTCCCTACCTATCTTGCCTGAGGGGCCCAATTCAGTAGGAATGCTGTGATAAATGAAAGGGAGTGGGGAGGTAGCTCCCTTTTATGGACACCCAGCCAGCCAGTATTTATAAAATCCCTCTTAGTAGCTGTTCTCTAATTGCTCTACCTGTAAAGGATTAAAAAGTCTCACTGCTATGCATAAGTAAAGGGAAGTGAGTGGGCACCTGGCCAAAAGAGCCAATGGGAAGGATAGAACTTCTTAAAATTGAAAAAAAGACTCCCTTTTTGTCTGTCTGTTGTTGTTCTCTTGAGGAGAGGCGGACGGGGCAGCAGTTATGCTGTAAGATGCTTGGGCCAGGTATGAAAAATGCTCGGTATCATAGCTAGAAACTACTCATTTAAAACCCCGGATATGTAAGTAGATCTGGAAATGTCTAGGAAGACGCGATTAGGTTTATCCCTTTTATTTTGTGGAGGCTTGTGGATTCCGCTGTGCTAACCCCAGGTGCTTTTGTTTTGATTGTAACCTTTAAGCTGGACCTCATGAAAGCTATTCTTGGTGCTTAATCCTTGTAGTTGCTCTTTTAAAATCTAGCACTAGCCTGAGTTCCCAGATGTATTTTATTTCTTTTTTTTTATTAATAAAATTGACCTTTTTTAAGAATTGGATTTTTGTGTCTTAAGAGGTTTATGCACATTTTGTTTAATTAGCTGGTGGCAACAACTGATTTTCTTTGTTTTCTTTCTCAGCTCTTCCCCGGGGGGGAGGAGGGGTGAAAGTGCTTGAGGGTACCCCGCAGGAAGGAATTCCCAAGTGCACCTTCCTGGACTCTCAAAGGGGTTCTGCACTTGGGTGGTGGCAGCATCTACCAATCCAAAGTCAGAGAAAAGCTATAACCTTGGGAGTTGAATACAAGCCTGGAGTGGCCAGTATTAATTGTTAGGATCCTTGCAGGCTCCCACCTTCTGCACTCGCAGTGCCAGAGTGGGGAATTAGCCTTGACAAATGTTCTGAACACATCTATGGGATCAAGCCTCACACAAAACACAGCTAGTGTTGGTGCTGCTGCCCTAATAACCTTTAGCTTAGAGGTTATAGCATTCGCCCAGGATGTGGGTGCCTAGGTTTTGCTTGCTGGGGTGCAGTCTTGAACTATTGTGTCTCACATCCCATTTGAGTGCCCTTCCTGGGCTATGGAGTCAATACGTCTCTGATGCAACGGCTGCTTAATTATATATACAAAATGGAACTGATTTAACAGGAGAGACTGAGAGAGCACCTGCTCTAGAATACTCTATAGCCCAGCAGTTGGGCACTTATCTGAAAAGTAGGAGACCTGTGTTCAAACTGCTGCTAGATATCAGCCTGAACTGGAGTTCAAACGTGAGTCTCTCACAGCCTGGTTGAGTGCTCTGACCACTAGACTAAAGGTGAAAAGGGAGAAACACCCCAATTTCTGACAAGAAATGGGCTTACGCACCTAACTCCAGGAGAGGATTCACAGCTGTTGAATCCCAAGGAGAGGGAAGTGCCTTTTTCCAGCCTGGAGTTAGGTGATTAACTCCTTTTGAAGGGTGGGGCTTAGGCCACACCTTTCTAGAATTTCCATCAGTCTAATTTAGGCAGCTCCCCACTCAGTGTGCTGGCTTTTGTGGACCCCATTCTATGGGGTCTATCTCTCCTCATGCATTGAATAGGGAGCCTAAATCAGGGCTGCAGATTTCACTAGGTGGCAGGGTACCTAATAATTAGGCAGTGAAGTGTTCAGTCTAAGTCCCCCTTTGTGGCTCTAACCAAGAGAGATATCAGGCTTCCAGTTCGTAGAGGAGCAGGTTGTGTTACAGAGTGTAACACTGCAGTTTGTCCTTTTAAACGTGGCCTCAAATCCAGCCAGCTCTGTTCCAAAGCATGGGTCCTTTAAAGCAATGATGGGGTGCACTAGGGCCTTTGAGGCCCCCTACTGGAGGCCCCACAGTACTACTACCCCTTGCCCCAGGAAAGGAGCAGTGAAGGTGGGTCCTCCGGGCCTGCCTAGAAAGGCTGCAGGGAAGCAGCCAATCAGAGCCCAATAGCCTCAGATAAAAGGAGCCTGAGTAGGGTGAGGAAGGTCTGGAAGAATGTGACACCTCTTCAGGTGAGGAGGTCTGGGAGAGACCTGCTCAAACATGGAACAGACAGAGAGAACCTGAGGACTGTAACCCTAAGGCAGGGATCGGCAACCTTTGGCACGCAGCTCGCCAGGGTAAGCATCCTGGCGGGCCAGGCCAGTTTGTTTACCTGCTGCGTCCGTAGGTTCGGCCGATCGCGGCTCCCAATGGGGGCTGCAGGAAGCGGCAGACAGCACATCCCTCGGCCCAAGCCGCTTCCTGCAACCCCCATTGGCTTGCAGCGGCGAACCACAGGTCAGTGAGAGCTGCGATCGGCCGAACCTGCGGATGCGGCAGGTAAACAAACTGGCCCGGCAGGTGCTTACCCTGGTGAGCCGCATGCCAAAGGTTGCCGATCCCTGCCATAAGGTAATGGATGAAAGTGATGGGGCCGAGTGGGAAGCAGCCTAGGGAATGAAGCAGCACCAACTATTAAGGGAAGCAGCATGTAGCTGCTGTTTATAGGGTCCCTGAGTTGGGAACCAGAGTAGTGGGTGGGCTTGGGTCTCCCCAATGGCCAGTGGGAAAGTGGCCTCAATCCTGAGAAGGGGCTAAGGCTTGTTTAGAAGCCCAAGCAAAGGGCTGGAACTTAAAGGGCTCAGGGATGGGGCTGAAGACCCTGGTAAGGGCAGACAGTCCCTCTGGTGACTTTTTGGTTACCACCCCTGGAAGGGATTGAACTTACGGAGTGACCTGGCTGGAAAGCTGGGGCAGGGAGAACTGCTGAGAACAAAGAGTCTCAAGGGGGAAGTGCTGTATAACAGGGCAGGGACAGACTTAAAGCTAGTCCAGAAGGGGCTGAGGACAGGGCTAAAGACACCAACAAGGGCACAGCGATAGGCTGTGTTGGCTCATTCATTCACCTATTAAGTGGGTGATTTAGCTGGAGGGCTGAGCCCCTGAAGACTAACCTAGTGAGGCCAACAACCTACAGGGGGTGCCAGGAGAAAAAAAATTGCATCACCATACCTAATAGGAGGCACTCATGAGAGGTGAGTGCACCCCATCACAAAGGTCAAGGATTCTGGAAGATATAATTACCTGAGGGTAAGCTGGATTGCAATGAATGATACGAGAGAAAGCAGGGTTAAAGAGTCTCCTTTTCTCTGAGGGGAAAGAGACTAACCTGTCAGTGTTGAGGCAAGACCTAGGGGGGACTGGATCTGTGGAAGACAGTAACTAGCGAGGCTGTCTAGGAGTCAGACTTTGGGCTAGGCTACCGAAGAGTGAGCTGTGAAGTTGTCCACGAATGGTTTGATGGAGGAATGCTGGAGAGAAGGCCCTAAATAGAGACAGACAGGCATAGTAAGAAGTGGCCCTGAGAAACAGCTGTTTGGGAGCCTGAGAGCAGACTGCCCATGCTACAACCTATAGGGCCATGGCACCTGTAATAAAGGGCACTGGGTCCCCACAATAGGGTCACCAGTGGGTGGTATTGAATGGGAAAAGTTATTGTGGAAATCCCTGTGACCCAGGAGTCTACATCCTGTACCAAAGGACAAAAGAATATTGAACTAGTTAGTAGGGGGAGGGCCAAGAGCAGACCCTGGGAGAAAAATTACTGAGCCTGGAAAAGAGCTGAAAAGGAGTACTGAGTGTGTGCAAGGGCCAAACAATTGTTCAGAGCTGGGAGAGAGCTGGAATGGCTATCCATTCTAGTTGTACTTTGTTGTTTTGCCCAGGAAGAAGAGGCTTTATTTGCTTGGCAGGAGAGCCAAACCCAGGCCATACTACCAACAGAGAGGAAATTGAGGCACGTGTGATCTGATATAAAACCAGGTAAGCCACTGTTAAATAAGGGGGACTTAATAAATGAGAGACTTGATGGTGCTCACTCTGAGCTGAAGCACATAGTGTCTGCATTTGTTCTATCAGATATAGGTAAGCATGTCAAAAATCACTGAATTTCAAACTCGCAGTGAATTGTGGTATGCCATTGGCTTTTTCATTGATGCTATGGGATTTTCTCAACTGTCTAAGCAATCAAAAGAACAGCCAGGAAGAAGGACTACTAAAATATTAGCATTACCAGTAGCACACCAACCCCAATGCTAAGAGTTACATTACTGTGTTCCTTGCTGGAGTTCTGAAACAGGTGTGCATGCTGACTCCACAAGATAGCAACACCCAGTGTGTAGTTAGCCAAAAAAGAACAGAATGTTGTGCCTTCTGATTCAGGCAGAAGCAGCATCACTAATGTGTTTCAAATATGTAGTTTGCCAAAACATATTTACTCAAGTTGCAATTTGGGGCCTGACCCAACAGCCACTGAAGTCAATGAGAATCTTACAGACAACTGTCACCCACATTGCTGAATACACAACATGCAAATAGAACAAATCTCAGGAGATTTCATGGCTTTTGGGTTTGTTAATCCCAATTTATAAAAATAAGCCTCTAAATTCATGTTTAAAAGCAGTTGAGTGCAGTGATTTCAGCAATTAATCTCATCCTCACGGCCTCTTCATAAGGTTTGGATATCTGATACTTGTAAAATCCTCATTGATCAGTCTATTTTGCTTTTATCTGTTATGAGTTATCAGGCACTTTTCCATATCCATATCTACTGCAATTTTAAGGCAACCTTTCTTATCCAAAGAAAATGTGACCCTTTTCTGTGGTGAGAGAATGTAGGCCATAACTTCAGACTATTTTGAGCAATAATTAATTCACTAGAACTAGCACCATCTCTGAGTAATTGACTGATCATCATTTCACTGACTCTGTAAAGGACAGCAATCTTTTAGTATGTTTGAGTTTGTCTGTCATGGCTATTTACATTCCTATTTGATTTTCACTATACTATATCAGTTTGGATGAAAGGACAGGCTACATTTTTCAGTCCCATTTCCATACATAAGAATTCTTGGAAATAGCAGAATATGTATTTGTGCGGGGTAGGAGTTAAGTTATTGTATAGAATATGTAAGCAGAGTCTGGATGAGCTCTCCACTGACATCTAGTATGGAAAAAGACTTCAGAAGCTGATCTCATTTGCATGAACACACCCACTCTGCCTACGTGCTCAGTATGATGGGACTGCTTGTCCAAATGATCACTTGTGGCTGGTGTTGGATCCCCAGTCTCCTTGTTATTGGGGCAGGAGTAATAAAGGGTTGTTATCCTTGTTGTGTGAACCGAGGGCAGTACAACTGTACCTTGCATACCCCTATGGAGGGACTCACCCTCAACAGAATAGCACTTGCTAGGCAGGGGACATGGGTTCCAAAGCCCAGTGAGTTGAGAGAGGGTGGCTTGGGATCTGTCCAGTCACTGGAAATATCATTTGACCCCTCCTCTCTCCATGGTATAATAAAAGAGCTAATTTGGACTCAATTGAGAGTCTTGTTACATGCTGCAGAGCTAAAATCACTGATACCTTGGTCTAAGTATTAGATGTACTTTGGGATAGTGTCTCTATTGCAAGAGATTGCCTAGTGTGCACCAGCAGTGAGGCTCCCCCACTAACAGCTGAAATCACTGAGAGCTGTGTTAAGTATGGGGGGGAGGGGGCTGAAGACATCTTGGTGAGTGGGCAGCTGGTGGAGAGGTGTGGTAACTGGCTAGCAGAGAGGCATGGCAATCAGCTAGCAGGGCAACTGGTGGAGAGGCATGGCAAGTCGCCAGCAGAGAAGCTGCTGGAGAGGGGCAGAGCAGAGCCCTGCAGAGTCATGGCAATTGACTGTTGGGGCAATGAGTGAATGCCCAAGTAGTGCAGCATGTAAGGTGCCTCCTTACCCACCCCCTGCCCTCCACATAGGGTGGGAGGTGAACTCTGCGGATGAATCTCTGAATTCTGGGGCTACACTGGCCAAAGACAGCACCTGTGAGTGGGGTACAGAGAAGGGGCAGGCACATTAAAGGGACTTTTGGGTTGCTGGAATTAAGACCCTGAGGGGAAAAGGACACTGCCCAACTTACTTGGGGGTGGGTCTTTTGCTCATGGTTTGTGTTTATGAGCCCTAGTTGCGGTTTTTCCCAAATTAATGCTGAGTTAATTCCCTCCTTTTATTAAAAGTTTTTGCTACACTCAGACTCTGTGCTTGTGAGAAGGGAAGTAATGCCTCTTAGAGGCGCTCAGGGGGTGGTATGTAATTGTCCCAGGTCACTGGGTGGGGACTTGAGCTGGTTTTGTGTTGTATTGTTGAAAAGGAACCCCTAGATACTGAACCTGACTCTTGTTACTGCTGGCTTCACCTGGCAGACGGGTTACAAATACTTGGATTTCCTTTCAAATAAAGAGAATTTGTTTTCCCCAGTAAGGAGAACAATGTCTGTAATCATGATGTTCTTGTCTATAAGAAGAGAACTCTCTAATACAAGAACTTGGTGGATAATCCATGATGGGGCAGGGGGAGAAATATAATGTGTTCAGCATTTAAGGCTACCATACCGCTGGACCCTGGGTATCCCAGGACCTCAAGAAATTGGTTTAATACTGGAGCTGTGTGACTGAGAAGCAGAGGGCTGGAGTACTACTAATGAAATGGCATTAAACCTGAACCTGTGTGTGCAACACAACATGGAGATGAGATGCTAGTAGCCTTATACAGAGATGAATGAATGAAGTTTTGTTGTGATGTCTTGATGGTCTCAGTTTTTCAGCATGAACAGTTTTTCTGTTATGTCAATTGTTTGGTAAGGTCTCAAACACCACAGAAGAAAAACTATAGTTCCACAGAAAGGCTTATCACTGTCAATAGTCTGTAAGTGGGTCATAAAATGTCTTTCTGCTGCAATTTGCTAGCCTGGAATAGCTGACTCTCCATGGGAAGGAGTGATGTGAAGGAAGGAACTGGTGCTCCATACCACTGGGATAGGTGTGAAATAAAAACCTAGAACAGAAAACAAACATGGGTCTGGTCAGAGCAGGCTCCATAGTTTTTGCTGCCCCAAGCGAAAAAGCAAAAAGCCACGATTGGGAACTCTAACACCACTGCTTCATTCTTCTGCGGCAATTCGGCGGCCGGTCCTTCCCTCTGACATGGACTGAGGGATCCTCCACTGAATTGCCACCGAAGAACCAGACATGCCGCCCCCTTCCTGCTTGCTGGTCTGGTGCCTGGAGCCGGCCTTGGGTCTGGTAAATAAATGCAGAGTGAGTAAGAAAAGGCAGAAAAGAATCTAGTACAAGAAATACTATTGGTTGTTGATTGAGGTAAGCAAATAGTCTCAATGATAAAACTGGACATTTCAAGCAAACTCACATAAACACACAGATCCTTATGACTGTCACTGTCCTCCCTGAACCTTTTTGCATGTGCCCTCCTGTGTTTTGTACAAAATGTAGTTTCTAAATCCTACTTAATCCAACTGGAATTAAATGAAATACAAAGGGCCCAACCCTATTGCTGCTGACATCAGCCAAAAAGGGTAGTGTAATACTTGCATGAGATGTAGGTAAATTTTAATAATTTACATAAATGTACATGCCTGTGTACTGAGATGCCAACACATGTGTTGGCGAGAGAGAGGCAAAAACTGAACTGAATGAGAGGGAATAGTGTGAAATGGGAGAAGTGGCTAAGAGAGGGATGTGGACAGTAATGTATGGGGGTCCAGGGGAGTGGCTAGTTGGGCACTCTCCCTCTCGCCACCTCCCTGTCTGTCTCCTCCTTCCCCCTATCCTTTTTCTCACTTCCTACCACTTCACTCTACCCCTCCAATTAAATCCTCAGCATTTCTCTCTCTAATCTCTCCCCAACCTATCTACAGTGAAGCACCTAGCTTTTGTCATTGGCCTGCTACCACTTCCCCACCAGGCCTTGAAGGGTAAATAGAATCAGGGGCTCTTCACTCCCTTTCCAGGCATGGGCGTAGTGTGGGAATGGGGGAGCTGGAACTACAGAGCTAGAAGGGGCTCTGTGTCCTTTGCAGAAGGGTAGGGAGGACATGTTGGGGGATCAAGTTTTCCTTCAGCACTTCCTACAGCTCTGATTGGCTGCTCTTTCCAAGGAGGTGGGGTTGGGGAAAGAAGGCAATCTGATGGGGATTTTTCATCCTACTATAGGGCTTCTTCACAAAGCTATAGCAAGGTCTACAGGGAAAAACCTATGGACTTTAAAAGCAAAGGTCTTTAGTTGGCCAGACTAACAAAGAAATAGCAGCTGTTGAATTCATGATATTGTAGGTTTAAAGGTATTTGCAATTAAATATGGATTCTGAGCATGCTTAAAACTGACCTCACTTTTTCTTCCCAAAAACACATAGGAAAACATACACTTAATCTAGAGGAAGATGAGAGAAGATCACAGTTGTCAAAGTCAAATGAGGAGGATATGTTTTAGATGTTTTTCTTAATCTGACTTAATCCTTACTGGCACATAAATATTACTGATGGGAAAAGGTAAACAGTGTTCTTTAAACAGCAGCAATGGAGCATAATGAATGGCAAATATTAAGTCACTATTCTAGTGAATAACACAACAAAATGATTGTGCAATGAAAGAGCAAGTTAATACATTTTATTCACCCTTATAGAAAACTGACAGGTATAATGTTTTGGTACTGTTGCTGGTTTGCTCTTGTAAATGTTGCACAAACATGAGATTTCAACCTGCTAGACCATTCTTAAATAATAAACTAATCTATCTGCGTGCTCAGTACAAGGCCATTCTGGAGGACTCTCTGTAAATGCCTTTCCAAAGAGATGCCCCCCACCTCAATTTTCAGCAAAGCATCTGAACAACATGTTTATGCAAATAACAGAAATTGTGATACATGGCATAGTCCACTAGTTGTAATATTAAATACACATGGGCGGGGGAGTTAAACAAATGAATAGAACATACAATAAATGTTACATGAGCTGCATTACATCAATACACCAATGGTATCAAATATATTTAACATTAACAAACTCAAGATGTGGCACCTATAGAGTTCTCCCTACTGAAAGGGGTACGCAGCCAGACACAACCAATCTTGTCCTTACTTAGCCATTTTAGCCTTCACCATGGAGTCCATAACTCTGACACACCTGCCTACTGTCATGTAACTAGAGATGCTGTTTAACCCTGATCCATTTAACAGGATGGGCTTTTATCCCTCACATAAACTACCCTGAAAATAACAAATGTTTGCTTGTGATCAGACAATCTTCTTCCTGGTCCAAGATGAGAGCTCATGTCTAGCCAGCTGTACAAAGCAAAGAAAGAAAAAGAAAGGATGTTCTACCCCCCACCCCATCCTCCAAACCATTGCTTCATAATGACTAAGGCCCTTCTGCTGTAATCACCTCCCCATGGATGGATTTCTGTGTACAGGCAGAGCGCCACAGAACTCACCTGGATAGAGGCAGCAGCATTTAAGCTGATGCTGTATATGACTGCAAGTACACATAATATGTAGGTAGATGTTACTGTGCCTCAGTGGGTCACAGTTGAAAATGCCAGATTCAGGACAACCTGCTGAGAAATATGGCAGACTCACGCCTAAACCGTTGGTTATTCTTCCATAAGATATACCAACCCTGTAACAAAAGTAAACATCTGTCTCACCACACTGGCTAACAAGGAGTCAGAAATGCAGTCTCCTTAGGTATACCAGCCCTTGTTTCATCACCCAGACACTAGATGTAGTGATGAATGGTTATTTGAAACCAGTTCCATCAACCAAAGGGTTCTTCTGATCCTAAAGGACCAGCCACATACCCAGGTCAATATACAACTCAGATCTTACCCAATAATCATGCTGTTGCCAGTCCTTTAGTATCTAATATCTAAAGGTTTATTTAGAAGAGAAAAGAAAGAGGAGATAGTTAAAATAGTCAAAGAATCAAATACATACAATCATTGCAAAGTTCTTGGACCAGGTTTGTAGCAGTGATGGAATAAACTGCTAACTTGTATTGTTTCTGGTAGCTTCCAAAAGATTGGAAAGTCCTCAATCCATCGATTGGAATGCTCCTTTTAGTGTAAATCCATAGTCCAGAGACCAGAGCAGGAAAAAGGCAAAATGGAGAAGCTTCCAGGGTCTTTTATACCAGTGGTTCTCAAACTTTTGTACTGGTGACCCCTTTCACATAGCAAGCCTCTGAGTACAACCCCCTTATAAACTAAAAACACTTTTAAATATATTTAACACCATTATAAATGCAGGAGGCAAAGTGGGGTTTGAGGTGGAGGCTGACAGCTCATGATCCTCAATGTAATAACCTGGCGACCCCCTGAGGGGTTCCAACCCCTAGTTTGTGAACCCCTGTTTTATACTTTCTCCCCTGTGGACGGAAAAGTCTCAGTCTTAGTTTATGGAAAAGTACAGGCACAAGATAGAGTTCAGGGTCACATGATCAAGCCACATGTCCTTGCATGCTTTGATGACTCAGGAGCATTCATTACCCATATTCTGTCTGAAGCATCCTCAGGAAGGCCCATCGTGCAGGAATAAGCTTCTTCTATGCCTATTGTGCGAGCTAAGAGTCCTTCAATGGGCCATCAACTTGAATAGTCCATTCACAATGTGCTCACCAGACTGGATGTAAACTATCTTGTAGGTGTTACCACAGGAGCAAACACATTTGAAATACTGGTACATAGTCAATATTCATAAATGCAGATACAAAAATGATATACACATGTAAACAGGATAATCATAGTCAGAAAATCATAAATTTTCCATTGACACCTTACATGACATTCTTTGCACAAGATTTGTTGCAATTGTATAACAGTAGTAGCAACAATGATATACATGGTCATATTTTAATCATATAATGCCACAGTAGGTAAATTGTGAACTTTGCAGTGGTGAGGGGAGGTCCTGCCTATCTCCTCTTATACAACTGAGAAGAGAAAGGGGCAGCTTCTACCCATTCAGAGAAACTTTGGTGTCTGGGACCATTGAAAAGAGATGGAAAGTCCTACAGCACTGCTGCTTGCACTCTTGGTTTTAAACTGAAGTCCCTCAAGAACTTTGCTTTTCTTCTTCACAAATCCTGAAACAAATACCGTAGGAGGTTTTTTTTTCTCCTGTAGCACAAAGTGCATAGATTAATCAGAACAGGACGTGGACTGGAGGTTATTTTTTGAACACTTTCAGAGATATAGACATGAGGTGCTACATCAACCAGCTGCAAACAGTTAAAGCAGATTCAAACAAACTTACATTTTAAATTCATTACCCATTTAGTCTCAGCAGCGATAAATGCACTATCACCTACTACTAAGTTTTTTCTTGATCACAAAGGCTGTTTTCCACCCAGTGAAGATTGGGAGTGAAATATAGAAGTATTTGATATCTTTTAGTGCCAATGCAATTACTGGGGAAGTATATTATGAATAAAGCAGCAATGATTGATGTGCAATTGAAATAATAAACTGCACCTTTTTTTTTTTTTAAAAAAAAAGTGATAATTGGTTGTGCATTCATGGGGTATGAGGAGGGGGATGATTTATGTATGCAAAGACTAAAGGCAAACTTCTCAAAGTTGGGTACCTAAAGTTATCCATCTAAATCCATATTTCAGCACCTAATAAGTGATATGACTTACAGAGCTGCAGATATTCTGCACCAATAGAAATCAAGTCACTTATTTAAGGTGTCTAAATATGGATTCCGTTGCCTAACTTTATTTACCTATTGTAGAATTAGCAACTTAGGCCAGAAGTTTCACACTTATTCTCTGGAATCTCATTGGCTATAAAAAGAAATGTGGAAGTTAATTATTGTAGTGCTGGTTAATACTCCAATTATGCTAAATGGGGCAAAAGGATTTCAAGTGTTGCTTCATGTATCAGTACCTCTTTACTGAAATGCAAGTATTCCACTGGAATAGTAACACCTGAAAGAATTCCATTACATTGTCCTATATCTCAGAGGCTGTAGCCAAAACCAGCAGAAAAGAGGTTAAGATAGTTAAATTTTCAATAAGAAATTCTTCTTCTTTCACAGTCCTCCTGCTGTAACACATTGTGACCATAGTTAATAATCTCCTCAGGGTTTTCTTAGGTTTTATTACATTTTATTCTTCGCTATCCAACACAGGAAATACAGTTACAGGATTTGGATAGGCCTATATTTTATGCATTTTAATATAAGATTTATATGTGTTTCATATGCTATCTAGTGCTATTTCTTTAGAAACAAAATAAATATTTGCTGGCACTGTATGGCTCAGTCATGTGATTCAGGAGTCTCTGTAACCCAGAGCCTTGATAACCTGATGAAAAAGTAGTATATATAGTGTAATATGACAATGATTATGACCAGCACTTCTGCCAGCTCTCATTTCCTCCTTTGTCCTTCAGCTTCTCCCTTTGTATTCACCCCCACAGCCTAATGATGACACAACTCACAGGGATAGGACACCTTTGTTCATGACCCCGGACTGAGATAAAGGGGGCCAGGTGGGGGAAGTAGGTCCCAAAACCTCCTTTCAGCACCTCATCTGTGAAGTTATGGGGTTCTCTTTTCTTTTGGGATGTTTGTGTGAAATGTCATACACAAGTCATCTCAACAAAAGCAAAACATTAAAACAGAGGGGAAATATATATATATATAAAAAGAGAATGCTTAAAATCTCTAGATTTACACTTTTTGTAAAATAAACTAGATAATGCATTTTAATCTTAGTTACAGAGGGAGAAGAGAAAATGAACAGCTTGCATCTCCTTTCTGACCACTCTTTGGTCAGACTAGCACCATCCATTACCGTCCACATATCAGTTCCCCCTCTCCTGTCCCCAGGACCCATATTTTAAAGTTCCATCATGTGGGATAGCTGGGATGTCCAGACATGCCTCTTCTTCCTGTTCATGCATATATCAGGTATTAGAGTCAATTAACACATCAAGGCAAGGAATGATTAGAAGACCTATTTGGGAGGAAAGTGTCATAGATCTTTTCAAGTGCTCCCTCTTGACCACTCACAAGACTTCTGTGTGGGAATCCAGTTACTGGATCCCTGGTTGTCCTAAGCTGCCTGTGTCTGATTGGAGTCCAGGCACTGAGCCAGTCTTGGGATCCCTAGGCACATTCTTGGGGTGCAGTTCTCTGTCTAGTACCCCTCCTGAGAGCTTAGAAAATATGGTCCTGTGTTCAACCTCCTAGAACCAACGCTGACTCCTCAGACTTTCCTGCTCACCCATAGTTTGAAACCCAATCCCAGAACTCCACCCAAAGGTCTGTAAGTCTTCTGATCTATCTCTTTAATGAGCCATGTGGTAGATATAGCATAAAATACATCAAGACTTTGCACAGGACTTAGACATAGTATTGGTCTTTAGTAGTATAGGATACCTACAGATCAATACAAAAAGAATTGTATTTTTGCCACTCATTTCCCTCCTCAGTTACCTCACTACTCCAGAGCATTCTTTGGGCTGGGGTCAGAGTCATGTGTTACCATAGAGAATCCTTCTGCTCCAGATATGGCTTGTGTTCTGAAACATGAAGCTTTGTGCCCCAGCTCAGCTGCTCTGACTTTGTCCAGTCTGACCCCTTCCCCTCTCTTGAGCAAATTTCCGGTGTGTATTTTCTCTGTCTCTCCCAGTGATACTTTTTATAACCTCCGACTTAGTCACCTGTCTCTTTTGGTAATTTTCCACAATTCCATCACCCTTGTCCCCTTGTAGGCCAGTTAGGTCAAACTAATTTCCCAACGCAGGCACCCTCCTTAGCATAACTATTATTTGGTCAAAGAACAGTTGTTAAAGTTAAGAACTCCCCATTATCCTCCATCTGGTGTGCTCCTGCTGTAGGTCCTGTCCACAATGGTGGATTCCACATTTACATAGAGCATGTAGAGATGTATTTCCTAATCTACTTCAGTGGTGTAGGATTATGGCCCAACTTTCCTTAGGCAAGTCCCTGACCATGAAGATTGCTCTTGAGACTACTGAATGGTGTCTTGCTAACTTTCTTGTTTTAGGCAGAATTCCTCCCAAGATCAGACAAGAAATAGTGTATTTGGAAGGCAGGTTTTCTAAACCAAGAATAGCTTAAGTTATATGCTTTTCCATAGTTCATTCATCTAGCATTCACAATTGAGGTTAATAATAAGGTTAACAAATTTTGAAAGTTAATATAGTGAGATGCAAAAGACCTTCTTGGTCATCCAGTCCATCCCCTTGGCTGTGCAATATTTTACCTTTCAAAACATTTTCTAAACCTTTACCTACCCTACATTTTATTGTTGCACCCAATAAAATTTCTGCTACTTCCCTTTATGAGCTAGTCCATTGTGTCTCGGTTCTCCTTGGCCAGCAGTTTTTGCTAATCATTAGCCTAAACTTTTCCTTTTTCAAGCCATATCTTCTAGGGTTATACTCTGGTAACATAAATTTCTCTCCAATCTTGGTATTTACACCCTGAAAATGCCTGTGGATGGTTTTTACTACTGGGGTTTAATTTAAATTGCTTAGCGGTTTTATCAGAGTAAATGTTTTCAATCTCAGAACACTTGGTCAGAATTTACAGCACTTAAATTACCAACTTTTGAGTCACAACATTTGACATGCATTAAAATCTGAAGTGATCTAATAGCTCATCAGGTTCTGTATTCCAGATTGCTGGCACTTCAATCAATATTTTGGTGAACTGTAGAAGTAGCATCAGAAAGCAATCAAGGCTTTCTGGTGCTTAAAAATACTGAGTTTTTTAAATACAGTGTAGTGACTGAAAATTAATTTGTTTTGGATTTATAAGCACAATTAAGAGTAAAAATGTAAAATTATTTCTAAATTTCACACTTCTTGAAGATAATGAAAGCTGCAAGTAAAGGTGTCCATATTCTTGAAGTGTGTGTTGTGTGTGTTTCCTCCTTACAAGTGCCATTCATATTTAACAGACACATACACATCAACTTATAAATAGCCACCCAGTTTCAGACACTCACCTCCAATCAGCCAGTGATGGAAGACTCCATTGCGCACTTGTTTAATTTTCAAATTAACATACCTAATGCACGTATGTCTACCCAAGCTTGGAATTACACCTCCCCACTGCTGTGTATACATAGCATACGTGATTGCATGGGTATAAGTCAGAGTAAGATTCAGCCCATTTTAAGCTGATAACAAATGATAATTTTGGGTAGATATTCTCTTATATTCAGGACAAATACATCTGTATGGGGCAAATGATAGTGCTCCTGCAGTCAGTATAGTAGAGAATTGGTGTAACTAAAATTATCACAGAAACTATATAATAACTCTGCTAGGATAATTACAGCATATTGGAGAAAACAAGAAAAAAGATGTAAGAAACTCATAAATATTAAAGATAATTGTAGCTAAGTTTGCATTAGAGAGTTTCAGTTTGACAGCAGAAAAAAAGAGTGAATATCTGGTGTCTGGGTGAGTTTTAGTAAATCTTTGGCTAATTATGGATTTTTTTGGTGTATTGATTGTACACTTTTAATTTCTAGAAAATTTTTAATAAACTATAGGAAAACAAGTGTTCTTGTAACTCTGATTGGGGATTGTCTCACTTTTTTTGGTATGACTTTTGCAAGAAATCTAACATACTCTGTGACCACTGTTTGGCAGCAGTGTTGCTCTAGAGTATCAGTTATACATTGATAGTATAGAGCCATAGACTTTAATGCCAGAAGGGACCATTGTGATCATCTAGTCTGACTTCCTGCATATCGCAGGCCACAGAACCTCACCCATCATCTCCAGTAGTAGACCCATAATCTCTGGGTGGTTACTGAGATCCTCAAATTATGAGCTAAAGACATCAACTTACAGAGAAACCACCATTTACTCTAGTTTAAACCAGCAAGTGACCGACCCACTCCCCATGCTGCAGAGGAAGATGAATCCCCTCCCCCATGATCTCTGCCAATCTGACCTGGGGAAAAATATGGCAATCAGTTGGTTCCAGAGCATGTTGGCAAGACCCACCAGCCAGACATGTGGGAAAGAATTATTTGTAGTAACTCAGAGCCCTCTCCATCTAGTATGCCATGTCCAGCCACCAGGGATAATTGCTAATAGCAGTCACAGATTGGCTACATGCCATTGTAGGCAATCCCATCATAGCACCCACTCCACAAACTTATGAAGCTCAGTCCTAAAACAAGTTAGGCTTTTTGGCCCCACTGCTCCCCATGTAAGGCAGTTCCAGAACTTCACTCTTCTTATGGTTAGAAACCTTCATCTAATTTAAAGCCTAAACTTGTTGATGGCCAATTTATATCCATTTTTTCTTGTGTCAACATTGGTGCTTAACTTAAATAACTCTTCTCTCTCCCTGGTATTTGTCCTGCTGATGTATTTATAGAGAGCAATCATATTTCCCCTCAGCCCTCTTTTGCTTAGGCTAGAAAAGCTGAGCTCCTTGTGTCTCCTCTTGTAAGGTAAGTTTTCCATTCCTCTGGTCATCCTAGTAGCCCTTCTCTACACCTGTTCCAGTTTGAATTCATCTTTGTTAAACATGGGACACCAGAATTGCACACACTATTCCAGATGAGGCTTCACCAGTGCTTTGTATAATGGCAATAATACTTCCCTATCTCTATTAGAAATACCTCGCCCAATGCATCCTAGGATCACAATAGCCTTTTTGATGGCCACATCACATTGGAAACTCATAGTCATCCTGTAATTGACCAGTACACCCAGGTCTTTGTCCCACTCTGTCACTTCCAACTGATAAATCCGCAGTTTATTGCAAAAAATCGTGTTGTTAGTCATTAACTGCATGATCTTGCACCTTGCACTATTACATTTAATCTCTTTCTATTACTCCAGATTTCAAGGTCCTCCAGATCTTCTTGCATGATATTCTGCCCCCCTCCATATTGACACTACCTCCCAACTTTGTGTCATCCACAAATTCTATTAGCACACTCCCACTTTTTGTGCCAAGGTTTTGTGCCAATCTTAAATAAGATTGGTCCCAAGACAGATCCATGAGGAACTCCACTAATAAACTTCCTCCATCCAGACTGACAGTTTACCTTTCAGTATGACCCATTGTAGTCTCCCCTTTAACCAGTTCCTTATCCACCTTTCAATTCTAATATGAATCCCCATCTTCTCCAATTTATCTAATTTTCCATGTGGAACTGTATCAAATGCCTTACTGAAATCCAGGTAGATTAGATCTATTGCATTTCCTTTGTCTAAAAAAATCAGTTATCTTCTCAAAGAAAGAGATCAGATTGGTCTGCCACAATCTATATTTTGTAAAACCATGTTGTATTTTATCCCAATTACCTTTCATCTCTATGTCCTTAACTACTTTCTCTTTCAAAATTTGTTCCAAGATCTTGCATACAATTGAGGTCAAACTAATAGGCTTATAGTTTCCTTGATCACTTAGAAATAGGTACTATATTAGCAATTCTCCAGTTATAAGGTACAAACCTTGAGTTTACAGATTCATTAAAAATCTTTGCTATTGGGCTTTCAATTTTATATGCCAGCTCCTTTAACATTCTTAGGTGGAGATTATCTGGGCCTCCTGATTTGGTCCCATTAAGCTATTAGGGTTTGACTTCCACCTTGGCTGTGGTAAATTTCTCATTCCATATCCTTGCTTCCATTAGCCACCATGTCACTACTCCTAAGCTCCTCATTACCCTTATTAAAAACTGAGGTAAAGTATTTGTTTAGGTGTTGGGCTATGCCTAGTTTATCTTTAATCTCCACCCCATCCTCAGTGCTTAACAGTGCCACTTCTTCTTTCCTTGTTTTCTTTTTTTTTTATTGCTATAGAATCTTTTATTATTGGTTTTAATTTCCTTTGCAAGTTCCAACTCTGCTTGGCTTTTGGCAGTTCTCATTTCCCCCCTATATTTTCTGACCTCAAAGAAGTAGCTTTCCTTGCTGATCCTTCCCATCTTCCATTCCTTGTAAGCTTTCTGTTCTCTTAACCTGTTTGAGATGCTTGCTCATCCAGTTTGGTCTGCAACCCTTCCTTATGAATTTTCCCCCTTGCTTGGGATCCAGGTTCAGATAGCTTCTTCAACTTTGACTTAAAGTAATTCTAAGCCTCCTCTAGATTCAGATCCTTGAGTTCTTCAGTCTAGGACACTTCCCAACCTAATTCTATTCATTTTTTTAAAGTTTGCCATTTTGAAATCAAGGACCCTGGTTGCAGACCTATTTTTGTTTATCGTTCCATTTATTTTAAACTGATTTAGTTCATAGTCGCTCAAACCAAAGTGGTATTTATTTAATTAACAATATTAAAGAGGTCTCCATCCATACCCAATTGGATCCTGGGGGGTCTGTAACAGACCCAAGCACTATCCCAGCAGAGCATCTGGTAGCTTTCTTTCCCAAAATGGTTTTAACCCAAACAGATTCTGTTTTATCCATTCCATCACTTCTAATTTCTTTACAGTCTACCTCATCATTAATATACAATGCTCCTCCACCACCTTTACTTTTATTTCTGTCTTTCCTGAACAGCATATAATTTTCAATACCTGTACTCAAGTCATGACTATTATTCCACCTTGTGTCTGTTATCCCTATCATAGCTGGTTTCACTTCCTGCACCTGTAGTTCTAGTTCCTCCATTTTGTTAGGCTCCTTTCTTTGGTGTACAGTAATCTTGGCTGTTTCTGCTTGGCTTCGCCTAGATTCCTTGCCCAATTAGGTACAGTTATTCCATTGCCAGTATTGCTTACATGACTGTTAATGTCACTGACACTATCTTTCCTCTTGATCTCCATTCTACTAACCACTGTTCCTCTCTCCATTGCTGTATCCTCTCTTACTTGATTTTCCTCCCACTCAGTGTTAGGATCAGGCATGGAGGTTACATGAGCATCTCCCAATAGACTCCCCTGAATTCCTTGTTTAAAGCACTTTGAATCAGTTCTGCCAACCTCCACCCCAGAAGCCTATTTCCCTCCTACTAAGGTAGAGTCCATCCCTTGAGAACAGTTTTCTGTCTGTGAATGCCTCCCAGTGAGTGAATAGCCCAAAGCCCTACCTTGTAGCACCACAGCCTGAGCCATCTGTTGATCATCATAATCTTGTCTCACTTTTGCTCTCCTCCTCTAGGGACAGGTAGAATCCCACTGAAGATCACTTGAGGCTCCATTTCTTTACGCATCTTCCCCAGCCTGGCATAGTCTCCCATGATGTGTTCCTATGAGAATATAGTTGTGTCATTTGTTCCTATATGAAGGATAATCAGTGGATTCTTTCATGCTCCCATTAGGACCGTCTTCAGCCTCATGTCCACATTCCTCATCTTAGCTCCCAGCAGACAGCACACCCTTCTGTTCTCCAGATAAGCTCTGGTGACAGATCTGTCTGTTCCTCTTAGTAGGGAATCCCCAGTCATGTAGACCTGCCTCTTCCTGGCAGGGCCGGCTCTAGGCACCAGCAAAACAAGCTGGTGCTCGGGGCGGCACATTTTTAGGGGCAGCATGGCCGGCGCCAGAATGCCGCCCCTAAAAATGTGCCCCGGCCGCCCTGGCTCACTTCCGCTGCTGCTGCCGCTCGCGCACCGCTACTCGCCCTCCCTCCCAGGCTCTCAAACCTGGGAGGGAGGGGGAGACTCCGAGTGGCCGCGGCGCGGGCGCCGCTTCTCCCCCTCCCTCCTAGGCTTGAGAGCCTGGGGGGAGGAGGCAGGGAAGGGGCGAAGTTGAGGCGGGGCCGGGGGTGGGGTAATTAAAAAACCGGGGGGGGGGGGGCGGCCAAAATTGTTTTCGCTTTGGGCGGCAAAAATCCTAGAGCCGGCCCTGCTTCCTGGTGTTGTTGCAATTCTCCAACCTTGCCCGTTCTGTTCTATATGACTGCAAGTTCTCTTGTCTTTTGTTCTGACTTGCAATCTTCTGCAAGTCATCCTCTGTCCTCTTGGGGCACTGAACTCTGGATATCTCCTGTCGAGGCTGAATCCCCACTCTGTCACTTTGAGTACAGAAGGTGGGGGCCTGCAAGGATTTTAAAAATTAATACTTGCCACTCCAGGCTTGTACTAAACTCCCAGGTTACAGCTTTTCTCTGACTTTGGCTTGGTAAATGCTGCAATCACCCAAGTGCAAAAAAAAAAAAAAACAACCCTTGGACTCAGGAAGTAGCACATGGGAATTCCTCCCTGGGGGGTACACTCAAGCCCTTTCACCCCCCCACCTCACCCAGGGAAGAGTTGAGAAATAAAACAAAGGATATTAGCTGTTGCTACCAGCTAATCAAACAACATGCACAAACTTCTTAGAACACCAAAAATACAATCCTGTTCTTAAAAATGGTGACATTTATTAAAAACAAAAAGAAAGGAAATACATTTGAAACTTAGGCTTTTTGCTAGATCTTAAAAGAAACAATTACAAAAATTAAGCATCAAGAATAGCTCTCTTGAGGTTCAGCTTAAAGGTTACAAGCAAAACAAAAGCGTCTGGGGTTAGCACAGAGGAGATCCACAAGCCAAAATAAAGAAATAAACCTAATCACATCTATTTAAATATGCCCTGTCCAATGATTTCTTCTAGATATGGAAGATGAATTTTTATACCTGGTTCAAGCCTTACACAGCATTCTTGCTTATAGCATTGCTGCTCCGTGTCTGCTTCTACCACAGACAAAGGGAAAGTTTTTTTCCCCCCATTTTTAAAAGTACTAGTCTTCCTATTGGCTCTTTTGATCAGGTGCCCAATCCTTTTCTTTTACCTGTGGGCTTGTTAACCCCTTACAGGTAAAGCAACCAGAGAACAGACACCAAGAGGGATTTTACAGCTTACTGGCTGGCTGGGTGTTCATAAAAGGGAGCTACTCCTCCCCCCCCCCCCGCCACACACACTTCATTTATCACATCTCCATTGACTTTTCCGCTCTTCTTGTAGGACTAGCTGCTCTTCTCTTCTTCCTTCCTTTCCCACCTTCTGTTACTGCCTGATGTGACCCCTCTTCATTTTCCAATTCAGTAATCCCGTTCCTGAGCTCTGTTTCTCCTGCCTGGTTCTTGTAATCACATGTTTCCACTGGCCATACTGTCTCCTCAGCATTTTATAGCTGTTTGGCCATAATGGCAAATACGTGCGCAAAACTGAACCCATCAAATTAAAATGTGATAACAAAAATATGCCATGGTGCAAATGTCATAACACATTTCGGGGAAGAGAGATTAAATCTTCCTGTGGTCTTGGGAAAAGTTCTTTGAGTTGGGAAAGAGGAGACCTCTTGTAGCAATGCCCAGTCTGAACAAGGTATTTTCAGAAACTTGAGCAGTGTCAGAGTGAGCTGAGTGATTGTGCAGTTAGCCAACCTGACTCTTGAGTGCTTTTCATACTAAGCATCCTAATGATTACCTGCAAAAATAGCTATGTTTTGATATAATGATCTGGGCAAAGTTCTGGCTGCAGCTGCAGACTCGCCCACTGTAGTGATATAAAGGGAGTATTTTTAAACTAATACATCTGAAGTATATACAAAGTGGTGCTGCATACAGTATATTAAATGGAGATACTGTAGGCAGAATATGTTGATTGAGAAACAGAACAAGCTAATCTTGCTTGATTCTCAGTAGACACTTGCGATATATTTTATGCAGCATACCAGTGTTCTGGAATGGCTGGACTCTTCAGAATCAGCACTTTCTACATATCTTTGTTTGACAACCAAATCATAAAGAAATTTGTAAATTTGCCATTTTGCACCGTGTTTGTAAAACTCACTCTTGCTGTGGTTTAAGAACATGCAACCACAGCATTCTCTTTGGACAAAACAGTACAGTACTGTAGCAAAATTAAGCTAATGCAGGGATTGGCAACCTTTAGCACACGGCCCGCCAGGGTAAGCACTCTGGCGGGCTGGGCCGGTTTATTTACCTGCCACGTCCGCAGGTTCGGCTGATCACAGCTCCCACTGGCCGCGGTTCGCCGCTCCAGGCCCCACCAGGGCACCCCAACGGGCTGCGTGCCAAAGGTTGCCGATCCCTGAGCTAATGGAACATGGTTCTACTCCTCTATTTATTCAGGCAAAATCTATAGGCACACTTGGCACAGCAAGGTTATATTGAGACAAAGAAAAGTGGAGACTGCATTAGACAGCATCTGGAATTTCAATTCTGGAAAACAGTCTGGTTGACTGAGTTGAGCAAAACCACTCTGCTATTCTCTCTCTCTCCCTCTCTCTAACTTCATAAAGTTAATCTAAACCAAAGATGAATTAGCAGTGGCATATTCCCTTAACATGAATAACATTTGGATAGACAGCTGTGCACATTTGTTTATTCATCTGGGCCTTAAAATACATTTGCTACTGTTGTGCATAGGTATGTGTAGTTAAGAACCCATATGGCCAGGTAGTTGGTCCCCTTATGAGCTAGCTGTGACCTCGCACCTGTATCCCAATGCCAATCAAACACTGATTTACAGGGACAATATGTGTAAGACAGCTAGAGGTGTGGTTTCTGCAGTAAGTGCCCTTTAGTGCAACATGCCTTGTTTGTGTGTGTGTGTGTTTGGTTGGTTGGTTTTTTTACAGTGGATCACACTGTTGACACATACATGTTGAAGAAAACACAAACAGGCAGAATAAAAGAGAGCACAGTTTTCTGGCTCTTGTGGCTTCCATAAACAGATGCATTGCAGCTGGAGCCTGGAAAAGTTGTCATGACCTCAGAAGTTCCACAATAAATGCAGTACAAGTGTGATTCAGTGGCAGAAAAAGACACAGAGGAGAACAAATGTTACTCCAATAAGTTCTTGACTTGCCTCAACCAGTGGCCAACTAGACAAAGGGTAAAACCCGACTAAACAGATGAAAAGGTTGGGGTAGGGAGGAGTTCAGATGGGGCAAAATGGCAAAGAGTTTGCCTAACTGTGCGGTCATTTTTAAAGATTATCGTGTTGAGGCATTTGGATGTAGCCTCAGCCCATCAGTGGGTAAAGAGATTTTAAGTGCTCAGTAAAACATAAGTTTCCTGAACATTCTCATCAGGAATGGATTATATGTTTGCCTCTAAGAACCATTTCCTGTACAGAGTCCAGTATGTGTGACCATATCCCAGATTTGTCTACTGAGGTTCCATGTGAGATAAGCCTACAGAGGCCAAACCCTATTTAAAGCAAACACTTGCTGAACAGATTTGAATGGCATTATTGTATAATCCAGATGACATCCTTTTTTTTTTCATTATTACCATGGAAACACAGAGTGCTATAGATTTGCTTTTGCTAGGTCACTTAGCCAAGAAGCTGAGAGAGGGATGTGGTCTAAGCACAGGACTGGAAGGCTAGCTCTGACCCTGAATTCCTCTGTGATCTTGGGTAAGTCAGTGAGTGCACACTCTTTTGAAAATGTAAGCCTTAACAACTTTGCTTCAGTGTCCCCGTCTGTAAAAATACGTATGTACTGTGTATTAAAGCAGTGCCTAAAAAAATTGGGGGCCCATTGCGCTGAGCACTGTACAGAATCATAAGCGACAGTCCCTGTCCTGAAGAGCTCACAAAGATGGAAGAAAGGAAGCTTTACTATACCTGTGTTATCAATGGGGAACCAAAGGACAAAAGGTAAGGGACTTGTCCAATGTCATGTAGCAAGTAGGGCTGTCAATTAATCACAGTTAACTCACGCGATTAAATAAAATTTTTTAATCATGATTAATCAGTTTTAATCACACTGTTAAACAATAAAATACCAATTGAAATGTATTGAATATTTTTGGATGTTTTTCTACCTTTTCAAATATATTTATTTAAATTACAACACAGAATACAGAGTGCACAGTGCTCAATTTCTATTACTATGGTTTATTACAAATATTTGCACTGTAAAAAAGATAAACAAAAGAAATAGTACAGTATCTCTCATAAATGTAAACAAACTTGTTTGAGCAATTGGTTGAACAAAGAGTAGGGTGGAGTGGACTTGTAGGCTCTAAAGTTTTACATAGTTTTGTTTTTGAGTGCAGTTATTTTTTTGTACATAATTCTACATTTGTAAGTTCAACTGCAATTGCACTGCAGTACTTGTATTAGGTAAACTGAAAAAATACTATTTCTTTTATTTCTTTTTACAGTGCAAATATTTGTAATAAAAATAAATATAAAGTGAGCACTGTACATTTTGTATTCCATGCTGTAATTTAAATCAAAACATATTTAAATAAATGGTATTCTATTGTTTAACAGCACGATTAATCATGCGATTAATCACAATTAATTTTTTAATCGCTTGACAGCCCTAATAGCAAGACTGCAGCAGAGCTAGGAGCTGAATCCAGATGGCTTGAATCACAAGCTAGTGCCTTATCCACAGTGTGGGCAACAACACTTACCATCCTCACACACCTTTGTGTAGTTAGCACAACACAAAAAATGAAAAGCACTAGGTAACTACAGCACTGTCTCTGTTGTAGTGTGTTTCACAGGAGCTGAGGCCTTTCTCTCTGTCTCTTCAGAATTAAGAGGACATTTCTAAAATTGTCTGTTCCTTTAAATATGAAGGCTTGTTTAGTTCCAATTGTGGACCTGTTAACTGTAACAGTGTCCTTTTTAACCCTCTCCCACTATGCACAGCTGCTCCCAGATTTGAATATGATAACCTAACATATACCAAATGCCAATTACTTGCATGCTCCTCATGGTTTGTAGCAGTTGGTCTCTTTCTTAATTCTCTTGTAATCTCCATCAGCTTCTCAAAACACCATCTGTAAAGAAGGATGTGTCAATTCATGTGGTTCTCTGAGAATGAGGAGTTAAGAGAAGAAAATCTGCTGCTAATATCCAAATAAGAGAACCAATAGGATATTAGGGAGGCTAACAAAAAAATGACATTGCTGGATCTTGTCACTTATAGTGAGCATTTCTCTGGAATAGGCATCCTCCCATTGGTTTGATTAGTCCAGATCTATTGGCCATCAGAGCATGCTGCAAGACCCATCTATTTACTGTAGGGGATTGCTGTTGAGGTGGGCCTTGGTGAGAAATCAGGTGTGGGAGAGTTAGGTGTTTCGAGGTGATCTAATTTTGGATTTGTAATTTATGGTGGGGGTGCTATAGCCTTGATTAGGCACTGTCTTATTTCTTGTATGAGTCTAATAAGACAATTTAACTCTTCTCTCACCTGTACATGTCTCTGCTGTTTCATCCACCCCATTCTTCTATAGAGAAATAGAAAATCTTAACTCATGATCCCAACCATTCCGTTTGAAAATCCTCACAGAATGCTGTATTATTTGCCTAGTAATTTTTATTGCAGGTTCTCATGCGGCACCCATCACTGTGGGGTCTGAACAGCTATATGGATGTAATGCTGCAGTTTTCCCCCGAGAGAAGATTGAGTAAAGCCAGAATACAGACCTCAGGATTTGGCCAATAAATTGCTGTGCTAACTTGTTAGTCACATTGGCCTGGTTCCACAAAGGTACTTAGACATCCTAATCCCCAGATTTAGGCCCTTAAGTCCCTTTTTGGGGTACCACTGCCTGACCTGGCTGTTGCCTAATGCCTGACGTACTTGGCACCTCATTTTTTTTTTTTCAGTACAAGTTCTCTAGTCACCTATGTCCCTGTCTCTGGATCCCTGTCGGTTCCTGGGTGCTTATTTCCCACCTGAGCCTCAGAGCAATCCACAAACTGAGACAAGACAGGCATTTATCCTTCTAACACGTGTGTGGGTGTGCTCTGAGGCTGCCTAATTCCACACACAACAGCCAGGATCTATAGAATGATTTTCAGTCTGTCTTTGGTCTGATTAGTATTTATTTAAAGTGGAACTATTTAAGTAGGAAGGATTTAGGGAGCACCACATCAGAATGACCTATAGCCTAATAGGCAGGGCACTTACCTGAGAAGCAGCAGATCCCTGTTCTGCAGGCAGAGAGAGGACTTGAGCCAGCGATCTCCCCCATCCCAGCTGAGCACTCTTAACCACTGGACTAGGAGGGTCTGCCCTTCCATCCCCTCCAGCTGTTTTGTGTGGAGTTAGGCAGTGTATGAACACACCTACAATGAGTTAGGTGGAGGATCATCTATCTTTCGCCAGTTTTTGAATCACTATCAGAGATAGGTGCTTCCCTGCAGCCCAGACTTAGGCATCTAACTGTGTAAAGGGTCAGGGGTTAGGATATACCTCCCTAATTAGCATCTCCCATTGGCTAGCTTAGGTGGCCCCCCTCCTAATGTGCAATTTTGAGGATTCCACTCTTAAGAGCAAGAGTCCCTGGGAGGTACATCCAAGAGTGGCAAGATGATCAGGAAGCCCATCCATTGAACTGGATTTTCATCTCTGAGTGAATATATCTCTCTTTAAAAGGTTAAGATTTATACTGGATTATGGAAAATAGATCTTGTCAAACTAACTTGATATCTTTTTTTATCAGATTACAAGTTTGGCTGATGTAGGTAATAGTGTTTGATGTAATATATTTATATGTCTGTAAGGCATTTTATACTGCATCACATTTTCATTAAAAGCTAGAAAGATATAAAATTAAGATGGCACACATTAAATGGACTAAAACCTTACTAACTGTTAGGTCTCAAATTATAAATGGAGAGTCGTAATTGAATGGGTGTGTTTCTAATGGGGTGTGGCAGGGATAGCTTCTTGGATTTATGCTATTTAAGATTTTTTATTAAGGACCTAGAGGAAAACACAACATCATCACTGATAAACATTGCAGATGACAAAAAAATAATAATGGGGGAGTCGTAAATAAAAGGACAGGTTGCTTTGTAAGTTGGGCACAAGCAGACAGTTAGCATTTTAATATGACTAAATGTAAATGTGTACTTCTAGGAACAAAGAATGGAGGCCACACTTACAAAATGGGGGCCTCTATCATAGGAATCAGTGACTCTGAAAAAGGTTTGGGGGTCGTGGTGCATAATCAGCTGAACATGAGCTCCCAGTGCAATGCCGTGGCCAAAAGGGCTAATGCAATCCTTGTATGCAGAAACAGGAATCTTGAGTAGGAGTACAGAGATTATTTTACCTCTGCATTTGATGCTGGTGCTAGAACACTGTGTCCAATTTGGTTGCCAAAATTCAAGAAGCATGTTGATATATTGGAGCGGGTTCAGAGAAGAGCCATGCGAATGATTGAAGCCTTAGAAAACGTGCCATATAGCGATAGACTCAAGGAGCTCAATTTATTTAGCTTAACAAAGAGAAGGTTAAGGGGTGACTTGATCACAGTCTACATTGGAAACAAATATTTAATAATGGGGGTCTTCAATCTAGCAGAGAAAGATATAACAATCCAGTGACTGGAAGTTGAAGCTAGACAAATTCAGACTGAAAATAAGGCATACAGTTTTAACAGTGAAAGTAATTAACCATTGGAAAAACTTACCAAAGGTCTTGGTAGATTCTCCACCACAGACAATTTTAAAATCAAGATTGGATGTTTCTTCTAAAACAGGGATTGGCAACCTTTGGCATGCGGCCCATCAGGGTAAGCACCCTGGCGGCTGGGCCAGTATGTTTACCTGCTGCGTCCACAGGTCCAGCCGATCACGGCTCCCACTGGCTGTGGTTCGCCACTCCATGCTAATGGGGGCGGCGGGAAGCGGCGGCCAGCACATCCCTTGGCCCGCGCCGCTTCTCGCAGCCCCCATTGTCCTGGAGCAGAGAACTGCGGCCAGTGGGAGCCGCGATCGGCCGAACCTGCGGACGCGGCAGGTAAACAAATTGAGCCTGGCAAGCCACGTGCTTACCCTGGCAAGCCGCATGCCAAAGGTCGCCGATCCCTGTTCTAAAAGCTCTGCTGTAGGAATGATTTTGGGGATGTTCTATGGCCTGTGTTCCATCTACAAAAGTGACATATTTGGAAACCTGCAGTACATTCTGTCCATACATTAATTCTAATCTATCCTTGTCACATGATAAGGCAAGGATAGGGAGTAGTGCAAGTAGTTTTATTTACGTGAGTGTACATGTCCTGACGTGAAGAAAAATGAACTGAGCTGCTCAGGAAATAATCATGGTGAGCAAGTTACACTCTCCAATTGCCCCTTAATGAATTATTTTTGCATATAGAACCCCTACATCTTCACATAACACTTATTAATGCAGCTCTGATTAAGATTAATGAGAGTCAAGCAGCTATAATAAATCCTTGTTCACTGCTTTAAAAATGTTGTTAGAATTAACTGGGAAAGAAGACCTGTTTGGGGCCATCTCTACTAATGTATGTTTGTTAAAATCAGAACACTGTTATTATGAACATTATCATTATTTCTTTAACCAATCAGGATGCATGTTGTTGAACAGCATCTCTTCCTTGGACTTAAAAATGCAAACCTCTCCCCTTCCCAAAAAACAAACACAAAACCACACTTGTATGTCCTTCTCACCTACATTTTAGTGTTGGCCTCAATGTAAAACTTCTCTTGTAGTGGTGCTATTCTTCAGCTTCCCACTAGATGGCACCCCATGCTTCAGAATAGAAAATATATTTAATCATTTCCACTGGGCTATGCCTGTGTGGTGACTTGCCACAATAAAAATCCCTCATTTGAGAGCTTGGAACAGCAAAACAGGACAGGAGCACACACTATAACCGTGTTTATTAATGAAGCAGCTGTATAAGCCATGAAGCCGTTACTATCGTGCTTAAAGTTACGGAGAGATGCAGGTGCAGGGTCTGAGTCTGATTCCACACCAGTTTAACACTGATGTAGCTCCACTGAATTCACTGAAGCTATTCATGATTCATGCTGGTGAAAGCAAGATCAGAATTGGCCATGATGCTGCTGTAATTCCTAATGTCATCTTCTGAGTCAAATAATCTAGCACTGACCCGTGCAGCCTTCAGCACTTTACCATTACATACAAATGGCAGGTGGAGAACCTCTGAAGAATCTCTCCACCTCAAAACGCTGATCTGCTATAATATTTCCTAACAGTCAGGAGTTCTCAAATTGTGGGTTGGGACCCCAAAATGGGTCACAACTCCATTTTAATGGGGACACCAGGCCTGGCAGTAGACTTGCTGGGGCCAGCGGCCAAAGCCCGAGCCCCACTGCCAGGGGCCAAAGCCCAAGCCCCACCGTCTGGGGCCGAAGCTGAAGTCTTAGCCTCGCTGTCTGGGGTGATGAGGCTCAGGCTTCGACTTCAGCCCTGGGTGGAGGGGCTCTGGTTACAGGCCCCCTCACCCGGGACTGATGCCCTTGGGCTTTGGCTTTGGCCCCCTCGTCCGGGGCAGTGGGGTTAAATAAATAAATTATAAATTTCAGGCAGGCTCAGGCTTCAGTCCCCGCTCCTGGTATTTTTGGTTGGTAATTTTTGTTGTCAGAAGGGTGTCACAGTGCCATGAAGATTGAGAACCGTTCATTAAATTATGTTCAACTATTTTTGTAAATTTTTTTTAGTGTGTAGAGTTCAGAGCTAGTAAATTTGTTTTAACTTTGCATCTATGGATTGCTTCTATTGCTTCTCTAATAAATCTAGCTTTCTATGTGGGTACTTTTCTCTCCCCTTAACCCTTAGACAGGGTTACTTTTGCTCAACACTTCTCCTTTTTAAAGGGGATCGATGCTCGTCACTAGTATAACTACTGCAGTACAGTTATCACAGTAATAATTAAGGTAATTCGACTGTGCAATAAGGACCAGTGGAGATCAATGCCGCCTGTTACCTATGATGCTTAGTGGTACCTGAGCCACCTCCCCTAGTGATAAACCTCATCCTCCCCAGCTGGAGAAAGGAGTCCTGACTTATAGCTTCAGCTCCCTGCCCACTAGGGAACTTGTAGGAGGACTGGAGAAGGAAGCTAGAGGAGAGATTGGAGGTAGGGAGACCACAGGCAGGGAGATGAAGAGAATGGAGAGAAATTAAAGGAATGGGGGGATGCAGGGAAGAGGGGAGGAGAACACTGTGAGGAATGGGGCAGAAGATGGGAAGGGAGGTTTCAGAAAAACCTGAAAAAAGAAACCTAAGAACAAAGAAGCACAAGTTCGTAACTCCAGAAGCTAATGAATGTGCAACTAAGGAATGGCTGCAGAGTTAAATGAAGCTGCTTGTTCTTTCTGAACACTTCCATTGCCTTCCAGAGTTAGTCATGGGATGGAGGTTCCTGTTAAACATGCCTGCTATTCTGGACTTTTGTAAAGGTGTGGATACCATCCATAATCTTTACACAGCTTACCAGGAGGCTGGGCTCAAATGAATTACAGTAGGCTACTAGACCACAGAAGATTACTGTACAGAGCACACAGGTTTTCTTAGTGTGATTCTGCTCTGAAAAGTGACTCTCCAAAAATGACAGTATGAGCCTTTATGTTTCATGGATTTCCATATCAAATGTTCTCAGTCTGCTGTAAAGAGATTTCCCTGCCTCCCAACTGCCAGCCTTGCAAACTCAATCAAAGCTCCAAGAGTCAGGTGGGTTATTTCCTTCTTCTGTATCACCACCCCCAATATCAAGGTGGCCAAAGTTAAATTAAGCCTCAGTGACACCTGTGCAACCCTATTGTCTACAATAGTTTTGCATAGCTATATCCCATTAGAACAATTCTGTTGAAGGTTAACAAGAAGGAATGGAATCTAGCACTCTCTTATGTGTGTTGGCTCTGCACAGACTCACCTGAGTAAAAAAGCAATGAAAATCTCAAACTGTAATCTTTTCAGAGGAGGGAGTATTTCTTTGTATGTGTTTTTACAATGCCTCACAAAATCTGGCCCAGATTCTGATTGGGCCTCTAGGTGTTATTGTAATTTATACTTTTAAAATAAGGAGATATGATTAAATATATAAAGAACAGATGATGAGTCAAAATCTTTTTATATATGCACTTTCCAGAGCAGAACTAGTCTTTTCAGACAGGAATCAGAAGTATCTCAAAATGGGAAGGAAAAAAGTAGTTGCATTTCCTGACATCTGTTTTGAGCATCATTTATAATTATGGCCACATGCAAAGTATCAGCATAAATCTTGGCGCTCACCTGGCATTTCCCATTGTTTTACTTTGCATCTTAATTTTTTGGAAATGGAAGCATTTCTCTGTTTAAGGCACGCAGCATGATTTAGCAAGATGCTGCTATTATCCACCCCATTTGAACTATAATGTGCCCTGGACATGTGTGGCAAAAGTCAATGTATGCATCTTACACATCCTCCCACTCTTCTGTCTATATGACCTGCAAATTGTACTTGTGCAGAACGCCATCCAGAATAGGACTGTTAGATTTTTATTACAACTGCTGATTACAAGCTCTTTCATCCACTCCTTAAGTAACACAATTTCCTAAATTCGATTTTGATGGTAATAGATTCTAATTTAACCATTTAAGGAAAAGGACACAGTTTCACTAGACTGCTCTACAAAGTCCAGTATATTTGGCTTGCTGCTACCCTTTAAGTGTACTATACTCTCCAGAACGCTTCAGATTTTATAAGTTCAGCAAACCTTTAATGTTCACCATCTTCTATCATTTTATTACACCAGGTCCATTTCCTAGGATTGTGTCTTTAGTTGCAACTGATCTTGTTAGTTGTTCATTGAACGGTAAAGAAATAGTCTTATTCTGTCTTAAAGGGCCTAAATGCTTCTTGAGTGATTGAAGAATTGATATTCCTGGCTGACTTGTCAGAGAAATTGAAATCCCCATGGCCAGTTCTTCAACTTTTTATAAAGGTCTTCCTACCCACGTTTCTTAATCTGCTTTTCACCCTACTCATGACATTTATATAACTTTCCTGTGAACATTCTTTATACACTTTAGGTTTCATTATCATTCAGTTTGCCTCTTGAGATTACCAGGATTTCTTGCTTTGTTTTGTTTTAACACTTTTTCACTTGTACTATGCAAGCACTATACATTCCAATGGCCTAGGTATTTTATAAACTCGAGCTCTCTAGATCCAGAATAATCCTTTAGCCACATTACTGTAGTACAGGCCTGCACAACTCGTAAAGCGGCGAGGGCCATATTACTCCAAAGAAAAAAGCTGAGGGCCGAAACCCTCTGAGCGCCAACAACCCACCCCCAGCACCACCCAGCCCCCCCGAAACACAATACCCCCCCAGCGCCGCCCGCCCCATGGAAACAAGCCCCCCAGCACCGCCGAAACACCCCCCCCCCACGCGCCACCTGCCCCGTGGAAAAAAACCTCCTTCCCCACCGAAACATCAGTATTGAACCTCAGTAATATGTTATAGCGGGCCCCTAAGGTAGTATAATGAAGGTAAAAGAAAAATGTCTTTTTGCTAGAAGTAGAATAAGATCTTCCCCCCACTTTGTAATCAATTGCCCTATTGAATGAATGAGGTGTGAATGACAAAGGCGTGGAAGGGAGGCACCTCCAGACAGCTGCAACCCTTGGAGAGGGCAGGGCCGGCGCTAGGATTTTTGCTGCCCCAAGCAAAACAATTTTTGGCCGCCTCCCCTTTCTTTTTCATGCCCCTCTGCCCCAGGCCCCACCCCAACTCCACCCCTTCCGAACCCCTTCCCCAAATCCCCAGCACCGCCTCCTCCCCCGGCGTGCCGCATTCCCCCCCCCATTGCTTCCTTCGGGCCCCCCGCGACCTCCCTCCCTAGCTCACCTCTGCTCCGCCTGCTCCCCCGGGTGTGCCGCCGCTCTGCTTCTTCCCCCCTCCCTCTCAGGCGAGGGAGCGCGGAGAAGCGGAGCAGCGGCGCGTTCAGGGGAGCAGGCGGAGCAGAGGTGAGCTAGGGTGGAGGGGCGCAGGAAGTAACAGGGTGGTAGAGGAACTGCTCCCCGTTCCAGCTCACCTCCGCTCCACCACCACCGCCTCCCCTGAACGCCCGCTGCTCGGCTTCTCCTCCCTCCCAGGCTTGCTGCGCGAAATAGCGGTTTCGCACGTGGCAAGCCTGGGAGGGAGGGGGGAGAAGCGGAGCGATGGCGCGTTCAAGGGAGCAGGCGGAGCGGAGGTGAGCGGGGGGGGGGCGCAGGAAGTAATGGGGGGGTAGAGGAACCACTCCCCACTCCAGCTCACCTCCACTGCCTCCCCCGAGCGCCCCACCGCTTGGCTTCTCCTCCCTCCCAGCCTTGCTGCGCAAAACAGCTAGCCTGGGAGGGAGGGGGGAGAAGCGGAGCGGCAGCGGCGCGCTCAGGGGAGCAGGTGGAGGTGGAGCGGAGGCGAGCTGGGGTAGCGAGGGCACTTTTTCCCCATGCCCCGGAGTCGGCACCTATGATGGCTGGCACCAGAATGCTGCCCCTAGAAATGTGCCGCCCCAAGCACCTGCTTGTTTTGCTGGTGCCTGGAGCCAGCCCTGGGAGAGGGGATGGGAGCCAGACCAGATCAGTAGAACAGGTCAGCCACTGACTCACCACTCGCCTCCTCAGCCCCCCTCTCCCGGCTCGCCTACTCACCCCCCGCCACTGCCTGTTTGCTTGCCTCCTCAGCCCCCTACCCCTCTGGCTCGCCGGCTCACCTGCCCCCCCCGCCACTGCCCGGCCACTCGCCTCCTCAGCCCCCCGTCCCCCGCCACCGGCTCACCTGCCCCCCCTGCCACTGCCCGGCCACTCGCCTACTCAGCCCCCCTCCCTCACTCGCCGCTTGCCTACTCACCCCCCCCGCGGGCTGCACAGTGAGCCCACGCGGGCTGCATGTTGTAGTAGATATAAACAAGGTGTTAAATTAAATTGTTTTACTAAAGTAATTGAGATAGGGTCAAACACTTTCAAGTTCTTAAGTATTTTAAACACTCCATGGCTTGTAATTTTTTAAAATAAACATGAAAACAAAAGCCCTCACCCACAATGGCATTTAGGCACCTAAATCCAGGATTTAGGTTCCAATTTGATTCACAAAATTCCCACTGAACCTGTAGGTTCCTAAACTCACTTGGTGCCTAAGGTCTTGCCCCTGGACATGTGCACTGCTGCCTCACTTTGTGTCTGGGTGCCTATCTCCCACCTAAGGCCTGAGCCATCCAGGAAGCAAGGGAAGATACCTGTTTGTCCAGGCCCCACATGCAAGTTAGACAATCTGGCAGGCGTGCTCAGAGGCTTCCTGTCAGATCAAATCCCATTCAAAATCTAGGAGGTGGTGGTTGCGACGACACCTACCTAATAACTTTTATCCCAGTGGTTTCAGCACTCACTGGGATTGTTGGAGACCCAGGTCCAGTCCCTCTGCTCCAATGACTCTATCATTATTTATACACCGTGGAACAGCTTCGACTGGAGAGACTGAGAAGGCCCCACATCATAAGATCACATAACTCAGTGGTTAGAGCACTCTCCTGAGAGGTGGGAGCACCCTGTTTAAATTCTTTCTCCACCCCTGCCAGAAAGGGGGAATTGAACCTCAATATCCCACATCCCAAGTGAGTGCTCTAACCACTGGGATAAAATTTATAAGATCGGCACCACTACCTCCTCCTCCTTCTTTTCCAGTTATTTTTTGTGGAGTGAGGCAGGCACCTCACTCATTGTACCACAACATGATTTAGGTGCCTAAGCTCCCTGACTTCAAGAGAGGGTTCCTATTTTTCGGGTGCTAGCAGAGGTAGGCACCTCCCTGCAGCCAGGACTTCGGTGCCTGTCTCTGTGAGAAGGGTGAGGCTTAAGTCACACCCCTCACTTCAACATCTCTCATTAGCTAGTTTATACGGCTCCCCACCTACCATGCTGCTGTTTGTGGATCACAGTCTAAGGTTCCTGTCTCTCTCCATTGATTATATAGGGAGCCTACATGCCTAATTCGGGCTTTGTGGATAACAGTATTGTTCCTGTGATTGTCTAGGTGCATAAAAGGTAGGTGGTGTGACACTGAGCATTGCAATACCTAAGTCCCTTTGTGGGTCTGGGCTAAAATCTCTACTTAACAACCTTATCTGGCAAAGATGGCGTGAGATGTCTGCCCATGTGCATCACATTGCAGGACTGTGGCTTAATTTTGTCCATATCCTTGAGACAAACATTCATGGATTTCTCACTTTAGGAAGCATGAGCCCATACAGCTCTTGCTATACTTGTTTCCTTCTCAGTGATCAGTGTCACAGATGATGCATGGTTCTGGAAAGAGAGCTAGTTAGTATGGGCATTGTGAAAAAATGAGGCTATACTGCAAAATTTTGCATGAAGCTTTCCCACCTATGAAATATCCTGGATTATCTCCTCTTACTCGTCTGCAGTGTATCTATATCATATTCATACACAGTGGCAGAACACTCAATGCTATTAAACTTATCAGGACTTGCTGTCTGTACCAGCTGAAAAACAGTTACTGCAGTTGTATATAAACACATAGATAGTGCTTCAGTGGGTATATCTATACTGCAGTCACTGGGTGTGATTGCAGCTGGAGCAGACATACCCAAGCTAGCTTTGATGTAGTTAGCTTGATTATTAGAGCAGGGAAGCTGCAGCAGAATAGGCTTCACTGTGGGCTGTACAAGTCCCCCTGCCTCCCTCCTGGAACTCTGGGCAATTACTCAGCAAGCTAGACCATGCTGGTGTGACTTCACTGCTCTGCTACCTGAGCTAGGTAGGTTAAAGCAAACTTAGGCAGGTCTAATCAGCTGAAATCAAACTGTATTTGTAGATACACTATGGCCTGGTCTACACTGGGGATGGGATGGGGATCGATCTAAGTTACGCAACTTCAGCTACATGAATAACGTAGCTGAAGTCAGTGTACTTAGATTGACTTACCGTGGTGTCTTCACCGCAGTGAGTCGACTGTTGCCACTACCCCGTCGACTCTGCCTGCGCCTCTCACCGAGCTGGAGTACAGGAGTCAATGGGAGAGCGCACGGGGGCCGATTTATCGCGTCTAGACTAGACGCGATAAATCGATCCCCGCTGGATCGATCACTGCCCACTGATCCGGCCGGTAGTAAAGACATACTCTATGATTGGGAGAGGGAGAATCTTTCAGCTGATTGGCCCTTCTGTGTGTAGGGATAACAAGTTTCTTGTTCAGTGTTCCTTTATTTAGACTAAACTAGAATTAGGAAATAAAACAATGTATTGTATTGTCATAATGTCCAAGGGTTCCAGTCAGGATCAGACCTCATTGTGCTAGGCCAGGGGTCGGCAACCTCTGGCACACGACTCGCCAGGGGGCCAGTTTGTTTACCTGCTGCGTCCGCAGGTTCGGCCTATCGTGGCTCCCACTGGCCGCGGTTTGCTGCTCCAAGCCAATGGGAGCTGCGGGAAGCGGCGTGGGCCGAGGGATGTGCTGGCCGTGACTTCCCGCCATCCCTATTGGCCTGGAGTGGCGAACCGTGGCCAGTGGGAGCCACAATCGGCCAAACCTGCGGACGCAGCAGGTAAACAAACTTGCCCGGCCCGCCAGGGTACTTACCCTGGCGAGCTGCGTGCCAGAGTTTGCCGACCCCTGTGCTAGGCACTATACAAATACATTAGGAAGACACTGTGGTCCCTGCACCAGAGAGCTTACAATCTCATTTAGGACTAGAAGGGGAAAAAAAGTATAACAAACCATGGAAGGAACAGTTGTGGGGGAGGATGAGAGTAACAGTAGCAAGTTCATGTGCTTACTCAGGTTAAGGCACATATGCAAACTATCCCAGTGCAAAGGAACAATAGTAAGAGGACAATATGGCTCCATCAGGAGCTCTTAATGACCTGAAAATCAAACAGAAATTCTACAAAAAGTGGAAACATGGATGAATTGCTAAGGAGGAGTGAAAAAGAATATCACAAGTACAGTATGTAGGAACAAAATCAGAAAGCTAAGGCACAAAATGAGTTACACTATCAAGGGACATAAGAGGTTATTTAAATCAATTAGGAGCAAAGAAAGTGTAGGTCCTCCTTAGCCTGGAAGGAGAGCTAATAACTGATGACATCAAGAAGGCTGAGGTGTTAATGCCTATTTTGTTTCAGTCTTCACAAAAAAAGTGAACACTCAACACAATTAATATTATCAACAAGGAGGAAGGAACACATCAAAGACTGTTTAGGTACATTAGATGTATTCAAGTCAGCAGGGCCTGATGAAATTCATCCTAGGGTATTGAAGAAAGTAGCTGAAGCAATCTTGAAGCTGTTACTAATTATCTTGAAGAGCTGATGGAGGGGAGGGGAGGTCACACAGGACTAGACAATGGCATATTTAGTACCTATCTTTAAAAAGGGGAACAAAGAGGCCCTGGGGAATTATAGACCAGTCAGCCTAACTTTAATGCCTGGAAAAATACTGGAACAAACTTGTGATGTTGCAGTCTATATGATTTTATAAAAATATGCTAATGAGTAAATATAATGTAACTGGAATATGCTTCATGCAAAAGGTCTCTTGTAAGGTATTATTACAAAGCTTATAATCTACCGAGTATGTTCATCCTATTTCTATAAATGTATCACTCTTGTATCTAAAACTAGAAATATGAAATATAACTCTGAGGGCCTGTTGTAATTATGCAAAGTGTGGGCAATTAATGGTGGTTTGGAATCTTGATGGCTCCCATCAACCAGGACAATTGACTGTGGATGGCTCTGTTTGCAGGCAAGCCTTCCTATGAGTCAGGCTGGGAGAAATAAAGGCTTGGGGTCTTACAGTGACATGTGATCATGTCACCTGAACTGGAATCCATCTTTAACCTGGTGTTTTTCCAGTGAGGAGGGGTGGGAACCCAGAGGGACAAAGGATTCCTGCCTTATGCAAAAGATATATAAGTGGGTGGAACAAAACAAAGTGAAGCCATCATGAGGAATCCCCTAGCTACAAAAATTTGGGAGTAGTTCAGATCTTTTGGACCCATCCTAAAGCTTAGGATGAAGAAGAAAGGAAAATATAATTCCAAAAGCTTCCATTTACCCATGCAGGGAGTAAAAAGCAGGCAAGTGCAATTGAAATAGTTTGAACATAATGAAACAGAGTGGATCAAACAAACACATAATTCTCTAAACAATTTTTTAGAAAATAAAATAACCTGCGTCTGGAAATCTTCCAGCCACAGTTCAAACTCTGACTTCTTAGGGTTAAATATTCAGCACAGTGCATATTACAATTGCATGGCTCATTCTCTCTGCACTGAGTTAAAAATACACCTCTTTCGTTATATCAAATACCAATACTCATGCACCTCTTTCCAAATAAGAAATCTTTCTTTGCTGGGAGCTCATTTATAGGAAATTAAATCAGAAAAATCGCATATGATATCCATGTTTCTTGGGTAGAAACTGTATTTAAGAATATATTTTAAATTATCAATACAGATGCCCCCCGGGTTACGCAAATCCGCACTTACGGAAAAAGTTCCGAAAGCTAGAAATAGGAGTTTTTTGTTTTTGTGTTTTTGTGTAGTTGTTGGGTATATGTTTCTGACTTATGCAAAATTCGAGTTATGCAAGGCGTTCCAGAACGGAATGCTTGTGTCAGGCGGGGAGCGTCTGTATACAAAAATAGACAAACACTAAAAGTTCTATTCGTTCATTAAAAAATAAACTTGAATGTCCTCTACTGAGAATAGTGCAAGCATATATGCCTATTTACGTTGATCTAATTAGTCCAGCACTGGAACCAGGGACTTCTTAATGCCAACTGGATATATACATAATAATTCACTGAAGCGTTGCATGTGAGGTCTCTTCTGAGAGCCAATAGCCCACTGGCCATCATAATCATTGCAAAATGTATGTACAGATACTATTTAAGGAGCTATGTGTCTATACTGGAAATTATATTATTAAGGAAGATAACTAGGATGGACACGTCTCAGACTGGTTCCTTTCAGGCAGGGGGTATTGTGTACGGTGTGCCTCATAATGTCGGCCTATTTGCATATTGAGCCAAATGCTAATTAAGAGAGTGTGAAATCTACAAGCAAAGAGTATATGGGAAAAACCAACCAACCAACAGGAGTCCTGTTTATGAATAAGAATAATGGATTCTTCTGATATGCCTGGGGGTGCAAACAGACACCTGGGATCTTTCACCCAGGAGATAAGTTGACAGTGTGACTTGTCTTATGAATGCACGATCACAGCCAAGCCTGAGTATAAATCACTGGTAGGACTTTGGGTGAGCATTCATAAAACATGAAAGTATCTAGTTAAGTAAATCTAGGTTCTAGAATGTGACTTATGGTTTTATTTTATATGTAACCATTTGTTTTCAATACTTGTACTTACTATCACTTAACTCTTTTTCTTGTTTTCACTAGAAATATATCTAAGTGCTGTGTGTTAAGTGGCACAGTGATATGAGGTGAAACTAGCAAACTGGGGTGTTCTGTTTCTTTGGAAGCAGTGTATCTGTGAATACTTTGAGCATCCAGTGGAACAGGGGTTGGACACTCCAGGAAGATGCTCAGAGTGCTTGGGGGTTGTAGTTTGCCTAACCTCACTAACCTGGAGAGAGAGAGAGAGAGAGAGAGCGGCACCTGTGTAGGCCTGCAGGGGACTGCTTCTATTGCCTGTGGCTATTGAATTGGGAAGCTGACACCCGGCAGACAGACAAGGCTTCCTAACGCTAAGGACAGGCGGTAACCGTGCATCACAACCCTGGGTACCCTGGGGAAGCATCACAGTTGTCTTCAAAGGTTTCTGTGCTTTAAGAAAAAAGATAATTTGCTCAATGAGTAAAATGAATTAAAGCTTCTTAAACCCTGCCCCAGAACCATAGAAGCAGCCTCTGTTGTTTGGATATGGTATTTTAGCTATTAATATTAAACAAAAAGCCAATTTTATAAGTTTTACTCAGTCCTGATATTTAGGGCTTTTTCTTATATAAGCGCCTATTACCCCCCCACCGCCGTCCCAATTTTTCACACTCGCTAACTGGTCACCTGCATAACTCTAGTGCCCATGTCTTTATTACATCATATAATTTGTAAGGATGTGGGATGGAATTTTTGTGTATTAGAGAGAAATTCACAGTCCATGTCATAGAGTGTATAGCATAGAATGTGATACGTGCTGCATAGCATGGGACCATTATTTTCATGCAGAATGTTTTTGCATCTTTTCTCATCTTTCTGTAATTACTCAAATTTGCTTGCCTTGCTGTATTGCTCATTAAAATTAATGAATCTAGCTGACATGAATTATAACATAAATGGTCTAAAGGAAATGCTTTCATTGTACGTAATGAAGTACATGCATTTGTGGAATATGTTACATGCATATATTCAAAGGATAATACAGTAGAGCTCAATATTAATTTTACAGTTTCAGATCCTTTTCCCATATTCAAAATGTATCACCCATCAATCTCAGTGAAAATTATTACACCATACTCTGGTGTAAATAAGGACTAATTCCATTTAAGCTAAGGGAGTTACACCTGTTTTAAAAGTGACATAGTTCAGAAGAGAATTAAGCCCTGCTTCTCTAAACTTAGTCACTTCCTCAGCTGAAACATTTTCATAATAAACAGCATTCCCTACCTATTGTGCGTATGTGTGTCATTTTTAATTCTACTATCTTTAGTAGGCTAAGAGTTCAGCTTAAGAGTGATATTAATCTGATTCTGCTCAGTGAATCACAGTTTAACTTTGTAGCTATTGTCTATATTTGAACTGTCTTTAGTTTGTTAGGTGAGACTCAGAGAGTGCTCATGGAGATAGTGCTAAGGGAAGCAAGTTCATCCTTCTTGTGCCTTTTTCCATCACAAGCTATGGAGGGTACCCTGTTTTCTTACTTCCTACTATCTCTATTCTAAACTCTATATAAAACTTAAAATATCTGTCATACATAGGCATAGTTTGACTTCTATATTTGCGGGGGCAGCTCCAATCAGGCCAGTGGGGCCTTGCGTGTGTGGGTGTGTGTGTGGGGGGGGAGTCAAATTCCATGCCTGCCCACAGGGATGCCATTTCAGATTTGGGGGAGTGGGCACCATTTTAACCATGATTCCAGTGGCTTCATAGGCATCTGAAAACTCTAGTGTTTTTGCACATAATAACTTAGAAATATCTGACAGGAGCACTCTATCTAATTCATATATCAAGAAAGAAAATTAAATAAATATTAGACCCACTCAGCCCTAATACTAACACGTTCTGACACAGGGATCGGCAACCTTTGGCCTGCGGCTCGCCAGGGTAAGCACCCTGGCGGGCCGGGTCGGTTTGTTTACCTGCTGCATCCGCAGGTTCAGCCGATGGCGGCTCCCACTGGCTGCGGTTCACCGCTCAAGGCCAATGGGGGCTGCAGGAAGCAGCATGGGCCAAGGGATGTGCTGGCCGCTGCTTCCCGCCACCCCCATTGGCCTGGAGCAGTGAACCACAGCCAGTGGGAGCCGCGATCGGCCAAACCTGCAGACGCGGCAGGTAAACAAACTGGCCCGGCCCGCCAGGGTGCTTACCCTGGCGGACCGTGGGCCAAAGGTTGCCGATCCCTGTTCTGACATCTTGTGGCAAGTCACTTAAGGGACACTGGTTAGGTTTAAAATTGTACTGTATATTCTTACTCCAGATACTCTTACTAAAGTCAGAAGGGACCATCGTGATCATCTTTTCTGACCTCCTGCACATCGCAGGCCATAGAACCTCACCCACCTACTCCTTCAATAGACCCCTAACCTCTGTCTGAGTTACTGAAGTCCTCAAATCATGATTTAAAGACTTTAAGTTACAGAGATTTCACTATTTACACTAGTTTAAACCTGCATGTGACCCCATGCTACAGAAGAAGGTGAAACCCCCCCAGGGTCTCTGCCAATCTGATCGAGGGGAAAATTCCTTCCTGACCCCAAATATGATGATCAGTTAGACCCTGAGCATGTGGGTAAGATTCACTAGGAAGATACCTGGGAAAGAATTCTCTGTAGTAACTCAGAGCCCTCCCCATCTAGTGTCCCGTCTCCAGATTTTTGCTACAAGCAGTTGCAGATGGGCCATATGCCATTGTAGGCAGTCCAGTCATACCATCCCCTCCATAAATTTATCAAGCTCAGTCTTGAAGCAAGTTGGTTTTTTTCCCCCCACTGGTCCCCTTGGGAGGCTGCTCCAGAACTTCGCTCTTCTGATAGTTAAAACCTTCACCTAATTTCAAGCCTAAACTTGTTGATGGCCAGTTTACATGAATTTGTTCTGGGGTCTACACTGATGCTTAACTTAAATAACTCTTCTCTCTCCCTGGTATTTATCCCTCTGATGCGTTTATACAGAGTAATCATATCTCCTCTCAGCCTTCTACCGGTTAGACTAAACAACCTCTTGAGTCTCTTCTCAGAAGATAGGTTTTCCATTCCTCAGATCATCATAGTAGCCCTTTTCTGCACCTGTTCCAGTCTGAATTCATCTTTCTTAAATAAGGGAGACAAGAATTGCACACAATACTACAGATGAGGTATCAACAATGCCTTGTATAATGGTATTAACACTTCCCTGTCTCTACTGGAAATACCTTGCCTGATACATTCTAGGACTGCATTTGCCTTTTTGACAGCCCCATCACATTGACGGCTCATAGTCATCCTGTGATCAACCAATACACCCAGCTCTTTCTCCTCCACTTCCAACTGATAAGTCCCCATCTTATAGAAAAATTCTCCTTGTTAGTCCCTAACTGCATGACTTTGCACTATTAAATAGACTGACCTCACACTTGGTAAGGCAACTGACATCTTTTCGTGTATTTATACCTGCTCCTGTATTTTCCACTCCATGCATCTGATGAAGTGGGTTCTAGTCCACAAAAGCTTATGCCCAAATACATTTGTTAGTCTCTAAGGTGCCACAAGGACTCCTCGTTGTTTTTGCTGATACAGACTAACACGGCTACCACTTTGAAACCATCCCATTTCTATTACTCCAGTTTACAAGGTCATCCAGATCTTCTTGTATGGTATTCCGATCCTCCTTGGCAATACCTCCCAGCTTTGTGTCATCTGCAAATTTTATTAGCACACTCTCACGTTTTTGCCAAGGTCAGTAATAAAAATGTTAAATAAGTTTGGTCTCAAGACTGATCCCTGAGGAACTCCCACTAGTAACCTCCCTCTAGCCTAGCCTGACAGTTCACTTTCACTATGACCTGTTGTAGTCTTCCCTTTAACCAATTCCTTATCCACCTTTCAGTTCTCATATTAATCCCCATCTTCTTCAATTTAAAAATAATTTCTCATGTGGAACCGTATCAAACACCTTACTGAAATCCAGGTAGATTAGATCTACTACATTTCCTTTGTCTAAAAAAAATCAGTTATCTTCTCAAAGAAAGATATTAGTAACTGTGAATATAACAATTGAAACAATTGTAGAAAAATCTACAATTACTTTCTATCATTTAGGCTACTTACTTTTTGGAGTTCACCAAGCTTGGAACAGATCATTTAACTTTAGGAAACATCCTAACTGCCCTTTCCTATCTTAATCACCTGTTAATAAACAAAATTCTGACTCCCTCCCTTAGGGGTGCAAGCTGGGAGCAGTCTTCTGTCTCCTTTGCAGAACTTTTACATTGCAAACTCAGGCTGCCCGCCTGAGACTTGCAGTTTCCCTCCCATGCCCCCTGTCCCCCAGCTCCGCCTATGCTCTCAGACTCCAAGTATTAACCTAACACTTCTTAGTCACCTTTATTTTTCCTATGCCACTGATGAGGCCACAGAGCCTCTATACTGACTATTTGATTGCTAGGAAAAGAATAATAAACAAATGTCTTCAATAGCTTATAGCAACGCACAAACTCCCAAAGGGTTCTTTTGTGTGTGTCATACTCTTAAAAAACCAAGCAAATGCCACAAGCACAAGTGACACAAGCAAATTCATTGGTAACTAACTTGCTGTTACTGACTCTTCCCATTGGGTTGCCATCTTAGATGAACTTCTTCTTTCCTCGCATGCCCTTATTTGGCTGGCTCTTCAAATGTGGCAGAACCCAACAGTTCTAACCCTAAAAGTAACTATTTACTAATTGCAGCAAAGAGTCCTGTGGCACCTTATAGACTAACAGACATATAGGAGCATGAGCTTTCATGGGTGAATACCCACTTCTTCAGATGCTTTCGTATTCACCCATGAAAGCTCATGCTCCTATATGTCTGTTAGTCTATAAGGTGCCACAGGACTCTGCTGCTTTTACAGATCCAGAATAACACGGCTACCCCTTTGATACTATTTACTAATTGGGTAATATTGCTCTCTGTCAGCTGATAAGTGCTCATTATATTTTCACACACTTTCCCCTCTTTAACTGCTGCGGCGATAGCTCATTCTCAAACCATTTTATAACATGTAAATGATATTATCAACTTGATTCTTGGGATTTTAACCCAATGGAGATTTACTACAGGTGAATCTACTTGGGGACTCAATATGCCCCTTCTTGGCAATTTATTTCCATTGACTCTAAATAATCTAATATTAACCTGGAATCTAGACTATTTGGGGCATCCAAAAGACAATAGTTTCTCTCTTCCATGATATTGGGGGAGGGATAGCTCAGTGGTTTGAGCATTGGCCTGCTGAACCCAGGGTTGTGAATTCAATTCTCGAGGGGGCCACATAGGGAACTGGGGTAAAAATCTGTCTGGGGATTGGTCCTGCTTTGAGCAGGGGGTTGGACTAGATGACTCCTGAGGTCCCTTCCAACCCTATGATTATCCTTTAAATAAATATTTTCTTGCCTGCTATCTTCATTCCAGAACAATCTTCTTGTCAAGAACTGGCAAATTATTAGAAATCTGGGAGTCTCTCAATTCCTGCCATGAATCTATTAGGAAAACCTTAAAAACTAGATGTGACTTATTTATTTCTCATACTTTAACAGGCATTTAACAATGACCCCCGTGGGTCGCTTAATTCACAACCTGGAGTTCATGCCCCTTTTCTAGCAGGGGTAATTATTTTGATAAGGCTCACTGTTATTGTTTCTCAGGAGAAAATAGCTCTTAATTAACTTCACAAAAACACTTTTCTATGTTGAGATAAATCATTTTTAGCAAAAAAAATAGACACCTTATGATCTGGGTTCCTGTAGAGGTTTCTACAGTAGTAGTATACTACTCAGTGTTCAGATAGTCTAGTATGCAGACTGAGAGTTCCAATAGGGGCTCATCACTTACTAAATCATTTGCTTATGTGCTTTGGACTATATTTCTCCCTTTTTTTCCTTTTATTATTCTACATTTATTTATTTGCATTGCAGTAACCTTTAGAGGCACCAACCACAACTGGGGCCTATTGTGCTAAGTTCTGTATAAACAGGAAGAAAGGAGTACCTTCCTCAAAGAGCTTACAATGCAAATAGACAAGACAAAGGGTCAGAGTAAGGTAGCACGGTCCCCATTTTACAGATGGGGGCCTGAGTCATGGAGACAGGAACTTGACCAAGATTACACAGAAAGTCTGGCAGAGCTGGGTATTGAAACCCAGCCTCCTGAGTCCTAGTCAATGTTTTAAATACAAGCCCATCTTTCCTCTCAAGCTATTAATTGACTACCTGCCATTCTCACTAAAACCTTTGTTTGGGATTACATGCATAGAAAGTGGAGGAAAGAATAGGAGATAGAAAAGGAAAAATCACTTTTTCATAAGCAGAAAAAATGTCTGACTTGATTGGAAGAATTCACTGATAGGTTGGTACTTATGTTATTATGCCATATTTACTTTAAATATTATTGAAGCAGTATATTTTAATCAGTGCAAAGTGAGTACATAGAAGGGGAAAAAAGGCTGCCATTCTGACCTGTTAATGCTTTACGCTCACTGTGCACATGTGTAAGTGACTGTATAAGGTGCAGGCTACAAGGGAAAAAGGACAGCATGCATAAGAATATGGGCCAGACTCTCAAACTGGATTACAGTCCCTTGTTGCCACTTAAATGGTACAAAGGAACCAAAATCCAGGTTCAAATTCCCAGTAGAGGGCACCCTATTAGAGAGCAAATCTCTGCTGACGCATATAGGCCACAGCTTGGCCTTGTGTTTTTGCATCACATCCCCCATCCTAGCACAGCAGGCATTTTAAAGGGAAGGGTGTGGCAGTTTAGAGCTTTGCCATGATAATACTCCATTAGCTTGGGATCCCCCATAACCCTAACTCAGTGGCACAGTTTAGAGCGGCCTAGCAGCAGCTTTACGTTGAATTGAGGTTGAGGATGAATCTGTGAATAAGGAGCCAGAACCAGCTCCCTGTTGCTCTTCCTCTCTAGTGTTGAGGTTCCTTGGCACAGGGAAGAGTCCATCTCTGTGGTTTTGTCACCTTATTGAACCTAGAAAACAATCTTGTAATGGAAAAGGAACTGGAACCAATCAACTCACACTGCCCCGTTTGAGCTCCTCACATATAGTACTCCCGGGGGAATTCTGCACCACTGGATGGTCGGAGAATTCATGTTATCCACAGATTTCTTTGCTTCACCACAGAAAAATGACTTCTGAGGGGAAGCAAAGAGAAGCTGCAAGGACCATCACTTGCCCCTCCCTGGCAGCTGGAGCAGCCAGCAGAGACGTAAATAAATGGAGGCGGGGGAAATCTGGGCATGCGTGCATGTGTGGGGATGGTTACTGAAGCAGGATCAGGTAGTGAATCAGGCTGGTGTCTGGAAGAGTACTGCCTTATCCACTGTTGAATTTCAAAGCTGTGAAATAAATGAAGCAAAATTAAGGAGTAAATGAGGCAAGGTACCCCCTACCCTGAAGGCTGAATGAAGCTGGGGTCCTGTGGGGAAATAGTATGTAAGCATGTAACTGCAGACTGTATTGTAACTTAAAATTCCAGAATTCAGAGTTATTTGGTTTGTAACCTTAATGTTCTTCTAGTGTAAATGGTTGTGTGAAATAAGTCTTATCTGCTGAAGTCTTTACTTTTGATATCTTTTCTTGTATTTCCATTTCTTTCAGTACCCTGCCCCTTCCTTGCATTATCTTCTAAATAGCTCACAGAGGAAACTGAAACTATTGGGAATCCCTGTGTGTATGTATGTGTATATATATCTATACACATTGGACAAGGAAAATTGGCATGAACCTCTCCCCTCTGACATGCCCAGTACTCCATGTAGCTCCCTTCCCATCTACCAAAATGGTAGATCTTCTGTGCCTATCAGGTAAATTTTGTCCCTGATTGCTGCACGTGGTATACTACAGAATAGAATTTGTCACTATTTCATTTTAGTTTGTCTCTTACAGTTCTCCTCAACTTACACACATAGCCTATCATCATTCAAAGGACAGTATCGAATATTTTACATTTTGACCTAGTTATTGTTAGTCTTAAATGATCTTGTTTGACTCCATCATCATGAGAGACTTCTACTAAGAAAGAAGACTAGTAGCCATCAGTTTGTTCTTATGTACCTGAAACAAAGTGACTTCCCTCTGGGAAAATCCTCAGAAAGCAATTAATGATTGTAGCAAATACTAATTGAAGACCTGTGAGCATTTTGCTAATACGATTCTCATTCAGGTACCTGTAGTAAGTGCTGTATCTTCCTAGGGTGGTACTGCAATCACTACCGTGGAAACCTTTGAGTTTTTGCTAGCGTCCAGCAGATTACTGATGCACAAACAGAAAAACAAATGGCAGCCAATTGGGCTAATGATTCCTTTACAAACATAAGAAACTAAATTGGCAAGAGAAAATAAGTTTTACTGTGAGTTTCTGAGAGGTTATTACAAACAGTGGAAAGCAGAATGAGAACATTTAAAACATCTGACTATCCCTTTACATTAAGTTATTCCCACTGATATTGCCTGCATAGTTTTATAGTATTCTTTCACACCACATTATCTGGTTTCTGTGCTTCAGATAAAAGTATACTGTCTCCTTCTGCTCTTATTTAAAAAGTGAGTAATGTTACAGTTTTGCTGTTACTGTGACATCCTTAGGGAACTGAAGACAAATAAGTAACTGTAGCGCTGGCACAAAACTACAGAACTGAGATGCTGTACAAGAACAGAGGGAATTCACAGCAATGAAACTGTCCTAAAGCTGAAATCCACTGTCATAAATGTCCATTATGTGGTATTGGATTGTATTTATATTAGGACCCTGAAGGTGTGGAATTACTGCTGTGGATCTGAAATGAAAACTGCATTATCAAATCATACCTCACAGAAGAGAACTCTCCTGTTCTTTTATCATCACCTATTTTAGTGTTGTACCAGATATAATTTTTACTAAGCCCTTAGAGTCAGCAGCTGGGATTTCTTACCACACAAGGAATTAGCATGTGCAGCACGTTCTACATTCCTTCTGGCATGAGGGATTTGAGCAACAACTTGTATCTGCAAGAGATACTTCTTGGACTTGAGTATTTATGTACCAGAAAGTTAGCCTTACCCACTTGTCAATATTATAGATACCATTGTTTAATCAGTCAGAGAGAAAGTTTGGTCCAGTTGTTAGGGCACTAGCCTGGGCTCTGGGAGATCTGGTTTTAATCCTTGCTCTGCCTTAAACTTACTGTAGACAACTTATTTAGACTCTCTGTGCCTCAGTTCTTCTACCCTAAAATGAGGATAATACTGCCTTACTTCTCAGCCGGCCTGTGGGGACAAATACACTAAAAACTATAAGGACCTAAGGGCTTGCCTATATGGTGTGTTAGTGCATACTAGTCCATGCACTCTAACTGTCTATGTCAATCATACTGGCGCACACCAAAAGTTCCCTGGTGTGTTTTGACATAGTACTGATTGAAACAGGACTATGTCAATAAATAATAGGGAACTTTTAGTGTGTACCTGCAGAATCCACATGGACAGATAGTGTGTGGTGTGCATTAGAATTTACACCCTAGCTGGTGTGCACACCATGTAGACAAGCCCAAAGATATGTAAATGTAATCTAGACAGAAACAAAAAGGCTCATACTAACCATGCAAATACTCAGGTCTCAAAAGCAATGAGAATTTACAAACTAATCAGAAACCATTGTGGTGGGGATGGTGTAATAAATTTAATAGAATGGAACAGAAAATCTCCTGCACATGAATACTAATGTGACTTCCGTGTACAGTAGTTAGTGTCTTTTAAAATGATGGCAAAAGATGTTCTGGACCAAATTCTGGCCCCATCTTTATCCTATGGTAAATGTGCCCCTCTATCAGTATTCTTCTGTGATGGGAAGTGTATCTTTATGTGTTTGAACTTTACTAAGTGCTTGTTTGGTCTTAAATGATATTTAGGCTTAGTCTACACTAGGAAATTAGGCTGTTTTAACTACAAAGGTCAGAGGTATGAAAACTCCACACCCCTGAGTGGCGTTGTTAAGCCGACATAAGTCCCTATTTAGACAGTGCTAGGTCAATGGAAGGTGGTGGATTATCTGTGCCATAGGTAGGATAGTGTCGTGTCGGCATAGGTAGTGCCTATATTGTCGCATTTTAAGTGTAGATAAGCCCTTAGAGTTGAGATAGGACCTGATCTTCATGTTTGCTTGTAAATGCTGTGCTATTTCTGTGGTGTTATAGAGTCACAAACAGTAACTGAAGCTCTTGTGATATTTTTAATGTTAAACTAAAATTTCTTAGTAAAAATGAGTAATTATCTCTAACTTTTTCTAATTGTGTTTTTGTGCCTGGGTCAAATAACTGATGGGACAGCCTTTGTGTCATTCAGTTACAGGAATTGGGAACTGCTGATGCCCTGATCATGCAATTAGATCCATGTGACCATGGAGCCATAACTAAAGTAAATGGGATTCTGCACCGATAGAGGGGTCCACCTAAACAAGTGTAATGACATCCATGCACTACATGTTAGCACTGTAACTAAAAGTGCCTAACTCTGTTTCAGAGGCTAACAACTGTATGGGAAACAGTTATGATAAAAAGTGAACAATGGACAGAAAACAGAAAAGATCTGACTTTGTTTTACTTAAACAGACCACCCCAGGAAAAAGCCATTTGTCTGTTGATAATTGTAGTAGCTTAAGAAAAACCCAGTTACCTAGCAATAAGAAGGAAGGAGACCCTTGTAGAATACGTGTATGTAAATTTCCATGGTTCAGATTGCATCCCCAAGATCTTCATACGGAGGAGATCCTTAGTCCTTGGATCTTCCCAGCCATCATTTGGAAACTGGGTGTTGGCCAACTGGGCAGCACCATGCCTCTCCACAGGTTATGCTTCTCATGCAGGAGGAGGGGATGGAGACTGGACTAGCCATGGGGAGGCATGAGTAGGCTGAATGATGGGGCAAGGAAAAACACATTATCCCCCTCTGGCCCATGGAGAATCTCTGGAAATTACCTTTTTTGTGTGGGGGTATCTGTGGGTAGAAGCAGGCCAAGGTAGTTGTCAGGAAGCAGAGGCTGTTGGGTAGCAAAGCCACTGCACAACCAGAGAGGTAAAATCCTGATCCTATTGAAATCAATGAGAGTTTTTCCATTTACATCAATAGGGCCAGAATTACACCTCGGGCCTTCCTCCTGAAATCCACACAGGTGTCTGTGTGTCTATTTGTGTGTGTGAATTTACCATAGGAGGACATGATCTGGCCCTCTGCTTCTCAGCTATTTCCTAATATCTCAGCTGAAGAAAATGAAAATGCTGATATCAGTGAGGAGTTTTTATTCAGTCTGGATAAAAGTGAACAGCTGATACTTTTGGGGTTTGATTCATAGTCTATTATTATGTAAGCAGTAATGATGTGCTCAGTGCCGTACAATGTAATCATTGCCTTTAGTCATACAAGTTCTATGCCATTTAAACAAAATGTCAGCTATAGTAATGGATAGAGTTTAAGTTAGCAGTTAGTGGTGAATGTGACAAAGGTAGTAGCATGTTCTAGACACTGCGCATAATTGCCATTTCCAAACACTGTTGTTTCAAGAACTCACCTGTAGCTTTGTTTTCATTTAAACTATTTCCCACAGTGAGAAACGGAGGGACTTTCATACTAATGTAGATAATATTTCCTTCATAGCTGTAAATGCCAAGAATCCTGCAATCTCCAAATGTACTCTTGTTTTTCCCTTCTCTTTTTATTACTTGGAAAGAATTGTTTTCATTCCATTACTGCTTCTGTGCTAATTCTCCTGTGCTCTTATTCTTTATTATTTAACACAAACACACTGAGATTCTGACTTGGATTAAGACCTAATGGATTGGTGCTTAGCCTGGTGCATCCAGAGATAGAACAATGTATTCCTAATTATTTACAAACATTTTGTTTACAAAGCTAAATACATAAACCCAGTAGAAACCCAGTTCCCATTTACCGCTAAGAACAGATGGTAATTAAAATACTCATTGCCAACACATTTTTTCCCCTCACAAATTTTTCCCTTTTCTCTAAAGAAGCTTTGGTTATTAGTAAATAGGTCATATTGGCTTCTCTGAATAGGGTTCCTTGTTCACTTCTAGACTGCATTCAGAACCATGGGGTTTAGTCCATGTAAATAGGCCAAAATCTGTCTCAAATTGCTTTACCATGACCCTCCAAGATAGATGGGTATATAAGGCATACACAAAGAAGAGTATGCACAGTCGCACAAAAGGGAGTGCACAGTGGTTGAACTCTTTGGACAACCCCCTATAGATTCACAGGGCGAGTTCTGTTACAATCCTGGGTGCTTGTGTCACAGTCATAGTGTTCTCAAAAGCAGGATTCTGGCCATACTGATCTACCCCTTTGCTAAACTATTCTCTCATTGACAACATGTTTCAATGGCCAACATCTGTTATGAATGTCAAGAAAGCAAGAAAAAGGGGGACAAAGAGAGAATACACAGATGGAGGAGAGGGAGAAAAATCCTGGGCATGTAGTGAGAGATGAGATCAATTGAGGATATGCTGAATGCTAAATAAAATGAGATGTTTCATTAGTAATACATGACGCAGCAGGCAGGCAGACTTGCTGAAAGATCTTTGCTCTGCTTAAGGGTGCTGGTAACTGTCAGCAAGTGTGCCTTTTGATTTGTCTACACTGAAAAGTTACATCAGCAAAGCTACATTGTGCAGGGGCGTGAAAAATCCACACCCTTCAGAGACGCAGTTAAGCTGACCTAACCCCCGGGGTATACAGCACTAGGTCAATGGAAGAATTCTTCTGTCAAACCTCTTGGAGAGGTGGATTAACTACAGCTATGGGAGAGTCCCTCCAGTTGCTGTAGTAAGTGTCTACACTGAAGTGCTACAGCAGTGCAACTGCTGCTGTGCTGCTGTAGTACGTTAAGTATAGACATAGCCTTTGACTATAGGCAATGGAAGACCTTGTTGAAGCTGATGGGCCTGCTAGCTGCCTTTCATTCAGCCTCAGTGAGGGAAAATTAAATTCCCCTTTGTTTAGTGATAGTGTAACATGCTTTAAAATGTGGATCCTCTCCTTTGAAGACATAGGGTTCTTCATTAGCTCCATCAGTACAAACACACCTGTAACACACAGCAGAGATCTGGTGTCTGTGTGAAAGCAGAGATCCAAAATGTCCACCCCCCTACCACACTTGGAAGTGGCAGAAAGTATCTAAAAATGATCAGCCCTAGGGAAGACAATAGGGGGTTGTCCAAAGAGTTCAACCACTGTGCACTCCCTTTTGTGCGACTGTGCATACTCTTCTTTGTGTATGCCTTATATACCCATCTGGCAACAACAAATGTTATCCTGACACTTCCAGCCTTACAGGTAAGTCTTGCTTGGTTACAAAGCTTTTATTTGGTTCCAAAATAAACAAATCTGTCACTACCTAGGGACCAAGACTTTTGGTGTCATCAGTTTGATTTTGCATCCCAAACTTATTGTGTAATGACTGAGATAGTCCTTTACTTCAAATTTACCATCTAAATATGACAGGATCTCTTGGTATCTGTACTGTTGGACCTAAATTCATAGGCACTAAATATTGTAGTAACTGGTACACTGGAGATACAACCTCAGAGGGATTAACCAAATTAATCTGTTGGTTCCTGTACTGGTAACTTGGGGTCTCAAACTGATAATACATGAATATCCTCCATTCTTTTCTCATCCTGGTGGGTCAGTGACTGTTAGTGTTTGCCTGTTCCTTTAACCCACATCCAGGTGATACTTCAGCACTGCCATCAAAATCAGCAGCAGTCTGGGAGCCATTTGCAATAGTGGGACAATAAGCATTCACATCTGGATTTTGTAAGCTTCTTTTGGGCAAAATGATGTTCAGGGGAACAGAACTTTGTATCTTCTTTGTAAATAAACAGTATTGCACTCAAGAAATACCTGCTCTATCATCAATTTCTCCTTCTGATGAAAACAACCCAGAAAGGTCCTGAATATTGGCTAACTGCTCAATTCAAAAGGGGTAATATTATTAAACATGACCAAGGACCAGTGTTATGTGCAAATGTAATCTATGTAGAGGGGGAGACATTTACTTACTCCTGAAACATGATCTACTTTCCCGAGTTCCATCCACCATATTATAATAACTATCTATGACATTTAGATATCATGCTGATAGGCATAATAGAAATCCTAATATAAGGGAGAAAGGATATCCCAGACCTGATCCTTAAGTAGTGTAAATCATTGTTGCTGTGATGATGTGGCAATCTGTCTGTACAATTTATGAACTCTGTATACCTGAATGAGGCTGAAAACTCTATTTTCAATGTGCAACTTTTTGCCTTCTCTATTGTTGTTTTGCCTCCATGTTGGGCTGGAGTCCCAACACATAGAGGTACAAGGCTGAAAATAGAGAATAGTTGACTTTAAGTACCCAGTCGGAAATCTAGTCACTCTAGAGAAAAGACTGGTCCCTGCCCAGAAGGACTGGTTTAGCAGCAGGAGGTCGCACTGGCAACAAAGTCACCTAACAGGGATTTGTGGTTATGTGAGGAAGCTGGCAAAGGTGTCACCTGACACATGGTGCTGAAGGTTTTAAAAGGGGATAAAGCTGTTCTGCTCTGGGGCCATTTTCCTCCAGTCCATAAGGGACAAGCAACCCACCATGAAGCAGAAGCAGAAAGATTCTGGACAACTCAAGGGACTCTGACCTCAGCTCAAAACAATACCCTGAAATGGTGAGGATACTGAGGCAAGGAAATGTGTGTAGGGTTTATTGTTTTAGATAATCTGTACTCACCCTTGCTTTACATGATTAAGTAAAAGAACACAAATGTGTTAGACTGTGTGCAAAGTGTGTGAATGGGTGTTAACTGTGTCACAACTTCTGTATGCCACTGAAAGAGTTAAATTGTAAACTAGAAGATTCACACCTTTGGAGTGAAGTTCTGAAAGAGGATGTGTTTAAGTATATGGGAGTCTGAGGAGTCACTGCTGCACCCAGAGGAGTCAGGCAATGGGTTCCAGCTCTCAGAAAGGAGGGCCAGATAGAAGGTCTGTGCATCCAGGATGTGTTTGGAACCCAGGATTAAGGCTGGACTCTATTCAGTCTCTGTAAGCTTAAACTACCTGTGGATCCAGGGACACAGAGACTTGGATTCCCCTCACAGCAGTCCTAATGAATGGCTGGAAAGAGGTGTTCACTATGATCTGTGACAGTTGCTCCATTCACTTCAGCAGAATTCTGCTGATTTACACCAGCTGAGGATCTACCCCTCTGTTCCCCTCACCCATCAATATCTGTTAAAGAAATCAAAAGGTTGGAAATAGAATGTCACATTTGCATATAATATTTTTCACCAGTGGCGGGTGCTAGTATTTTCTGCACTTGCCACATTATTTTTTTAAAAGTTAAACATTTCAGAGACTCTTTACTTACAGGAACCAGCCATGCTGCTAAAACATAAGGTAATATTCAGGAGTGGCAACATTCTTGCTTTCAGATTAATATTTTATGTGTGAGTTTGAAGAAAGCCTAAGGCTAAACTGATGATTGTGTCACATAGAGAGAGCAAGAGAGATGAGTGTCTTAGATTAAACCCAAACCTAACATTTTAAAGTATTCATTATTTTAAAAAAATGAGAACTGTCTGATTAAGGGGATTGCCACTGGAATACAGAGCTTTTCTTGGTTGGTATCTGAACTCCAGTTCAAGTCAATTGTGAACAAATAATATTAACATCGAGGGATGTTCAGTATTATGTGTTTGATAGTCTCAGTCCACTTTCTAATGTCTAGATGTCCACATCACAAAACACAGCAGTGGAACGGGAAATAACTGGTATTCAACAACAGTCTCGGAAGACAGACCAAATACCGAAACAATATGGACATCTTCTAATCTGTAATGGTGGTATATCCAGTTCAATAAGACTTTATTGGAATGACAAGCTCTGCAAGTGATGCCAAATTGTAAAAACAAAACAAGAAAACAGAAAACAACCGTCCCACACCCCAAAACAAATAGCCCTCAGATCTGTTAGAGGTAGGTGAGAACTATCCAGGAGAGGGCTAGGGCCCGTGTTTGCTGTTTTATTCACTCTGAGCCCATTTATCAGATGTGTCATTACTGATCCATTGACAGGTCATTATACAAGGCGGGGCTTTGATAAGTGATTTATGCTTACTGATAAACTGAGAAATACTTTCTTGCACTTTTTTGTATTTGACACAGAGGCATTTTCTACTCCAAGGTCCTAATCTCTCCTCTATCACTTTGCTTGCAAAATTGGACCATGATTTGTGTCTCAGTTTCCAAAAACTGAAGTCTCATGAAAACAGATTATCTAGGTTCATTTGTATACATTTCAGATCAGGATCCAAAAAGAACCCAAACTCAATCTTTTGAGATTTGTCCATCACTATTCTGATCACTCTTTATCTTCTCTCTTTCCCTTTCCCATGGAAACATTATTGTAGTTCAAAAGTATAAAAGATAATACTTTCTAGTACCTGAGAACTTCCAGAAGCCAAACTGTACTTGTCTGTATCTGAAGGTCTCCATTAGTGATTCCTGAAGATCTTATCCCGAGATCAACTAGCTGCAGATAATGCTATGGAGACCTGCATTTTTTTTAATAGTCTAGCTCCCATTACTTTCACATGAGTTGCTGGATGGTGAAATATGACTCTGAATATCCTCTACTCACTACTTCAGATATAGCTGTCCCTCTACATTGCCCTCAAATATTCATTTTCATCTGAGGTTTTAGTCCAAAAGACTTTATTATACTGGGTCTGACAAAATTGCAGAGAACTAAAACTAACAGAGAGTATATCTATACCCACCTATCTGTCCCCAAATATTTCCATATATTTTTTAAGGCATGAAAGAAACAGAGACTCTTTGTTCTAGCCCTCTCACATCATTGAGTGTCAATAGTTTTACAATTTGAGTTTCACCTCTCCAAAATAGAAGTCTGTACTATTTTAAGTTAGGCCTGGTCTACACTACGACTTTAATTCGGATTTAGCTGCGTTAATCCGAATTAACCCTTCACCCGTCCACACTACAGAGCCAGTTAATTCGAATTAAAGGGCACTTAAAATCGATTTCTGTACTCCACCTCGACGAGCGGAGTAGAGCCTAAATCGATTTTGTTAATTCGAATTAGGGTTAGTGTGGCCGCACACCACCGAATTACTGTGTTTAAATTAATGGGGTAGTGTGGCCGCACACCACCGAATTAATGTGGTTAAAAACCGAATTAAGGTGCTTAGTGTGGCCGCGCACAATCGAATTTATACAACCTGTTTCCCAAATTCGAATTATCTAAATTCGGATTAATCCTGTAGTGTAGACATACCCTTACTCTTCAAAGCTAACTGAATTCAAAGACACCGTTTTGAAATTCAACATAATTTTAGTGGGAAAAATAGTTAAGACGTATGTCTCACCTTGTATGTACCACAGATCTGCAGCTTGGTTAAAAAAATAGGAAGCCTGCAGACTTTTCTTCTACAGCACACAGTATTTTTAGCCACCATCGTATGCAGGTTAATTTTCAGTAACTTCTATTTTGCAAATCTGTATTCTGACCTAGGATTCTTCTTTCCTCTTTCTCTCTTTATTTACTATATATTTATTATAGCTTAACAAGTTTGTTCTCTATTGTGTTCTTCAATGTCTTAAGTTTCACAAATAAAGACTTGGTTAAGAAAACAAAGATGTTTTATAAATGCAAAACAAATTGACGAGTTCTGATAGTGACATGGTGCTGAACACAATTTGTTTTTATCTATATTTGTAATTAAACTGCGTTATCACTGGATCAACTGCATCTGCTGCTGACAATTAATATCTGCTCTGGATAACTTTTGAAGTATAGACCAGACTTTACAGTTCAATTTTAATGTAAGGGACAGAGTTTTATAATCTTAATTCTAACGATTAAAATACATTTGTAAATCAGCTTCGTTTCTAATTATATTTGTGTAATTATGGGTCCATGGAATTATTTTGCTTAATATGAGAAGATTGCTCTTTGTATAATATCCAGTTAGTCTTGCATTGTTAAAGTACTGTTTGATGTTTGGAGTTATGTAAAAGCCTGGACTTGGTATAACCTTTTCATGAATGAGGAAAGTACTTAAGATTTTTCTCCACAGTTATGAGAGAAACTTGTAATGAGTGGTTAAGGTTGGTTTACACTTTTTTAGGTGTTCAAAGTGTTTTGTTTCAAGGTCAGAGAAAGTTGTGTGCATTCTGATCAGTGAATATTGTTCAGGTTTTTTATTGATGGATGTCCTGGGATGAATAAGTAAATGGTGACCTATTTCTTAACTTCCTTTATTTGTAGTGATTGCATTGGTGGAAAATACACTTCTGCAATCTTGAGTCCGAGTTAACAAATCAGGTTAAGCAACCAGCAAGCTTTCAAAAAAAAAAAAAAAAAAGAAAGACTATTGAAATGGTTTGTCCTTCTCTATACTTGGAAGCTAAGCCACATTAAACACTGGTTGAGCTTCACTGAACTCAGCAGAGTGTGATGCAGATCCATATAGCCCCAAAGGGAGCACTGGTAAAGACTGTGCCTCTTAATCCTTGCATGTAGTGTTGCTGTAGCCATGTAGGTCCCAAGATATTAGACACAATGTGGGTGAGATAATGACTTTTATTGGCTCAAGTTCTGTTGGTGGGAAAGACAAGCTTTTGAGCCTGTTACTTGAAGAAGAGCTCTGTGAAAGCTTCTCTTTCACCAACAGAAGTTTGTCCAATAAAAGATATTACCTCACCCACCTTATTCCTCTTATTCCTTATCATTTCTAGTTTGTAAACAAGTCCTGCTTCTTGCTCTGTGCTTGTACAATGCTGGCTTGATCCTGATTGGGTATACTGCAACACAAATAAAAAGTAAGGCAAGAGCAGTACACTGTAATAAACTTATATTCACTAGTGTCTTGTGTTAAGACATCTTAACTAGCTTGTGTTAAGCTCAGCATGCAAACTACAAGAATTATTCAGTGACAGTTACTTTAGGTGCATAAACACCTCCATGATTTCTCCTGTGCTGCCACTTCTGTGTAGGAAAAAACTCTCTGATAAATTGCAAATAGCCTCTACCTTAACTTGCATGATATTTTCCCTTAAGACTTGCCTTTGGCATGATACCTACAAAATCCAGTCTGCTGATCATGACTAGGCAGGTGACATGCTTTGACTATTCCTCTTCCCATTATTTTCCTTTCTTAATCCCTTCCTCACAAATTTTACCACTAATTAAAAGTGAAATACATATAATTGACAAAACTCATTAGGTTGACTTGGTTGTATGTTGTATCCCTATTCCCTAGCCGTTGTGTGTTTCTGTCTTTAGACTGCATAGCCTTCCCGGCAAGAAGTGTCTCCTTCCTATGTTTGTATTGCACTCTGCAGAAGACTAATGTGGAGCTTTTAAGTGCTCTCTGAATCTAAATGTGTAACAACAATTTCCCCATCAACACTGCATTTTAGGAAACTCTTAATCTCTCCATCAAACAAGTATAGGAAAATGTCATAGGAGATAAAAAAGTTACAAGTTGTTCTAGTTACAGCTAGAAAAAACTGAACATGGGACACCATATAATGAGATCATTATACTTTTCTCCTGTCTGCCTCTATATGGGATCTGAAATTCTAAGGTCACCCCAGCAACCTGAAGACTAGGTTTCCATATCAACAGCTGTAAATATATCAAATATTTTCACTGCATACAAGATAGCCAAGGGGACTCTTTAAAATAAATTACTGATGAGGATAAACTTTTGCAATATTTCACTGCTATTAGAATATTTCCATTCCACATCTCCCTCATGCTAACTTTCCACTTTCTAAGTAGGATTTTATGAAATATTTCTAGAAATCAAAAGGGCCTTTATAGAGGAGAGGAATGATGTTCAATATTTCATAATAATACAGTGAAAGATAGCTTAATTACAAACCAGCCTTGCAAGTAAACCAATTTTAGATCCATTTTGTTCTGTCAATTTTAGGTAGGTTCTGTTCATAGATGTGCCGCCTGACTGAAGCATTTTCTCTGATATAGCATAGCAGAACTTTATCTGAAATATTTACTGCATGATTTTCAAAACTCAGTTTGAAAATCGGGCCCCTTTAAGGTGTCTCAGGTTGGGCACCCAAAAATCACTAGTCACTCTTGCAAATGTTGGCCTTATTTTGTTCTTTACAGCAGTAGCCTAGAATGTTTACAATCGTTTTGTAAAAATATGATAATTTGTAGATCTACCCTAGAATTTTAAGCTTATGGAACTTCATTTTATTCATTTAACAAACTCTAGGCTTTTTTTTTTTTATCATAGACACAGAAAGTGCAATCTTTAAATTACTGTGCGGTAATTTTACTGGATAATGAAGAGAAAATTCTTCTGTTCATTTTATTCTTAATTTGCCTTATGGTGCAGAGCTACTTAGTACTATAAGTTATTCTAGTGAGCTAGAAAAAGGGCTTGGCTCTGTGTTCTACTAATGCATGACCTCTTGTTTAATTGGTGGATGGTTCAGAGTTCCTAGTGTGTATTTCCAACCCACAGAGTTTCAGAGCACAATTTCTTTCAACTAAAAAATTCCATTTGGGCTTCCATGTCGAAGACTATTCATTACTTGTATTTGGACTTTTAAGATTGCGTACACAGAGAAAGTAGCCTTTAATGGGAGTATTAATAGAAAATTGTATTGGCTTTCAACATTCTTGCTATCCTGCATCCACTACTCAAAGCGCAATGCCTTCTTCTAGAAATATTTTCACATTCCAGATGCTTAATAATTTATTTTGTCTCCCTTGGGCTGCCATTTGTTTTACATTTAGCCCACTATTGCCTATAAAATATGTCAATAATAATTGCACCTTTTCTTGTTCTACATCTAAATCTTTACAACAACTCAAATTGTATAGTGCAATAAACACATAAAATAGCTAGAAAAGAGATTGTATGGATTTGCTCTGGACCCATTTTAAATAGATTTGCTCTGGACCCATTCTATATCTATGGATTTCTGGACCCATTCTAAATAGAGTTATTGCACTGATATGAAATGTGATTATAATTTATACACTGATTCCTTGATAATCTGGAATAAACCTTTTAAAGTTTTTTAAATCAGCTATTTTATTCATAGAGATTGAAATACAGAGTACAAAATTCCCAAACAAATTACTTTAACTTAGGGATTTCAACCATAGAAAGCAAGGAAATTGATTGTTCACTCAACATCCCAGCTATACTCCACTCATCAATACCTCGTCTCAAACCCAACTACCCCCCTTCTATTTCCCACAACCCACAAGTCTCCACCCTCATCCTGGACAAACAGTGGACACCCTTGAACTCAGAAAATGTTAATTGGATAAATCTATGTATAATGGCTGAGAGTGGAGCTGGCAGTGATGCCAATAGTGAAGTTTGTTTAATACTTTCCATTATAAGACCCTATTTTTAGTTGCTTATACCAGTGGTTCTCAAAGCTGGTCTGCCGCTTGTTCAGGGAAAGCCCCTTGCGGGCCGGGCCGGTTTGTTTACCTGCCGTGTCCACAGGTTCGGCCGATCGCGACTCCCACTAGCCGCGGTTTGCCACTCCAGGCCAATGGGGGCTGCGGGAAGGGCGGCCAGCACAACCCTCGGCCCGCGCCACTTCACACAGCCCCCATTGGCCTGGAGCGGCGAACCGCGGCCAGTGGGAGCCGCAATCGGCCGAACCTGCGGACGCGGCAGTAAACAAACCGGTCTGGCCCACCAGGGGCTTTCTCTGAACAAGTGGCGGACTGGCTTTGAGAACCACTGGCTTATACCATTACCAGACTTAACTATTTGGGCTGAAATTTTTCATGCTAGATGTCTCCCTCAGGAAAGAAGGAAGTTCCAACAAAAGCAGTTAAGCCATTTATTAGAATGAGGTTGGGCCCATGTTAAGTTTTTTACATTGAAACTTCTGCACTTCCATGCTTTGGAGCAGGGTCTTGAAATTTGGTAATAGGTTCACCTTGGTGTCAGAAAGATGTCATCCACATTTGAACAAATTATAGACCTCTCAAAGTCCTATTTTCCCATGCCCAGGAGTGGGTTCTTAGAATTCAGGAGGAAAAACCCCTAAACATTTCACCCCTCCTGAGCATGCCCTTCCAGAGTTTTTTTGCCATCACACTGAGCATGCTCCACTCTCATATCTGAGGATGCTCCAGCCTGGGGCTAGCAGAGCTTTTTCTGAAATTGCACCTTCTCACTGATGTGGGCTGCTGTGGCACTGAGCACCTGAAAAGACTAGGGAGACAGTCTCTCCAAGGTCTCAGTTGCCCCCTCCATTGATGTCCAAGTAGCATGGAAGAGGAAGTAGCCTGCCATAAATGCAGAAAGGGGGGAGGGGACTCTAGGGGCAGGATGGGAGATGGAAGTGTGGGAGAGGGGGAATAGGAAATGGGGAAACAAGATCAGAGAGGGAGCAAACAGGCTAGTGATAAGAGAAGAGAGGTATAAAAGCAAGGGGGTGGCAGATGGGCCTGTAACCACTAGAGAACACTCTCCTCCAGAAACTTCAATGGGACTCAGGATTTCTGGGTCCCAACATTCCTCTGCTGTCAGCAAATATCTGTGCAACCCACTGGCAAAGTGTATGGGATGACCCACATAAAGGCTAACGGTTTGCTCCTGCCACTTACTTTGCTAGCTGAAGTGGTAGAGGTCTGTGCAGTACATGTAAAGTTTCCAATTCTGCTGATGAGTCATGTGGTTCCACATGCTGGAGTTTATTATTTCAGTGTTCTACTTTAAAAATCTAAATTGCATATATAAAAACTACATTAAAATAATATTGTGACATTCTATACCTTGGGGAAGCACCCTGTAACCCCTTTATTCCTCATTGATATATAATTGTGATCTTGCATATAAAGCATACCAGGTGAAGTATCAGGGGAAAGGTTTTGAACTGCTGTAACCCACTGTTCTATCTAAATATGTATATCTTTAGTGCATATGAAGTTATGAGATTGTGTTGTATGGTTGTCACTAAAACATGCTGTAAATTGGGAAACCACACCAAGGGGATTGCTCAACCTTGCCTGGGGACTCAGCAATGCCCACCAGACATGCCTGGATTTATGTTCTCCAAGCACCTGGACTAAGGGTATAAAACAGAACACAGTGGGCACATGCTTGGCCTTTTCCCCTCCTCCCACCTACGCTGCAAGAAACAAGGACACTCTGAAGACTCTAGCAGAGGGGACTGGCCCAGGTTTAAGGGAAAAACCTGTATATTAAGGACTGCAATATCCAATGGGGTGAGAAAAACTGCTTAATCTAGATGTTGCCCAGTCTAATAGGGTTGAGAGTTTAGACTGCATGCTTATATTTTATTTGCTTTTGGTAACTAACTCTGACTTTTTGCCTATCACTTATAATGACTTATTATAGTCAATAAACTTGTTTTGCTGTTTATCTTTACCAGTGAGTTTGCCTGAAATGTTTAGTAATCTGCTCAGTTTTGCAAAGGCTGGTGTGTATCCACTTTCCATTGATGAAGTGGTGAACCAATAAATAAATTTGCACTGCTCGTCTGGAGCACTGCAAGACAGCATATTCCTGAGGTACAAGGCTGGGAGCTTGGGGGGGTTTGGCTGGTGCCTTACTCTGTAATTCATGAGTGGCTCTGGGAGCACTCATGCAATATAGCTGGGTGTGGGGCTCCACAAGCGGTTGTGCTGAATGATAGCAGCGCTGGGCGGGGGTGGGGGTGTCTTGCTGCTTGTCACTAGCAAAGCATTTTGAGAGACAGCCCAGGCTGGAGAGTTAAAGAGGCACAGCGTTCCCATGGTCCCAGGCTGCACCCCGGAGATCCTGTCACAAATATTATTAAGGTTACGAAGTAAAGCACTCCAAAGTTAGAGAATGCCGACCAGTATTGTCTCACTGTTTCCCTTTGGCTCCCCTTTGGCTCTGTCTGTGCCCATTGGCTGTGTCTTGTCTTTTACTTAGATTGTAAGCTCTTTGGGGCACAGCAAATGTCTTTGTTCTTCACAATGGAGCCCTGGTCCATAACTGGGGCTCCCGGGCACTCTTATAATACAACTAATTATTAATAAAGTTGCCCTACAACCTTAATTTGGTCCCCATGTGCATATGCATTATGATGCAGTTTTTAGTTACATGATCACATGCTATTTTTCCTCCCTCATTCATTGCATGGGGTGCATGGAGCTCAGGGACTGAATCAGTGCTGCATAGTGAACTGAAGCTGTTGTCTGTAGACTCTCTGCATCATTTATTGCAGAAGTGGGAAGTGTATGGTGGATGAGACAGGGGACTATAGAAACGGAAAGGATGGTTTTGTGGTTAAGGCTGTTGAATGCTGTTCTGGAGAACTGGATTCTTTCCCTGCCTCTGCCAGGGAGTTCTCATCGGATGCTGGGAAAATCACGTAAACCAAAGTTTTCACATTGATCTTCATTTTCTGGGTACTTAACTTGAGATAACTGGGACCTGGTTTGCAGAAATGCTAAGCACTCACAAGTACATTTGAAATCAGTGGGAGATGCACATTTAACATATAAAGTACTATAAAAATGCTTAATACTCAAAAATCAGACTCCCTGGCATCTGTAACTGCATATCCAAAACTAAGAATAATATTGTCAAATTTATCATTAATCTGTCTGTGCCTCGGTTCCCTATACAAAGGGGATGATAACATCTCACTTTACAAGTCTGTTGTGAAGATACATACAATAATGTTTCTGAAGCACTCAGATGCTACAGTAATAAGCAGCATAACGCACAGAGGAAATTAATAATTCTGTATTCAAAAGAGGATTCGATGGTGTGTATTCATGTGATACGTGGCTACCCACTGAATGATGAGGATAAAAATAAATGTCAAATAACTATCCATTCAGTGAACATCATCCATCCTGTGCACTGAACGTTATAGCAGTCCAGAGGGAAAAATTTTTATATGACCATGTAATTAAAGATTGTATTATAATGCATATGCACATGAAAGGCCAATTAAGGTAGTAGAGGCAACCTTAATGCTTGATTTTCCTAACTCTTGAGTGCTTGACTTTGTAACCTTAACATTCACTGAAGGTATTTTTTGCATGTGATATGAATATAAGGTTGGGGTGGCTTTAATAAATTATGATGGGTGTATTCTGTGTGTGGTTTTGCATTGGTGTGAGTGGATCTCAGTGAGGTCTGGTGTTGGATTGCAAATAATGAATTTTTCTAAAATAAAAATTCCTGTATGGGTGATCTAGGTTAGTGATTGGTTAAAATTGATATAAATGGTTACATAGTAATTATAGAAATGAAATCTGAATATGTGTGTATGCATTGGTGCATTACATTTATAGTCAGCGTAAAGACTGTCAATTGGTAGTTCAATAGCTTGGAGTGTCTTGGATGTACCGGTGCTATGGAAAAGATAGCAGCACAAAGGGAGTCAAGTATCTCCCAGGTCCCATGCAGAGTTCTGGTTCACTGTATCACAGGCTTCCTGATACAAGCTTCTTTCTTCCCCAAGTCCTCCCACATCTCAGGGCTTGTCTTCACTACCCGCCTGGATCGGCGGGTAGAAATCAATCTCTCGGGGATCGAATTATCGCGTCTCGTTGGCCACCACCAGCATACTCCACCAGCCCAGGTAGGAGTAAGCGCCGTCGACGGGGGAGCCGCAGCGGTCAATTTGCCGCCGTCCTCACAGCGGGATAAGTTGGCTTGGATACGTCGAATTCAGCTACGCTATTCGCGTAGCTGAATTTGCGTATCTTAAATCGACCCCCCGCCCCAGTGTAGACCTAGCCTCAGATAAGTACTTGTCTCCTCAAAGCCCTGCTACCTCTGCCTGCCACACCATACTGCCTTCTCCCAAGTCTACTTCCTTGGTGATTGTGAGGCAGGCTAGCAGCATTTGAAAATGGAAGTAGCTGATAGAGCTATGCTATCCCATCATTTACATTTGCATAGCTCAAAAGTTACTTTTAGAAAAAAAGGGGGGGTGGAGCTCTGTTTAAATCTTTCGATTTCAAGTGGCCTATGTCAGAGAGCTCATCTGCATGTGTGTCATTTGGAGTGTGTGGGGAATGAGGATGAGTAACTAGAAGAACCCCAAGTATTATGAAGAAAACAGGGCAAAATGCCAAAGCGGGCATTTACAAATGTTTCCTCTGCAAAAGTTTGTAAATATTTCACTAAAAGCAACTGCGAGGAATGTTCTGTTGTCCTCTAAAGAGCTATTGTGCAAAATTTGGTGACTAATCTATTTCATTAAAGTGGGAAAGAGAGGGATTTCGGTACTGCTTTAAGTGTAAATCTCAGCACAACCTAAACTATGGGGTTGTTAACCACTCCTCCATAAGAACTAATGTAAAGTCCTAACTGAGTTAGAAAACAGGACTTGATTACATTTCAATATATCAAATATTGGTCTGAGAGTTTATTTTAAGTGCATCCATAACTAGTTGCTCATTAAAGAAGCTTTGGCAATTCTTCTGCTGATTATAGATTCATAGATTTTAAGGCCAGAATGGCCCACTATGATCATCTTGTCCTACATAACACAGGCCATAGGACTTTTCTGATGAGTGAGTATGACTATTTACATGTATGACACACTAATCAGCTGACAGGTTGATGAGGCAATGGTATAGTCAGTACCCTGCCACTAGGAAATGGAGTCCAGTTTCTGAAATATGTAAAGTAACACTACATATGTATACTTATTTAGAACATTGTATGAACTGTGCATGAGTGTATTGGAATATATTTATCTAGCTTCCCTTTCCTGTTTATTTCTATGCATTTAAATACTTACATGTTTCCTTAGTATATCTACATGCAAGTGGTAACAACCTTACATTAAAATTAAGAGGCCTTTTTGTTCTCTGTTAATACTGCAATAGTGAATAAAAAAAATTCTAACGGAACTTTGTTTCCTGCAGCTTTCTGGGTTACCTCACCCCTGAGGTAATTGATCACTGGTCTGTCTCAATGCCTTTGTGCACCAAAGATGTTGTATCTGTCAGCACTTTGCTCTGGATTGCCCAGCCTTTTTGCCTCAGCACTCTTCCTTCAGTTTTGGGGCAATAGCGCACTTTTTCCATTCTTCAGATCCTAGCTTTATTGCATCAATGCTATGTTTTGGCAATTGACTCAGCACTGTTTTAAAGCTGAAGCACTATTCACTTAATTCTTTAGTGTAGGTTTTTCTTTTTCCTTCTAGAATGTCTGTAGCCTTGACCTCTATAGAGGAAGAAATGGTAACTGGTCACATCTCTTCCCCAGGACAAATGCCATGAGTTTTGAAAGATCATTCATGAGGGCATGGTCTTAGCTCAACAAAATGTTAGATTGGTTTTTCCTGCATGCAGTATTGCAGCCTTAGTGATGGAGGCTCACATATACACCTGAGATTGGAAGTCTCCAGTTTTCACCAGAAAGTTCAGGAAAAAACTTGGAGAACTACCCTACAATATGGTTAATCTATTTTAAGGAGACCTCTACCTGTTTCCTAAAGAAAGCAAATAAAAGTATACATGTGCCATTATTTTCCTTTGGGCTAGAGTTCCGTTCTTCAGCCTCCTCTCACAAGGGAAGGGAAAGGGTCTTCAAAGACTGGCTTTCATGTCAACACTCATCTCCATCACAGGCTATTCAGGCTCACCAGTAGAAACAGAAAGGTCCAAAGCTTCCTTTTTATGAGCACCATAAACTGTTTTTGAAGGGTTACTGGGCAGATAGCCAGCCAGGATCTCTCTGTCAAAGAATGGCAGCCTTTTAACCTCCATGGCCCCCTGGTCCCATAGATCATGAATACTGTTCAGGGCTAGAAGAACAGGTTTTCAAAATCCCTCCAGATTTCCCTCCACTCCAAGAATGCTGTTGGCAAAGCCTTCTTGGGAAGAGATGCTGCAAAAAAATCCAGACCCACATAGAAAATCAAGCCCATGACAACAGGGGAAAAAATGAAGGTTTTATTGCAAGGATTTTCTAATGATCAAAACCACTGAAGGGCTCTGGTCCATCTGGGATCTTGGGAACCTGAATCAATATCTGGCTTTAAAAAATCCCATCCAAGATGGCTGTTCTGGGAACCATGACAGCTTTTTCTATATCAAGGCAACTAGCTATGCCTTCAGATATTCACAGGGACATAGGGATAATTTTTGAAGCACTGGAAGTATGTAAGGGTATGCAGTCATGTGGTTTGATTGTAGCTTGAGCAGATATACTTGAGCTAGCTTTAAACCTAGCTAGCACAAGTCCTGGAGTAGTGAAGCGGCAGCAGCATGAGCATCACTGTGGGCTGAACAAGACTACCAGAGTTGCTAGGTAACTCATGGGGCTAGCCCTTGCTGAAGCATGCACTGCTGAGGGTTCACGGCTCCAGGGCCTAAAATAGTTAGATTATAGCTAACTCAGGCAGGTAGTCACACCCTTAGATTTTGTTATTAGAGAAAAGCTCTACTAAATTCATGTTTTATTTTCTGGCACAGCATTAATGCCATGTATTTTCATGACATTCTCCCCCTCCCCTTCTTCCATTATGGTAGATGGATTACATTCAACTCTATTGCCCCACTCAAATAGAGAATGCTTTAGTGACAGTAGGTCATAATCTGTTGGACTCCACCTACTGTGTGAATAGATTGAGGAGTGAATTTATTGTTACAGTCATAAACTGCTATAATCTGTTAAAATTTAGAAAATGTCTTCTATGCATTGTACACTGCATAAACGCTCAACTTTCCAAACAACAATATTCCTTTGGTTTTTCATTATTGCTAATTATTCTTAGAGATAAATTCAAAGTATAGCACATGCTAAATCTCTGGCAACTGCTTAATGTTGTTTGAAGATGGAAGAGAGAGATAGCAAGTGGCCCCTGTGGAGTCTAAATAGCAGAATGTTTGTATAGATCAACTGTCTTCTAAGAGCTGCTAAGTTAAGGTAAATGCTCAGATGTCCAGAAAAAATATCCTACTCTACAGTATTCACCTGAGCAAATATCTCTCTGGTTGGGGAAAAATCCCATAAAGATAACTTTGGCCAGATTAAACAAAATATTGCTTACATTATTTATTTCATACAGCTATAAACTTCAACTCCTGTTTAACCATAATACAGTTGCCTATTTTTTTTTTAAATCTAATTTTAAGCCAAGTGGTATCTAAAGAACTCTAAGGACTCTTTATTACTGTAGAAATTTGCTTTTGTCATTTCATCAGAAATATTCTGAACACACTAAATAGCTGTACATTGCAGATTTAGTTCTGCTTTCATTCTGTTTCCTTAAGGTAGTTTTTACCCCCATAATAGTGTCATATGACTGTTGAAACTGGTCTATGAAATGGCTATCTACTCCAATCTCTCTCGCGTGCATATGACATCTGCAGAGCAACTTTTTTTATAGATGCAGTTGTAGGTCTATAAGCCATTTCTAGGCCTCCTCTGTGATGTTGTGGATATCATCCATTTCACCTTTAAATTAGTATTTGGGACACAGCATTATGATGTGTTTGAATGTTTTCACTGCAGTCACGTGCAGGGGAATCTTTAATTTTCCACTTGTGCATCAAATAGCCACATTGTCTATGGTTTGTTGTTGTTCTATGGCAGGTTGAAAGCAGGAGGGAGACTTGATGGGTCAGTGATAATGTGCTTGTCCAGACTTTTGGCCATTCATTGGCTGGATCCAGAGACACGAGGTGGACACCTGTGGTCCATGGTGGTTTTCATGATTTCAGGTGTTGTTGGGGTATATTGTCCATAACCTGCCAGATGCAAAGTTCTTTTTTTTTTTTTTTTTTTTTTTTTTTTTTTTTTTTT
>NW_020664372.1:8343736-8355963 GCF_002925995.2 Terrapene triunguis
TCCTAGAACTGGAAGGGACCTTGAGAGGTCATCAAGTCCAGCCCCCCTGCCTTCACTAGCAGGACCAAGTACTGATTTTTGCCCCAGATCCCTAAGTGGCCCCCTCAAGGATTGAACTCATAACCCTGGGTTTAGCAGGCCAATGCTCAACCCACTGAGCTATCCCTCCCCCCGATAGTTCTGGATAGTCTTTGGTGCATTTAAGTTCTTGTGCTGTGGCTATATCTCAACTGATATGTGGAGGTTCAATGTTGGCGAATACAGAAAGCCACAGTAAGTTCCCTTGATGATTTGCATGGTCTGATTTAGCTGCCTATCTACAAGTTGGGTATGACAGCTTCTTGTCCACACCAGTGCACAGTACTTTGCAACTGAGTACACAGGGCCAAGGGTAATGTTCGTAGCACAGAGGCTGTTGATCCTCAGCTTGTTCCCACTAACTTTTGGATCATGCTGATGCAGGTCTTCTCTTTAGAGGCTACTTTACTGAGGTGGTCATGAAACTTCAGGTTTCTCCAGAATTTAGGCGTGAACTGACCTTGACTTCTCTTCACACATAGGGGATGCCACCCATTTTCAGTATGTTGGTGAAAGTGGCATTGTCTATGTCCATGTCAGTGGTTCCAGGCTATACAGGAACTTGGGATAGATGCCATCCTTTCCCACTCTTTTCCCCAGTTTTGTAGCTGCAGTGACTTCATTGATCTCTTTACTTGTGAACAGTTCATATCATTGGGACGATGGAGCGCATGTGGACATCACCTGCCAGAGTTGATGCTGGACTTGTCTGCTATACTGTTTATCCTCTGGCTGTTTTCATGTCCACAACAGTTTAGCAATGATGGCATTGACTTTCACCTGCGCCTAGTGGCATGTGTGGGATTTGCAGTCCCCAGGTGTCTCAGCAGTTTCCAGGTGCATCTGCTCAAATGTGTGAACTGCTTCTACACATTCAAGCCACCATGACATAGTCCCATAAAATAGGGGAAGTGAGTAAAATGCGTATCTGAACATCAAATAAATAATTGATATCTATTGATATTTGTGAATGTTGTAAAGATATGAAATAAACTTTAAGTAAACAAACTTCATGTTGGAAAAATGATCAGTGCAACTGACACTTGAGCTCTGTGTAACAGCTGTGAGTGTCACATGCACTATATGCTGGTGAACAACTTGTGCAATATAAACTTTTCTTTAAAGAAAAGGGGGGGGGGGGAAATGCTCTGTAAATGGTGTATATTTTAGACTATCTAAAGAAAAAATTGAAGGGTTGTGTTCCAGCATGTTAATGGAGAAAATTAGACATAATATTGGCAAGTCCAAAAGAAGGATTTTCCACCACTTTCTAAGACCTATATGTTTTTTGTTCAGATGGAACATCAGCTTTATCTTTTGGCATCCTAGCTTCTGTGGCTACTCCTTCCAAGTGACAGGCCTGCACCTGTATTTCTTTCAGGGTGGAATCCCACAATTCACCCTAATTTTAGAATGGGTCCCCAGGTCACGACATCCTTATTCACTAACCATGAGTTCTCAGCAGGTATGTGATGAGTTATATAATCCCCAACTGTCATAGAAGATCTTAGGAGAAATTCTGGGTCCCACTCCACTGTACCTGCTTTAGCTGGAGAAGGAGTTTAAAAGAGAGCCAGGCAGCTCAATAAGAGGGGAAAATAGCAGATAGGATAGGAGGACGGATCTATCCAGAGAGCTCCTGAGTAAGGGTACAGCGTGAGCCCTTGCTTCAGGAAAGGGGGTCTGTAAGGAGGATCCCTCCGTAAGTCCCCCAAGAGGAGGGACTACCTTGTCTTTAAGGATTAACTTGGATTGTTTGTGAGACTGTGATCACACCCTGGACTGGGAAAGTAAGTGGTAGGAAGTGGCCCAGGGAGTCAGCCTCAGAACACTGCCGAATACTTGATATTGCTGCCTCTGTAGGTCCCTGGGTTGGAGCCTGATGGAGAGGGAGGTCCCAGGCTCCCCTACCAACCATGTTCCTGTAAAGCAGGAACAAACCTCTTCTCTCCTTTCCCCCTTCCCCAGAGATAAGGGGGGATAGAGACATTGTAAGCCCCGAGGCAAAGGTGCACAGTTCACAAGGTGAACTCTTCATTTTGTGGGGACATTGGACATATATATTTTGTTGGACTGTGTTACCCTAAGGGGGCAGACTTAAGTGGAGACCTGGTCAGAGGGCCGAGTCACTACCTACCAGAAGAGGGAATGCTGCAGGATCAGAATTTGATTATTAGCAGGTAAATATGCCCAATGGTCTGTGATGGGATGTTAGATGGGGTGGGATCTGAGTTACTACGGAGAATTCTTTCCTGGGTGCTGGCTGGTGAGTCTTGCCCACATGCTCAGGGTTTAATTGATTGCCATATTTGGGGTCGAGAAGGAATTTTCCTCCAGGGCAGATTGGCAGAGGCCCTGGAGGTTTTTCGCCTTCCTCTGCAGCCTGGGGCACGGGTCACTTGCTGGAGGATTCTCTGCACCTTGAGGTCTTTAAACCATGATTTGAGGACTTCAATAACTCAGGCACAAGTTAGGGGTTTGTTACAGGTGTGGGTGAGTGAGATTCTGTGGCCCGCGTTGTGCAGGAGGTCAGACTAGATGATCATAATGGTCCCTTCTGACCTTAAAGTTTATGAGTCTATGAGTCTATGAAAATTACAGCTGGTATGGGATGCCAGAAATGGAGGAGAGCTGGGACCCAGTGACCTAACCATTAGGTGGCACCACTGATAAGCCCTGTCCCATCATGAAGTGCAACTGGCTTTGTTCCCCGCAATAAACTTCCCTTCAGGAGCCTGTGATCAGTCTGAAAATGTAGTGACATGATACAACATCTCCAAAATAAAGTTGTATTTATTTATCAATAGGAATATAATCAACAGAGGAAAGATTAAAACAGGAAAAAGCCTATCTTACCTAAACCTTAGTCTTTCTTTGCCAGCTTAGGTATTTCCCACTTCTCTCAGGCACCCACACTCCCCAGCAGTGGGGCGGGAAAGAAAATCTGCACCTCTTTCCTCTGTCTCAGTCTAACCACCAGTAAGTATTTCTCCCCCTGAGGTAACTGAAAATCTTTTTATGCATTTCAAGCTCTTTTGTCTGTCTGGGACCCCTGAACCTGGTCTGTCTGTTTTATGCAACTCACCAAGAGGGTCGGAAGTAGACTTCCAGCAATGGATTTATTGTATTGTCTATTATGCACCCGCAGTTGAGTTAGATCATTGTTTGCCTTCCTGGAAATGTGTAAAACCATCTGGGACTTAGTTAACTCATTGCTCCCATGTAGCAGACAGCATGATAATAATCACAGCTGGATAGCCCTCTGTCTTGGATGGTTTAGCCACAAATCCTGCATCTTGGCAGGGGGTTAGCCTAGATGACCCTTGCAGTCCCCTTTAATTCTATGATTCTGTATAGATGAAGATTAAAAACAATATTTTTATTAAAAATTCAGATATCTCCTATATTCTTCAGGTACTATAAATATTAAAGCTTTTTTATGATAGCATTAATCAATGGTTTATAATTTTGTGGAGTTCCTGTATGTACTAGTGCATGAAGAGCAATTTATGAAACTGCTTACATAGCATTATTAGCAGCCAATAGTCATTAAACAGCATATATATTAATATTCATATATTACTGAGCAGACTTCTGCAGGGTACATTATAAATTGCAGAACTCCCCAACAAATAGCTAAGCAAATGCAAGCATGTTGATTAAACTACTGACAGCAAAGGACCAAAATCTCCATGAATTGCAAATAAAACCTCAAGAAAAAGTATGTTTAAAGCTGTTAAGATGTAAACTGAGCTATAACACATGCATTAAGATAGAGGTGAGCTTGCAGAGCTTGGACTTATGTTAAACTTTTTTTTGTTCTAAATTCATAGTAAATGTACAGTGGGTGCCATTAAAATCTTGATATTTACTGCTAATGATAGTTAAACTTCCTGTGGTATTTGCGGTACTCTCCATTCCAAGCATAGGGGAACTGCAAATGCCTCACTAATGGTAAATCCCACAGTGTGATAAATGTCAACATTTTCACAGTGCACTGTAATCATTACGGACCAGATTCTGGTATCCTTGCTTGACTTGATTAGCACTTTAATCTATGAGTAGTTTGATTCATTGACGTCAATGGGACCACTTGTGATAGTATTTGGTATAAGAATATCGGAATCTGTCGCGTAGAATCTAATTCTGTAATGAACTGTATCTGAGTTGTCTGAAGTCACTTCCACTGTAGTCTGCTAGCTTTTTATTCATTTGGCATTTTTCTCCCACTTTTTAACTCTCCAATACAACAAAACCTGCAATGTATATTCATGTAGTGTTTTGAGAATGTTTTTCTACTGAAAACCAAATTTATTTTCTACTATAATAAAGACCTTGTCATTCTTAGTTTGATATCACTTAATTCAAAATTCACTTTATATAACTTCATTGAGGACATATTTCAATTGCTTTTGAAGTCAATGGGGAGACTCCCATGACTTAAATAAATGTTGGACTGCTTCCCAACTGCCCCTCAATTTAATTTTTTGTAAGCACAAAGCAGAAGCTAACTACTGGGATGTGGGTTGTAGGGTGGAGTTCCCGACATGAGGCTTATGCTGGTGAAATTCACTCTAGCAGAGCAGACATAGTGCACAACTTCGTATTAATTCCATATAGAAACCTGCACAAACACAGAGTTAATTGTAAGAATAAATTCACAAGATAGGAGATCCAGCTTTAAGGTTCTTGCAGCACCTCATGTCCTATCCCCTTGTGTGTATGCATTACAATAGGTTCCTTTATCACACAGCAGGTGGATGCAATTCAGCAAATACAATACATAAATGAAATACAGAATATACTAATGCAAAGTTATAGTTGACATTTGACACACACAAAAGTCAGCAAAGTCAAAGTTATGGTTCCCACAGAAACCGTATCTCATCCTCCTTACATAAACAAATTTCTTAATAGACATAAGCAGTGTGGCTGTTATAGTTTCTATGGGAACTGTAACTCTGAATAGAAATTTGCCAATTTTCTGTGTAGAACTCTCAGTATAAGAAATTGCCTTTATTAATAACTCCATTTTCTTGGACACCGAGAACACATCCATAAAAGTGGCACACGTACTCTGTAAAAGCATAGAGCCCTACAATAATGTTTCCCTGGTACCTGAACTGATAATTTAAGCTTTTGTAACTGGTAATCTAGGCTTCCCCACTCTATTTTGACAGAAGAGCTTCTGTTCTTAGTCTCCAGAGCCTGCTTTTGTCTGTAGCCCAATGGAGCTTTTGTTGATCCAAATGCCCAGAGGCTCCATTGTTAACAGCATGCAGGACTGCATGGCAGGAAATGGACACAGATGGGACAGATATCTAATTGCTTAGAAACTTCTTCAATATAATATATCCTGAATTATAAGATGTTCTAAATGTGAACTATCTGTGGAACTGAAGGACTTAGGAGTCTGAAAAATGCATAATACAAAGAAGTCTGAAAAAGACCCTGTGATGCTGAGTCAGCGAGGATTAAGCAACTAGCAGGCTGAGTGACCCAAAATCAACCTTTAAGGATATATAAGAAAAGTATTGAAATGGTGATCAGGGCCATTCCTTGTAGATAGTTAGCAAAGCCATGTTAAATAGACTAGAGTTCTTGAAAGGTAGGCTTGTATTGTTAGAGAATCAGAAGTAGATACTAAGGCTATATCTACACTGCAGAGTTTTGTCACCAAAAGTTATGCTGCTTTAATCAAACCACTGTTGCATGTCCACACATTGCTCCTGGTGTTGACAGAGTGCATCCACACTAGCAGTTCTTGCATCAGCACAGAGAGCAGTGCACTGTGGGTAGCTATCCCACAGTGCAACTGGCCGCAGGATATGTTGGGAAGGATTTACAATGTTTCATGGGGCAGGTACAGCATCACATGATGCAGGTTTCTTAGTTTCATCGTTTCATGTCAGCCACTTTTCAACTGAAGTGTGTGTGTGTATGGGGGCGGGGGAGACAGACAGTGTGTGTGTTGGGGAAGTGTGTGAGAGAGTGTGGAGGGGAGTGTGTATGCTAGAGAAACAGTGTGTGTATTGGGGGAGAGTGAGTGTGTCCGCATGTTGTCTCTAAGGGTAGGTCTACACTTACCCGGTAGTTCGGCGGTGAGCGATCGAACTTCTGGGTTCGACTTATCGCGTCTTGTCTGGACGCGATAAGTCGAACCTGGAAGTGCTCGCCGTCAACTGCGGTACTCCAGCTAGACGAGAGGAGTACCGCGGAGTCGACGGGGGGAGCCTGCATGTGGACCGAGGTAAGTTCGAACTAAGGTACTTTGAACTTCAGCTACGTTATTCACGTAGCTGAAATTGCGTACCTTAGTTCGAATTAGGGGGTTAGTGTAGACCTGGCCTAAGTTCAGACAGCTGCGGAAAGCAACCAGCCCTGAGGCAGGGGGAGGAGGACACCCCCGACATCAGCCTCCGCCTCTCTCCCTGGCTCTGCACAGCACAGCAGTCTCTCTCTCTCTCTCTCACACACACACACACACACACACACACACACACACACACACACACACACACTTGCCCCTGCCTGCCTGCCTCTGTGTTCATAGTGCGGGAAAGAGCAGGAGCATTCCACGTTAATGATTTGCTCCTTGTTGCCAGAGCTCAGCAGCATACTCAGTTGTCAGAACTTCCCGGAGCTTTGAAAGGGGAGGGGCACATGCCTGCAGGGCAGATGAGTTCCAAAAAGTGAGCAGAGCAGTTACAGCAGGCATTGTGGGATACTGGATATAACAAACGGCAGCGTCTATACTGATGTTTTGCTGCTTTAGGTTTGCCACAGAAAGCTTTATGCTTCTCATCGAGGTGGCTTTATTTTGCCGCCGAAATTGAAGAGTTTTGTTGCCAAAAGTGGCATTGCAGTGTGTACACCTCTACTGTTTTGTCTCCAAAAGCTGCCTTTTGGTAAAAAAAACTCTGTAGTGTAGACAAGGCCTAATTGTATTTGTCTGTATTTACCTATCTCTTGTTAGAAGTTTAATAATGTAATCTAATTAACTTGTAGATGTTAAACTTCTGTTCATGTCTATGATATTTCGTTAATTTATTCTATCAATTCAGAGATCAAAAGGGGATATTAACATGTAGATGGCACTTGTGGTGTAATGTTAGGTTTCAGAGTCGCAGCCGTGTTAGTCTGTATCCGCAAAAAGAACAGGAGTACTTGTGGTACCTTAGAGACTAACAGCCCACTTCATTCTGTGCATCCGATGGAGTAGGCTGTAGCCCACGAAAGCTTATGCTCAAATAAATTTGTTAGTCTCTAAGGTGCCACAAGTACTCCTGTCCTTTTTGTGGTGTAATGATATCATTTTTTTTATTTCTCTTTGACATTTGTAGTAAACTACCTATGAACTGTTTGAACGGTTAATTGCCTTATGTTAATGAATGCAACTAGTTATCAGTGTATGCCTAGAATATCGAGATTTATTTCAAAGCCTGTTGGGTTGTGAGTTCAATCTTTGAGGGGGCCATTTAGGGATCTGGGGCAAAATCAGTACTTGGTCCTGATAGTGAAGTCAGGGGGCTGGACTCAATGACCTTTCAGGGTCCCTTCCAGTTCTATGAGATAGGTATATCTCCATATTATAACCTATTGAACTGATTCTGGAAGGACTTTTACAAATCAGTAGCTTCACCATCTCTACAATGAAACTGACCTAAGAACTTTAATCATATCTGTATAATCTTTTAACCACTGTAACTCTCTCTTTTCTAATAAATCTTAGATTTAGTTAATAAGAATTGGCTATAAGCATGTATTTAGGTGAGATCTGAAATATTCATAGAATATCAGGGTTGGAAGGGACCTACTCCAACCCCCTGCTCAAAGGAGGACTAATCCCCAAATTGCTCCCTCAAGGATTGAACTCACAACTCTGGGCTTAGCAAGCCAATGCTCAAACCACTGAATTATCTCTCTCTCTGTAAAACACCTGTTCCAGGTGAGGCTTGAACTCACAACCTCAGCATTGCTCAGTCAAGTACTTCCTTATAAGTACTGTGCGCTAATCAATTGCACCACATATTCATTGACCTGGTGGATAATGTGTCCGATCTCTTGGGATTGGTGGAACTTTATATATGGTGAATAATGATTTAAATAACCCTCACTATGTAGACTTGGCTGTCTGGGCAGGAGTCAAAGGCTGGTTAAAGGGAACTGTATTTTGGCTCCTTGCTAACCAGTAAGGTATTACAGAAGCTGTTTTGTTACTAGCTTGGTGAAACTAATTCTAAGAATAACCACCAGTTTTGGGGATTGTCTGCCCTATTCTTTGCTGTTTGCCCTGATTGAGCATTCTCAGTGTACCCACTCCAGCGACCACGGTCACAGACTTGAACATATTTTGCTTTTGAGGGGTGAGGGGAAACAGATTAACAATGTATAGAGAATAGCCACGGAAACATAGGGCCTGTAGACACTTCCACTTATGTCAGTATAACTTATGTCCCTCAGTGGTGTGAATGAGATCAGGGGTGTGAATAAGTTACACTCACCTAAGTGCCGATGTGGACAATGCTATGTTGGCAGAAGAGCTTCTCCTGCTGACATAGCTACTGCCTCTCACCGAGGTGGTTTTATTATGCCAAGAGGAGAGCTCTCTCCCATCGTCATAGAGAGTCTTCAAAAGATGTGTTACAGTGGCACAGCTGCATCAGTGCAGCTGTGCTGTTGTAGCGCTTCTAGTGTAGACTAGCACTAAGTGTAGGCTGTTTGCAAGGAAAAGGCTATAGTACACTTGCAAAAACCCCCCAAATATTAATATAATTAAAGGAAAACAAATATTTACTATTCAGAATATCAGGTGATAGTTAAGATTCTTGCTACAGGTTCTCAGTAGTCTTTTTTTTTTTTTTTTTTTTTTTTTGCACAGTTGTATAGCAAAGTGAACTTTCTCATCTCCCACCCTTATATTTTTGCAATTTTATCTATTTAAATTGAGACAGGTTTGTGGTGCCCATTTCAAAATTTTGTTTTTTCCCTTACTTTGGCTAATGTGGAAATTTCAACGTGGAACATAAAGTAGTTTTTTCAGTTATTGTTTAATGCTGTCATTTGTCCTAGAACCATTTATGACATTATTGCATTCATTAATGTGACTAAGGAAATAAAAAGCATCAATTATTTTTGTAGTTTAATTTTTCTGGTTTTTTTGTTTGTTTTGGGGAGTATTTAGTTCATTGTGAAACATGGTGGATTCAAGAGCCAGAGATGTCGGTGTGAACCCTTTTTCGGGTTTTCCTGTGTGGATTTTCACTTTGAGTTTGGATTTTAATGTTGTCCAGGGTAGTTTAAACAAATTCAAAATGAAACTTAGCATGACTTCCAAACCATTAAGCAACCCATCCTCAACAAAAGGCTTGCACAATTTTCAGGAAATCTAGCTTGAGTTTCAGACTTGGGTTAAAGATTTTGCACAACTCCAATGTATATTATTTTAATAAAAGAAAATGTATCATGTATTTTGATAACTAAGGGAACAACATAGAGCCACAGCCAATACCCCCACCATAGAATTAGCAACTTATTGTTGTTTTTTAATTGCAGCTAAATCATGGTTATATTCTCTTCCTAGTTTAATAATAGAAATGATGTCCATAGACATACAAAGAGGGTGAGATAATATCTCTTATTGGACTAACTTCTTCCAGTGAGAGAGACAAACTTTCAAGCTTATACTGAGCTCTTCTTCAGGTCTGGGAAACTTAATCAGAGTGTCGTAGCTAAATACAAGGTGGAACAGATTGTTTAGCATAAGTACTTAACACATATTTTAAAAAAAAAACATTCAAAGTGAAGTGACCCATTAATACCCCTGAAGTCATGGGAAGGAAAGGTGGGGTGTGAAGGAGAAGCAGCAGCTGGGGAGTGGGGTTGTTAGTGGGTTATAGAATCATAGACTATCAGGGTTGGAAGGGACCTCAGGAGGTCATCTAGTCCAATCTCCTGCTCAGAGCAGGACCAATCCTCAGACAGATTTTTGCCCCAGATCCGTAAATGGCCCCCTCAAGGATTGAACTCACAACCTGGCTGTAATAAGCCATAAATCCAGTGTCTCTATTCAGTCCATGATTTTTAGTGTCTGGCAAAGTTATGGATTGATAGACATAAACAATTGGCACACATCTAGCTAGACTGTAAAATTACCATAAATGTATATGATAATACCAACTCATCCATGAAGAATGAACAGAGCAGCAAGAATAAAGGTGTATTTAAATTTAAATAGGCTAATCTGGGAATGGGATTGGTCTGGAAAAAATAAGATAGTAAGAAGTTTTGGAGCTTTGCTTCTGATAAGCAAACACAAGACTTATCCAGACTAGCAAAATTGTGCTGGAAACCTCATGAGAACAGGCTTTCTCGTGTGTTTTGTTTTACATTGACTACCAGAAAAAAGGCAATTTGTTTATCGACACTTACTATATTAGCTGTCTGAGAGACTGATTCTATTTATAGGCATTTGGATGGCACTCATCACTGTAGTCTGAGTGTCTAGACATTGAATAGTAAATTACTGCATTATGTTAGACAGCACGGTGTGCTAAATATTGGCAAATGCTGACTTTTATGATGATTCTAGTCAGGCCAGAAATACAGAGATAAGTCATTTTCTGAATTTGGCACTTTTCCCTTTGCTTCCTGGTATGTGGAGCTGTCAAAAGATTAACCGATGGTGGTTATATATTTGAAACTACAAGTAATCTCTTCCTTGTTCATCTTTTTAGTGTTGTCTTTTTTCTTTGTTTTTAACCTTCTATTCACATCATTGTATTTGATGACCTCCCTTTGTCACTGCACTATGTTTTCCCTTTTTTCTAATATATTTTATCTCTTGTTTCTCAGTTCATCCTAACTTCTGCCAAAGTTCCTTATAATCAAATAACTCGCCTTTCTCTTTCTGTAAATCCAAATAAATAAATATATAATGTTGGTCTTGTAATTGTGTTAACCAGACTTCTAGAACAATGGGACATTGAAATTATCCATATACAATGGAATATATTTAAGTATGCATTCTTTTGTTAACACCAAAGAACATACTCCTGCATGGTAAATTGCACAGATGTATGATAGATGTTGTATTTCACTTCCAAATAACTAATTATTTGTTTAACATCGTAATGTGCTTGTCGCTATATAACACAGAACAATAAAGTCAGACCTTGGCGCAAGGTGCTTACATTCCGAAGGCAATTTCATGCCAAGGATGCTGATCCTCCACAACTGCTAACTGCTCCACCGACCCTCTTCAGTGAAGGAAGCATCTCTAAGGTGCTTTATCCCCTCTACCAATCTTCCTGAAAGTACTCCCATTCAGCCTTCAGCATAGAAGTTCCATTCTACTACCCCGCACATTGTATCTCCTCTGATGTGACTCCCATGTGTCCTTAGCTCTTGGACAAGTGTCCCATAACTTGTCTCTTAGCTGTTGTCTCCCTGCTATTCCATTTCCCTTTTTACCTCACAATGTATGCCACCCTATAGCCCCCTACCAGTGGTTGCTTTTACTCTCTTTTTGTCTCCTCACTGCTGGATCCAAATCCCTGACTGAATCCCTGCTGGATTCAGCTGCTGGGACCCTCTTGGACAGGCCTGCACAACTCGTAAAGCGGCGAGGGCCATATTACTCCAAAGAAAACAGCTGAGGGCCGAAACCCCCCGGCCCCGCGGAAACACCCCCCCCCCCAGCACCGCCCAGCCCCGCGGAAACAAACCCTCCTTCCCCAGCACCACCCCGCCGAAACAGCTAAGGTTTGGGGGGGAGGGTGTGTGATACTTTATTAAGAATTTTTCAATTAAATCAAACAATTTTTTAATTATTTTAATTTTTTTATTAATCATGGAAAAATTAAAAACATCTGTTCCGTTGAAAGAAAACATTTGTACTTTTCATAATTACCTTGCAAATTTAATGAGAAATATTACATCTCTTTTCGGCAACAAGCTTGTCGCATTTGGGGGTCATATTTGAAGTGGATATTTTCGTAATGTCTTCCAAATGGTCGTCAGTCAGAGAAGAACGTTGCTTGTTTTTATTCATGTTCATGATGGAAAATATTTGTTCACGTATGTAAGTGCGTCCAAAAATGCTGAACGTTTTCAGTGCAACTTCATTGTCCAGACTTTTGTAGAAGTCC
>NW_020664372.1:8370963-8520117 GCF_002925995.2 Terrapene triunguis
GTCCGACAGCGCTCAGCGGGGGGGCGGCGCGGCCGCTCGGCTGGGGGGGGCTCGGGGGCGGCGCTTTTGTTTGCTGCTTGGGGCAGCAAAAAAGCTAGAGCCGGCCCTGCAATTTGTCCACATCTTTCTTAAAGCCTGGACCCAGAACTGGGCACAGTACTGCAGTTGAGGCCTCGCCAGTGCTGAGTAGGGTGGGACAATTACTTTCCATGTCTTCCATATGACTAGGGTTTCCAGATGTCCTGATTTTATAGAGACAGTCACAATATTTGAGGCTTTTTCTTATATAGGCCTCTATTACTCCCCACTTCCTGGCCCGATTTTTCACATTTGCTATCTGGTCACCCTACATATGACACTCCTGTTAATATACACCAGAATGATATTAACCTTTTTGACAACTGCATTACATTGTTGATTCATAATCAGTTTATGAACCACTATAACCCTAGACCTTTTTCAGCAGTATTATCACCGAGTCAGTTATTCACCACTTTGTAGTGTCCATTGGATTTTTCCTTCCTAATTTTAGTACTTTGCACTTGCCTTTATTGATCTAATTTTATGACTGAGTCCATGAGTATTTTCAACAACAAAGAGGCTGAGATTCCTTGACTCTAATGTAAATAGAGTGGCTAACTCCCCATACAGAGGAAGGGTTGTCTGGGGTTAGGGTGCTAGCCTAGTACTCAGGGCACCTGGTTTGAGTCTCTCCACTTGCATAGACTTCTGTGTAACCTAAAGCAAATCACCTAGCCTCTTTTGGCTGCAGTTCACTATCTGTACAATGGGGATGATAATGATTCAATGGGGGTGTTAGGAAGATAAATATATTAAAGATTATGCAGTGCTCCTACTCTAGGATAATAGGGGCCATATAAGTAGCTTGGATAGTTTGAAAATGTGTTTTTTGTATTTTCTTGGTCAGCTTCTGCAGCAGAATAATTAGTAATTAGAAAAGAAAATGAGTGAACTATTCAAATTCAGCTAAGAGAGAAACAATATGTATGACAGATTTGATTTTAGATATAAATCGCAGGAGTTGAGTTTAAGTGCTGTCCTGATTGACAAGAATAGTTCAGTTTATAAAGGTAGCTGAGCTATGGGGCTCTTTTCTGATTTTGTATTTTTAAAGTGCTTTGTCAATTTCACACAGAATTTCTTAAGTCAAAGCTCAGAGGGGTGTCTTTAATTAGAAAAGCACATTCTTCATTGTTTGCTACCTCATTTTCTGAAATGCACGCATGAAAAAAAAAACCCGGACCCCAAACCACCCCCCACCAGGATGACGACAATGAAAACAATAAAATAAACCCAGCTCAGCAGCTGAAAATTGGAAGTCTGCTGACACACATGGCACTTAACCGCCTGTGTTTTGTAGTATGACTGAAGTTAACTGCTATGTGAATTTTGTCATGCAAATGCCATTTAGTCTACCAAAACTTGTACAGTTCATAGCAGGTAGCAGCTGGTGAGGGTAGTTAAAGCTCTCCAATACCTGAGAATGTTAAAATTAACTGGACAATGCATAACTCTACTGATGTGGTTTTTTCTAGACACTTATCACACACCCACATTCCTCAGTGAACAACATGATGCTACTGAGTTTCATGTAAAGCACTTCCAGTAGGGTAAAATTTTACAAATGACACACATTAAAGCTTAATGTATCTTGGAAAAGCTGATGCAGAATGAAATATTGTTCTTACTAGTGATAGGCAAACTACTGTATTTCAGGCAAAATAAGAACTATCTTAAACAGTCACTGGTCACAAAAAATGGTTCTTATATTCAAGAAAGTTTTATTCTGCCACTACATGTTAGGCGACCCACTGAATAATACAAATCCCTCCTCTACCCCACCATCACACACATCTGGAGTAGAGCATTTAATGGGAGCTGCTAAGCTGTCAGTTGCTCAGCAGATAATTTTGGGGAGCGGTTGGTTTTGGGATGGAGGCAACGTGTGGCTGTATTTCATGAGCTTCTGGTCTGGAGGTGGGTAATGGCCACCAGTGGCTTCCCCACAAAGACTTTTTCTGTGGCACAGCTTGATGGCACACATCCCTTCAGGAATCTCTTGCTTTCAAGAGGAGGGAAACTGGTAACTGTAGCATATCTCTTCCGATTCACCAGTTCCTGAAAAATGTTCCCTCCATCACAAGGAAGAAAGGAGGATGGGGGAAAAGATCTTGTCTCACTGCTGGCCATGTCTGTGGGAGATAGGTTGACCAGATAGCAAGTGTGAAAGATGGGGGTTGGGGGTAATAGGAGCCTATATAAGAAAAAGCCCCAAATATCGGGACTGTCCCTATAAAATTGGGACATCTGGTCACCCTAGTGGGAGAAAGAGAAGAGCGAGATGCTAGAGAGAGTTAGTCATTCACCTGCCTTCCCTGCATGGAAATCAGTGGGCATGCAGGAGTCTAGGTCTATTGGGGATTGTCATAGGTTTCACCCCCACTCTGGACTTTAGAGTACAGATATGGGGACCTGCATGTGAACCCCTAAGCTCAATTACCCGCTTAGATCTGGTCTTGCTGCCACCACCCAAATGATTTATGAGTTATTTGGGAAACTCTGTCTTCCCCCCCAAAACCTTTCCCTCCCGGGGTAGCCTTGAGAGACTCCTCCACCAATCCCCTGGTGAACACCAATCCAAACCCCTTGGATCTTAAAACAAGGAGAAATTAACCATTCCCCCTCCTTTCCCCGCACCAATTCCTGGTGAGTCCAGATCCAACCCCCTTGGATCTTAAAACAAGGAAAAAATCAATCAGGTTCTTAAAAAGAAGGCTTTTAATTAAAGAAAAGAAAGGTAAAAGAAAATCCTCTGGGAGAGATTAGCATACCAGCTACTCTCACAGACAACAGATTCCAAACACAGAGGATGTTCCCCTGGGCAAAAACTTAGTTACACAAAAAATACCCAATTTGATTATTCCCTAATGCCCAAGACAAGTTACAAAGAAATAAATATAAACCTATTGATTTCCTTCACTAATACTCACTACTTGATAAGAGGCTGAATTCTGGAGCTTCCCCACTCCGGTCAAAAGTGAAACTGACCCAGACAAAGGGAACTTCCCTCCTTCCTTTTGAAACATTTTGTCCCCCCATTGGTTCCTCTGGTCAGGTGTCAGCTAGGCTAGGTGAACTTCTTAACCCTTTACAGGTAAAAGAGGTATTAACCCTTAACTATCTGTTTATGACAGAGATGAATGAAGAGGTTCAGCTATGGAGTTTTTTTATTGGGGGGAATGGGGAAGAAGATTTTTGGGAAATGGGAAAGAGGACCTCTCCAAGTTAGGGTGAGTATTTACAGTTTGGGGTGGCAATATGAATAGAACCTGAATTCTGATAGTTTTGAGTGTCTCATATCACTATTTTTTAATTCAGTTGTTCTGTTGACACTTTTTCCAGGTCTTTAATTTTATTTCACTGTTAATGATAGAAACAAAGCAAGAATCATTTAAAAGGGAAACATTAGCAGTATTTTAGCTTGCGTCAAAAGTGAGCAGAAAAAACACTCAGAGGCAGATCCTCTGCTGGCATAAATTGCCATAACTCCACTGAAGCCAATGAATGTCACTTACTGCATTATGGGAAGATCTGTTCCTGAATGTACAAACACTCCATAGCACTATAGGTTGTAAATCCTGGCTTATTCCATCTTTACCTTCAAAAATCAAATATGGTTCTGATATTATCAATAAGTGATGCACTTGGAACACGATACGCATCAAAACGTGGAAGAAGTGAAAGCTGATATTGGGATCTTTTCTTTAAAACTTACAAGTTTTCAGTTTCAAGTGCTCATGTTTCTGATGGCAATAACATATGGGAATAAACAAAAACGGTTCACATTCAGCCACGCGTGTGCAGGATAGAAAGAATTAAAGTTTAAAATTGCTTTTGAACCTTGTAATGAGAGATGTTGTTTGTTTGAAAGTAGCTGTAGTAGAGTAATAAAGAATCATTAAGTGGCTAATTAGTTAGCCAACTTTCAAACTAAACAGTAGTAAAAATAAATGATCCAGATCGATGAATACATTACTAATCTTATGTGTACAATTTTTAGAATACATTTTTAAGTAATAAATGGAAAAAAGTAACCAATTGGACATAAAAACAATAAGAAAAGTCCATTAAATTACAGCACTTACATTCCCTGTTTTCATACAAGATTAGAGTTTTCTTTGATGGGATGTAATGCTATGCTTCATTATCTGTGTTAGAATTTCCATAAATTTCCATTTCTGTTACAAAACAAGATAATGCAAGTGATTGTTTAGAGAGGTGTCAGTATTGTTTACTCATCCTTGTCTCTATCCTTCTTTCAGTCAAGAGACAGAATTAAAATGCCAATTTAAAATTAGCATTTCATTTTTTTACTCCATGCTTTCAGTACAGCGTGATATCGTATAATGTTTCTTACAAAATCCAAATAGGTTTGGTAAAATGTCTTCATTGTTCCTTTTTCAAGTGTGAAAAACGTAAAATAAATGAAATGAAATTCACTTAAGTCTCTTCAAAATCTTTGTCACAGAAGGATTATGAGACATAAAAAACTAAATTACAGATGTATTCCATATACAGTACAATTAAGATACTAGTATAGTACCTAGTGGAATTAAGGCACCATGACCGGATCATTTTGGTCCTTTTCCATTTATTTTAGTGGGAATAGGCACCTAAATACCTTTAAAAATCGGGACCCTTATTATTATTTATTTCTACTATAGAGTCTAGGTCTCCTGGTCATTTGTGCTAGGCCCAATAAAGACAGTCCCTGCCCGAAAGAACGTATAGTCTGTCCATATGATGGGACAACAACAACAAGTAGATAAAACAAATAGGGGAAGGACAAGAATGAAACAATCTCACTAGCTTAATAAGCACTAGTGTAAGCGCCTTCACTGCCGAGCCATTGTCATACCAGACAGTCTGAGAGACTCATCTAAAGGCTAGGAGTGAAATCTTGTCCCTATTAAAGTCAATTGGAGTTTTGCCACTGGTATACATAGAGCAAGGATTTCACCCCTACATTTTTACTTAGTCCTTACTCAGTCACAATCCCATTGATGTTGGGGCCATCAGAGTTCAATAGGGGCTCTTTATTACCTCTTTCTTCTTCAGGGAAGATTTTCTCATTAGCAGCCTCTGGACTCTCTCAGCAGCCACAGTGAAGCTTCCTGAAGAATGTATTATGAAGGTTCCTCCCATTCCTAAAATACAGAACCTTGGTAGAATGTCCAGAGTAGGTTGAATATGGCCTTTGAAAGGGACTTGATGCTTCAATGCAATGTGTGGCCTGTATGCTACATGAAAGGAAGCTGGCCAAGTTCCCACCCTTGAAGGTTTTTCTTGCAATTTCCTTCTTTCCCATGCCTGAGCATAATGAAATTAAGTTGATGTGAGTTATAGATGCACTCTGTTTAGCAGAAGCATTGGTTCATTTTTAAAAGTCCAAGTTAACTCCTAGTACAAATGAAAGTTAAGGGAACAGAAGTATGTATGACATGTGATACAAGATGCATACACAAAACAGATGACACTTAGTGCCCCCTTTCAAGGGTTTTGGATAGTCCCACACTTGAGCAGGACTGTCAAGTGGGACACGACCTAAGACTAAACCATAGATCTTTCATCACCTCTACACATACAATTTCAGTTAAATGAACAGGTGAGAATTTTTTCACATTTAGTTTTAGTCAACTTCAGAATTATACTACTAAGATTGATTACATTAATTCATATAGCTGAAGTCTGAGATTTCAGACTCCTGTGTCCCAGCTCTTTGACAAAGCAGCTCTTTCAAACAGCCTTAGTTTGTCTGTCAGTCAGATTTCAGATAGTTTTTTCCTGCAAATGTATCAAGATTAAACATATAACTCAAAAAATACGATATGCATTTATCCATACTGTACAGCAGGGATCGGCAACCTTTGGCATGCGGCTTGCCAGGGTAAGCCCCCTGGCGAGCCGGGACGGTTTGTTTACCTGCCGCGTCTGCAGGTTCGGCCGATTGTGGCTCCCACTGGCCGTGGTTCACCACTCCAGGACAATGGGGCCGGTGGGTAGCCGCGGCCAGCACATCCCTTGGCCCGCGCCACTTCCTGCAGCCCCCTTTGGCCTGGGACAGCGAACCACAGCCAGTGGGAGCCGCGATCGGCCAAACCTGTGGACGCAGCAGGTAAACAAACACCAGACAGTGGCTAGGAGATGGGCATGGAAGCCATTAGACTTTGTTTCCTATTTTGACAACTTTTCTATTAATCCTGGAATGGGAATGAACTGAACATTGCCCAGGTAAGGCTGCACTTGACAGACTGTTGAAGACCCCAGAATGACAAAAAGGGGGCACTAGACTGGGAAAATCCCTGCAACGCCACACCAGGAAAAAAGACCTATGGAGGTGAAAGACTTGATAACCAAGGGAAAGGAAGAGAAAGTAGAGAAGGAAAGCACACACACAAAAAAAGGTGGGGGGTGGGGAGGGGATAGAATGGTTTTTATTCAGTGAAAATCAGTGAAAATTTTCAAATGAAAAGAGAAAAAAATGTTTTGTTCACAGTTGTTTATAGAAAATAGTTTGCATTTCTGACCAGCTCTACTAATCACTGTTGAAAATCTTGGTGCAGGATGTAATGTATAGATGTATGTTTTAGGTGTTGGGACATGTGAAAAAGTGCCTGCTTGTCTGGCAAGGAAAGAGAACTGACACTGAAGCAGCAAATAAATACTCTTCAGTTTAAGAGTCTGTCTGTGAACCTGTGCGTTCTGGGTAGTGGGAAAGAGCCGCTCAACACTTGGCCAAATCATATAGTAAATCTGCGACAGAGCCAGGAACAGACCCCAGATCTAAATCCTAGTCCAGTTCCTTAACCATTAGATATCCTTCCTTTTTATTACAAGTGTCACTGGAGATCATAATTACCAACAATTTAAAATTTTGTTCCAGAGATACATCTCTCCAGAAGCTGGGTACCTGAAGACTTTGTGGGTTCCAGCTACAGGAGAGTTGTGTGTGTATTCTAGTGAATTTTAAGTTGTTTTCAAGTGACTATCTTAATTAGCAAGGTTTCTAAATGCTTGGGGTTTGAATGAGCTTCCAGTTTTGTTGCTCATCCAAACCCATAGAGCACCCCAGATCCCATGATCCTTTTTTCCCTAACTGGCCTCTTTATGTTCAGTGGGGATAATGGGGAAGTCCAGTGGTTTCCTAGCATCCATCCCCTGGTGTTTTCAGGGGAAGACATCAGTCTTATTCCCTTCTCCCACACACACACACAAACATCCTTTTTAAAATCTTCAGGAGGCATATCTACTTCTCTATCTTTCTGGAAACTTCAGAGAGTGTGGAACAGATGGAAGGGCCTTTTCCCTTCTTTTCATCCACCGGGAGGGTATTACAAGTCTATTTGTGTCTGTGTGGGTGAAGGGCTTCTTCATCTCTTTCTCCATCTCTTTTCCCTGTTTCATCTTTCCTGGATCATTCATGTTTTCTAGGATCCAGAAGGATTACAGGGAAATAGATAGATAAGGTAGGTGAAGTAATATCTTTTATTAGACCAACTTCTCTTGGTGAGAGAGACAAGTTTTCAAGCTACACAAAATTTTTCTTCAGGTCTGGGTAGGGAAATTTATGTCAGAAGAAATGAGAATGTTTGGGAAAGAAGATTTTAAAAAAGCAAGGTTATAAGGGAAAATGGACTGGGGGAAGAGAGCAAGGATGGAATAAAGATAATAGAAGTGAAAGTGAGGAAAGAAGTACCATGAACAGACAAAAGCCTAATACTCTATTGGTCAGACATTCACATAAACATTATTATAGGCGGGGCTGCTGGCATATTGTGTCATTTCCTAACTTTTGAGTGTTTGGCAACCTTAATAATACTGCTTTAGAGTGTGTGTCTGTGTGTAATTAAATAACTGTTATCAAACAGGCTAAACATTAACAAAGCTCCAGCATATCTGCGTGATATGGTTTTGTTGGGAAGTTAATCCACAGCGCTCTAGTTATTCCACGATGCTCTCTTATTCCTAGATATTAATGGTTTCTGCATTTGGAGCTAGCATCTTCACTTCAATGTACTTTTTGTAAGCTCTCTGTGTATTCTATTTTATTCTACATTTTTGGAAACTGTCTTCTTTTGTGTCAGGTTTGAAAATGAAATGTACTCCAAAAGAGTCCCATTTTCATATGTCTGGGAAGCAAGGACGGTATCATTATGAGTTCACTTCTATACATTTTGTTAGCTTAGAGCAGACTGCCTATATTCGATGCCATCAAAAAGAAAGTTTTACCATGCCTATGATAAGTTTTTTTTTCTGCATATTTTCCACTTGAATAAGCACTTTGTTTTAGATTGTAATCAACTAGAATCATCTTTTCCTTACTAGTAGCCTTAAGGGATGTACATTTGGACCTTTGCAGTTAGGATTTATCATAAGCCTCCCTGTTTGTAAGCTTTATTGTCATGAGAAATAAATGGCTTGTGATGGACATGCCCTCATTTTGTTTATAAATTTGAGCTTAGAATTAATATAAGAAAGATAAAAAAAATTGAATGGTTTGGCTTTTTGCCATTAATGCTGCATTATGTGCAAGTGCAATTGCTTACTGCCAAGAGCAAAGAGATGGGAACAGAGAATGCAGTTATCAGCTTCAGCCAGAAATAGGCAAGAGGTTTTCCACCAAAAATCATTCCCTTGTGAGTGAGAAAATTATGAAAAAAAGTTCTGAAATGAAAAGCTTCACACACACTTTGCATTTGCAATGTTTGGTCCTTAACAAGAGCAATAAAATGGCTATTACATATTATTTTTACTCTTTTGTTTATTGTTGTCACTACCCAAATCTTTTCAATGCATATAAGTACTGCTCAGGTTAACTAAAGCATAACTATGAACCTGATCATCCCCTCAGCTTCTCTGGAGAGTCAGAGAATGCAGAGATGAGCAATTGCCTATCACCACTCACTGTAAAAGGGTCCTGAAAAGAGTCACTTTCCCTTCAACCCCAAATATATTTCTGAGATGAGACAATAGCATGTCATGGCAGTCAGCAGTATTACTTCCTGGATCTATCTACAGCAAGATGAGTATGGTTGACCTCCTCCTATCTATGAATGAGAAGCAGTCATCCATGAGATGTAGTAGTGTTTTCTCCTTACTGTGTGACCAACCTGACTAGGAGGGGTCCAGGATATTGGCAATAGATATGCGTGAGGGCACTTCTTCACTAGTTTCTTGATGTATTTTTCTCCATAAAGGGAGATTTGACAGTGTTTATAATGTCTGTATCTGGAAATGGTTTCTTGAGACCATGGCATTATTTGAGTTGGATGGTAAGTTACTTTCCTCAAGACTGGTCTTGATAATCTCCAACAGGTGTCCCAGGGAATCTTTGATCAGTAACAATGGACATGGGTCTCAATAAAAATTGGCAACTTTTATTTCTTTCAGTATTTTGAGAGTGCTTTGCTCCGTGAATATACCCAATTTTGTGAGAAGCTTTGAATTTGTCATTGTCTGGGTGTTTGGTAGCTGCTGTCCTCCTGCTGGTAAATAGCAGGTGACCAGTTCACCACATTATGTGGAGCTGGCTTCTAGGGTGAGCTGCAGGTTGACAAGGTGACTTATGATCCAGTCTGTTTCTTACTGACAAGATTTAGTTGTTGCAAAGAGAAAAGTAGAAAAATATCTTAGCTTCTGCCCTGGATACCCCCTGGATTTTAATCTGCACTTACCTGTATTCTCCACCAACAGCTCTCTGGATTCCTACCTTCCTACTTCCCATGATACAAATCATCAGATAGCCATGGTGGCTAGTGGGAATATATTGTAATGGTAAGGTAGCCAAGACAGAGGCCAGCATGTGGTCAAAATGCCTTGCCAAAGCTTATAATCCTTAACTCATGCTCAGGACAAGATTTTCACTGAGGATATTCTGGATTTTGGCTGGGTCCAAGAGCATTCTATGGTAAAACATGATGACTGTGCTTTATACCTGTTTGTGTATTTAGGTTCTGATCTTCTTTTAGAAGAGGTACTATAGAGGTTTGCCCTAGATGTGTGCTTCTTAGTGTCCTATGTCCTCTTGTAGGCCAAGGATGCTGTCTAAAATGTGACTGGCTATGCATGCTTGTCTGCTGGATATCTATATGAGACCCTCATGGATTTGGGGGCTTTGTGTCAGTGGCTTTATCTGTGTGGATATTGTGGTCTCTCCAGAAAGCAAGCTTTGAGGAGCCCACTGCCCTGATGGCCATTATCTTTATATTTCTAAATTGTGAAGAAATCTGCTTGGCTGTGTTTTGTGGCTTTGCTCTGTTTTTTTGTTTTGTTTTCAACATCATCCTTGATTTTTGTCAGTAGAAATACACATAGCCCCAAGAACAGTGTTGTTAGCTAACCAGAGCTGCTCCAAAGGCTGCTTAGGGACCTCAAGTGCCACAGTATAATGGGAGACAGGCAGATGAGTGGGATGGGGAAATACAATGTCACTGGTTAGAACAGCAATGTTTTATTCAGGAAAAACTACTCTAGCTCTAAAGTTTAATGGCAATCGGCGGAGAGGAGCTACTGTTTTCAGGGCACCACACTGGACCTCACATTGACTAATGTGATCTATTTCCCTGTGAGTGTGCCATTTCTCTTTGCTTAAGGAAATAGAATATTTTTTCACTCAGTTAGGTTTGATCCAATCAAGTGACAGATGAAAATCAAGGAATTTAATAATGATGGATGTTTAAGAGAAACCGGATGAAATTTTCTAATACTACAGCACTGCAAGAAATCAGACTAGCACAAATCCTTAAATATTTGAGACTGCAAATCTATTCAGGTACAGAGAAATTGTGTTTTCCTTTTTATTTTGTGAGACAATGTTTCTTCCAGGTGAATTTTATCATATAAAGCTTGCATATGTATTCTCAGCATTCTTAAGATTCTTGCTTAAAAAAACTACCCTTCTTCTCCTTATAGTATCCTGCATGAATGGCATTTCTTGGAAAAATGCTCACTACTTTTGAAAACACTAGGTTCTTGATGATCAGTCAATGGCAGTAGGTACTTAATAATCAATACATAATAATTAACACATCTGTACTTTATATTTTAATTAAAGCTGATAACCTTAAGGGACAATAAAGCAATATAAAAATACATTTTTCTTCAAAAGTTGTCATGACTGCATAATCCTTTAAAATCCCCTCCTACAAGGGGAACTCATTTCACTGCAGTCAGTATAAAGCAAGCAACATAATAAAGATATCCTATTAAAATAAATTGTTTCTGAAATAAGCTCAGTTTGATTGTAATAAAAATCTTTGTAATCAGCAGCACATGTTGCTTTAATCTGATGAAGAAACAATGAAGCTTAAAATCAAGATATTTTAATATGCAATTGCAAATTTGATATCCTCTTATTAAAACCAAACAACAATACCAGATGTCTAATATTTTTTGTACCATCAAATGGATTGTTTCGTAGATAAACACAAATAATATTATCTGTATTAGCTTTTAAACTTGCCTTCCTCTGGGATGTCTTCAGAAAAAAATATCCTAGGCGACACAAACCCTGGAGGATTCCAGATCTTGGCTCTGTTGGAGACAGGATAATTCAGAGGAAAATTTATCCTGTGGCAGAAGCCAATTTAGAGAACAAAACAAACATCCCTAAGGCCAAAAATTAGAAAGCTAGCCATGAGGTTGAAGGAAAGTTCACACATAATAAATTAGGGTGGTCCTTCTCTTGCATCCTGCAGTGGTCTAAGCTTTCTAGATTTCCTATATACCTGTCACTTCCCCTCTATGCATTCTTTTCTCCTCACCTGGGGTGCAGGTGAAAGGGAGACAATCTCTCCTTAAACTAGAAAAACTAATCTGTGAGATCACAAAGGGAGCAGGGGTGGATTTGGTAGCCTATCCACTGATAGACTTAACTCTTATTGTGCTTTATATCTATCTATCTTATAATGTTACAGGGTGGAGCAGGGGACATCTCTCAGTTTCTTTTCTTTCTTTCTGTTGTTCATCACCTGTTTGTTACTTTTCTTTAAGGTAACAGGTCTGTTCCTGAGCTCAGTCATTTAATCCAACAACACTCCTTTACCTCCCTGACAACTATAGAGGGAAATGATTGGTCTGATTTCATGAACATCCATGTTAGAAAAGTGTCCTGCTGTGACATCTTCCTGTTTGACTGATGTTTATTCTTCCATGGAAGAACTTGCCCCTTCGTTAGGCACCAAAGGAACTCCTTAAGCATAATTGTGCAATCAAACAATCTGCATTTTAATAAGGTTAAATGTAAATGTATACATCTAGGAAAAAAGAATGTAGGCCACTTAAAGGATAGGGGACTCTATACTGGGAAGCAGTGACTCTGAAAATGATTTGGGGATCATGGTGGATAATCAGTTGAACATGAGTTCCCAGTGTGCTGCTGTGGCCAAAAGGGCTAATGAAATCCTTGGATGCAGGGGAATTTTGAGTAGGAATAGAGAGGGTTTTTTAATCTATATATTCGGCACTGGATGTGATCGGTGCTGGAATGTTGTGTCCAGTTCTGGTGTCTACAACTCAAGAAGCATGTTGATAGATTGAGGAGGGGTCAGAGAAAAGCCATGAGAATGATTAAAGGATTAGAAAATCTGCTTTATAGTGATAGATTCAAGGAGTGCAATCTATTTATTTTATCAAAGAGAAGGTGAAGGGGTGATTTGATCAGTCTTTTAATTACCTGTATGGGGACAATAAATGTGCTAATAGAATGCTCTTCATCTTAGCAGGCAAACGTACATTCAATGGCTGGAAGTTGAAGTGAAACCAATTCAGAATAGAATGATGTGTAGACTTTTAACAGTGAGGGTTATTAACCACTGGCACAACTTTCCAAGGGTTATGGTAGATTCTCCATCTCTTGAATTGATTGGATGTTTTTGTAAATCAGAAGCTCCTGTTCAGGGAAGTTCGATGGCCTGTGCTATGCAGGAGGTCATACTAGGGTCATCACAATGGTCCCTTCTAGCCTTAAAATCTACTAATTAGATAGTCTTGACTCTGTTCCAGTCTTACTCTAGACACAAGTATCCTGGCCAATAGAATATGCTATGCCTTATAAAGAGGTGTAGTAAATTTCTTTCTCCTTGCCTCAGTGAAACCAAAGGTGGAAAGAAGCATTGTGCCTCTCTCTTTCCTTTGGATGGGTTATGGCTGTCCTGCTGATTACTACACAAGACAGCTCATCATTTAAATAATTTTAAGCTATTTAAGCTATTACTTGCAGGCCTTTTCCTAAGATTTTCAATGAGGTGTTTAACCGATGTGTTACCTATCTTGTTAAAAATTAATATTTATCTCTTGCTCTTTGTTTAATCTAATTCTTGCCATTTACCGCTGTTGTTGAAATAATGGAGAGAGTGGATCCATGATCAGATTACTTTCCCTCGATAACCATTAAACTTTCCTATAAGATTGCAGGAGGAGTTTCTCTTCACACTACTGTATCTGGGTCATGCTATCTTCTTTGGGAAGGTACTTTAGTGAAGTCCACATCTGCCTAGACACTACAATGGATACATTAGAAACATCTAGCTAGATGAACAGAGAGTTCCTCTCCACTCCCTACCTTTCTAACTTCATGTCAATTTCTAACTGACATTATTCTACATATAATAAGAACATAAGAATGGCCATACTGGGTCAGACCAAAAGTCCATCTAGCCCAATATCCTGTCTTCCGACAGTGGCCAATGTCAGATGCCCCAGAGGAAATGAACAGAATGGGTAATCATCAAGTGAGCCTTTCCCTGTCACCCATTCCCAGCTTCTGGCAAACAGAGGCTAGGGACACCATCCCTGCCCATCCTGGCTAATAGCCGTTGATGGACTTATCCTCCATGAATGTATCTAGTTCTTTTTTGAACCCTGTTATAGTCTTGGCCATCACAACATCCTCTGGCAAAGAGTTCCACAGGTTGACTGTGCAGAAATGCTTCATTTTGTTTGTTTTAAACCTGCTGCCTATTAATTTCATTTGGTGACCCCTAGTTCTTGTGTTATGAGAAGGAGTAAATAACACTTCCTTATTTACTTTCTCCATACCAGTCATGATTTTATAGACCTCAATCATATCCCCCCTTAGTCCTCTCTTTTCCAAGCTGAAAAGTCCAGGCTTATTAGTCTCTCCTCATACGGAAGCTGTAACGTACACCTAAACATTTTTGTTGCCCTTTTCTGAACCTTTTCCAATTCCAAAATATCCTTTTTTTTAGATGGGGTGACCACATTTGCACACAGTATTCAAGATGTGATTTATATACAGGCAATATGATATTTTCTGTCTTATTATCTATCCCTTTGTTAATGATGCCCAACATTCTGTTAGCTTTTTTGACTGCTGCTGCACATTGAGTGGATGTTTTCAGAGAACTATCTGCAATGACTCCAGGATCTTTCTTGAGTGGTAACATATAATTTAGACCCCATCATTTTATATGTATTCTTGGGATTATGTTTTCCAATGTGCATTACTTTGAATTTATCAACATTGAAATTCATCTGCCATTTTGTTGCCCAGTCACCTCGTTATGAGAGATCCTTTTGTAGTTCTTCACAGCCTGCCTGGGACTTAACTATCTTGAGTAGTTTTGTGTCATCTGCAAATTTTGACACCTCACTGTTTACCCCTTTTTCCAGATCATTTATGAATATGTTGAATAGGACTGGTCCTCTGAGGGATACTACTATTTACCTCTCTCCATTCTGAAAACTGACCATTTATTCCTACCCTTTGTTTCCTATCTTTTAACCAGTTACCAATCCATGAAAGGACCTTCCCTCTTATCCCATGACAGCTTATTTTGCTTAAAAGCCTTTGGTGAAGGACCTTGTCAAAGGCTTTCTGAAAATCTAAGTACGCTATATTCACTGGATCCCCCTTGTCCACATGCTTGTTGGCCCCCTCAAAGAATTCTAGTAGATTGGTGAGGCATGATTTCCCTTTACAAAAACCATGTTGACTCTTATCCAACAAATTATGTTCATCTATGTGCCTGACAATTTTGTTCTTAACTATAGTTTCACGCAGTTTGCCCAGTACCGAAGTCAGGCTTACTGGCCTGTAATTGCCGGGATCGCCTCTGGAGCCTTTTTAAAAAATTGGTGTCACATTAACTATCCTCCAGTGATTTGGTACAGAAGCTGATTTAAATGATAGGTTACAGACTACAGTTATAACAAATATAATATAACAAATACCTTCCAGAGCACATGGGGAAATGTGCAGACTGCTACACTCCTTCATGGGGTACACTGCTGAATACTCCTATTGCAGCAGGCTGGTGGAAAGTGAGAGGTGAAACCATAGCTCTGCCTCCCCTCCATCATGATTGGGGTGCTGTACACAAGAGAGGGGAGGGAGCAGTCCCAGTGCACCCTTAGGCACAGGGACTGGAATTCTTCCAGACCTTTTTTATGCTCCTTATCTCTACCCTCCCACTGGATTCCTACATAAGGATCAGGAAGAATCTGGTGCAAAGGAAGCAGGAGCATGCCCATGGTCATCATGTAGCTGAAGAGTATGGCCCTACTTAATTTTGAATATTGTAGATATTGCAGATCCTACAATATTAGGCTTCCACCACAATTTTGATTTTAATTAGCTTACTTTGCAAACTCCACAATTTTGCATACGTTTTGAGGTTTGCAACACACATTTTTTTCCTATTAGTACATTTATCCAAGCTGATCGCATCTGGGGATTGGGCTGTCAGCCATGCACATTAATGGCTATAAAATAGTTGCAGCAAAATGTCTGGTTATCAAAAAAATTAGCAGGCATAACATAATACTTGAGTGTTTATATTATTCTAGCAATTTTTTCTTAAACAAATAGGCCTTTTCTGGCTTTTCCAAATTACCATGATTAATAAAGGTCCATTATTACTTTTCCACGATTTTTCCATGTCTTGTCCACAGTTATTTGACAAGATCCTGCAGTTCAAGTAGGGCCTTACTGAAGAGTCCTTTAGAAACATTTGTAAAGGTCCCTTTATTGTTAATTTATAAGGCAAAACCACCAAGGTAAACATCTGGTTATCAGAGACATGAAAGGAACAGACGGAAGTTCAAGTGATTTAATGACTATAGCATTCAAATCCTGTGCCGAGCACATGAGAAATAGGTTCATGTCAGGCTAATTGCACCCCATCATTATATAAAACACTGATGGAAATTGGACCAGAAAGGAGTAAGATGTTGTAAATGAGCAGACACAGAGGTGATGAAATGATTAATGCTAGATCTAAACAGTACAGGTGTCTGATACTTCAGAAATGCCCAGGAAATAAATAGAACATCAATTCTTCCTGACAGGAAGAGGAAAAGTGTGTGGTTGATTCCCTTCTCTACAAATGAAGTGTTGAGTGAACTGTTCCCTTGATTTATTACCGTGGTATCTGCTAGCGCTCCTATCACAAAATGTCTGTCAGTATTTTCAGTATGAACTGTTATTTTCAGGTAGTTCTAGCCAGCCAGACCATGAATAGTAGAATTTAAAAATACTAGTCACTTTGGCTAGGTGGGTGGACAACAGCAATTTCTAACGCTACTACTATCTCATTTTTTGTAGGCTAAATGAACAACTCAAAACCTGTGAACTTTGCACATAGTTTCTCTTTGTATTCATGTGTTCCCCTAATTGTTGCATTTCTCCTCCCTCCTCACTACCTCTGCTTGTTTGTTACACCCACTTAGGTCTGGTCTTAATTTAGGCCCTGATCCCATGAAGACTTATGCATGTGAGTGTCTTTTTAGTCATTTGCAATGTTGGTGTAGCTGTGTTGGTTCCAGGATATGAGCAAGACAATGTGATTGAGGTAATAGCTATTATTGGACCATCTTCTGTTGGTGAAGGACACAAGCTTTCAAACTCCATAGAGCTCTTCAGGTCTCTGACAAATGTTCAAAAAATATTAAACAACATAGATTTGAGAACTATTGATAGGGATATTTGGGAAATAAAAAATGCAACACTTTTTAATGCCAGTGGAATGTTTGAATGGGAGAGCTCTTTGGCAGGACAGTAAAGAGTTTTATTTTTACTTTAAAAAAGGGGGGAGGAGGCTAACCCTCCTAAATAAGGGTTTGCGTGTAACAAAGAATACATGATACACGGTGGCCTTACCATTACAAATGGATACCCTTTAATTGTAAACTGATTTTTTCCTTTTTGCCAATACAGTATTCTGTTTTCTATGTTTCCTCAGAAAAAGGTAATGAGATGACAAACACCTACAACAAGGTGATACCTTTCTCACCCTGTCCTGTATGTTTGTAATGTCATCAGCTCTTATAGAAGACACAAGGAAACCTGAACTGTTGCCCTGGCAAGTAAGCAAAAGAGAACTTATTTCCATATACTTTATCAGATGTATGTATCTACCATTGTTAAATCTATGTATGTATTCTGTAAATGTAGGCTCTTCTAGACATCTTTAATTGGAAAGAAATTCAGTTTGCTTTAATACAGAGTTCTCAGTCAAAGTACAATGGATAATTTCTGTTTTTTCTGACATCTCTCATTGGTGGAAAATACAGATTTTTTTTTTTAGGCCTGTTGATACTCAACAGCCTCTCTATAGTAAAACTGTATTGAGTGTTCAGGTTACAACATGGTTGTCACCCCAGCACAGTTCCATTTATAGTTTAGATTAGGGGTAAAATTTCAAAACCACGTAAGTGACTTAGAAGCCTAAATCTTATTGAAAGCCAATGGAATTTAGGAGCCTAAGTCACTGTTGGAAAATGGGACTTGAGACTAAAGTCACTTAGGCTGGATGCATAAAAGAAGTTAGACGTGATGGTGAGCATCAAAGCACCCAACTTTTAGGTATCTAGAAAATTCACTGAGACTGAGTTTGGTGCCTTGGCATCTATACAATGAATGGGTAGAGACAGGTGCTTTAAGATGTGATTCACAAAAGCCAATATACTAAGTGGGGGGGCCACCTAAGCTAGCCATTGGGATATGCCAAGGAGAGTGATGTATGCTAAAGCTCATCCCTCTCACACAGAGGAAGGCTTAAGTCCAGCCTGCAGAGAGGAACCTGTCTCTGGTAGTGATTCTTAGCTGTGAACCCCTCCAGGAGACTGGAACCTATGATGTTTTTAGCAAGAAACTGGGAATGGAGGGATGAGAAGTAAACACATAATTAAATAGTGATTGGAACAGCGAGGGACTGGACCCTGGATTTCCCACATCCCGGGGGAGTGCTCTAACCACGAGGCCATAAAATCACACCCATGCTTCTCTTCCCCCTGAAATGATTCAAATATTTATCCAGTGCAGCTGATTCAACAGGAGAGACTGAGGGAGCCCCGCACCAGAATATCCCATAGCCCAGTGGCTTGAGCACTCACATGAGAGGTGGCAGAGCCCTGTTCAAATCCCTCCTCAAAAGGGATGTGAACTGGAAATCTCCCACATCCCAGGTGGATCCCCATACCACTGGACTAAAGGTTATGAGGGAGTGCTTCCTTCCCCTCCCTGCTCAGCTGTCTTATGTCACATGAGAGACTGATCCAGTAGGTTTGCTCAGAGGGTGCATACTGATTGGGGCTCCTTATGTGACCTAGGTGGTTGAACACCCATCTTCCCCAGTTAAATGTGTAGCTAAGTGAATGAGGTGTGAGTGTGGAGGGGAGAACATTATTTTCAAGAGAGTTTTATGACACCAAACACACCTTTCAAAAATTCAAGCTTGGGACAAAATTGTTTCAATGCCAGCCTTCTGTTCCCATTTTTACAATAAAATGTCAATAGCACACTTATTGGACACACAACAGAGTAAAAATTTAACAGTGAGAAATTATGAGTTTTGCTTACTGGAAAACTGTGCAAAACTGAGTTGATTTAAAAACTGCCAGATTTTAGCAGTACTGTGTTGTACATCCTGAAAAAATGTATATTAACAACTGATTTTGTGCAGTTACATGTGATCAAAATATTTGTTAGGAATTATCACTTATTTATGAATTGAATCCATTCCTGGTTAGAATAATTCATAAGCATAGCCTGATTTTTTTCTCCTATTGCATTTGTTACTCATAATAGTGTGGACAAATTTCAGACTATGGGTTATTTATGAGCTGTTTGCTTTGTGATACATAGCTGGTCATCTAAGTCACATAGGATTGTTTCTTCTCTGACTGAATAACTGAAACTTTTTAAATGGCAGAGTAGCATACAACAAATAATTTTTTTTTAAATCAGTGTTCAAACAACACCATACCTCCTGCAAGCCCCATTTAATTAACAGAAAATTGGCCACTGTAAGTGTAGTTAACATAAGAGATGTCAATGTTAAACATGGAAATGCTTGAGGACTATGTAGTCAAAAATAATGCCTTACAAAAAGAGAATGAATATATCATTTAACCTTTTCATTACTTTAATGTATTTCCCATTCACCGCTAGTATCAAGTGTCAAAGTTTCACCTGTGTTTAAAATACATGAAACTTTCAGATGAATAGCATCCCCAAATATTCAGCAGTTGTTCAAATATACACACAAATAATACATTATAAATCATAATGAACCAAACTCAGTGCTTTTTACTTGCAAAAAATACTTGCAATTTTTTTTTGGGGGAGGGGGGTTATTATTTGGCATCTTTACTAGCTGCACTTTAATTCCTTCAGCTATAATTGTGCTTTACTTGGATTATCCCTTGGTTTCACTTTACTTGGGTCGTGTCTTCTGAAAATGACTTTCTCATGGCATGTTATTGAGTCTAACACATTCTGTATGTCACATCATATTTCAGACCATTTTAATATGGGCACTTTCAATTGTGTTAATTGCCTTTATAGAGAAATGCAGCTGATACATTTGCTCCATCCTATGCTTGTCAGGTTATTTTATTCACTCATTGAGAGACTTCTTAAATGGAGAAAAATCTACTTATCACACAGAGGCAATGGGATACACAAGGACTTGCACTCCATGTTAGACTCACATTTTACAAGTCAGTTTGTAACTAATGAACATTATTCAATGATTGGCTACATATTCATTGTGTTATATTGATTCCTAAACAACACATTCTATGGGAATTAGATCAGTAACACACTAAGTTCCAAATCCATTCCTGCTGTAGCCCCATGACTCCCTTGAAATTGCAGTAGTGACCAATTTGGGTCTACCTGCCTATTGGTTACAAATTGTCCCTTTTAACTTTCATTGTTGCAGTCACTGCTGATTATTTACAAGTGAACATTGGTTCTGTGCTTCATCATGTTTCCTGACTCATAGTTAGGATTTGGGCAAAACCAAATGCTATATTATTGTTTATTCATAAGGGTGACATTCACCGAATCCACAAGATCTCAGTGACTTGGCTTTGTGTCTGAAGTGCATAGCAAGCAATGTATAGAGCAGAAAATCCACCCCCCAATACTGAAGAAGGGCACAGGTCCTCACCTATGGTCTGCCCAACTGAGTACTCTGTACTTGGCTGAGGGAACCATATGAAGGACTCTGTTGTAGAGCAGATGGGAATTTGTTCTCTAACTCTAGCTTCACCTGTGCATGGGCTTCAGTGGTTTTGTGTGAAATCAGCATCAGAGTGAATATCACCTTAATTGTGGTAGGTTCTAGAACACCTAAACTCTTTTACTCCAATCTTTTTCCAATATTGATCTTTGATCAAGCTACAACAACAACTGAGATGGATTGCCTATTATGCTGTGGCCAGTGTACCTTCAATAAGAATTTCCATCCTGCAAGAAATTCTGAGACTTTGAAATCAGGATGAAAAGCCAAGGCCTCAGAATTTTTCATAAATCAAAATATTTTGAAATACTTCATTTAGGGTAATACGATAGTGTAAACAAAATGTTAGCTATTGAAATGGAACATTTTAGTATCTATTTTGACAAAATAGATACATTCCTGTGAAACATTTAGATTTTGCCTAATTGGCATTTTCTGACAGAACTTTTCCACTGGAAACTTTTCGAGCATCTCTAGTTCTGATGTTGAAGGCCATGTGTGAACTATTGAAGGCGTCATAGTTTCCATATTTGCCTACATAGCTACTGCACTAACAGGACCTAACACATGTCTGTAAGATGCATTGAAATACAGTATGAGTCATTAAGACAATATTCTATTTGTCCACAAATGAGTTTATCAACACTAAATTTTTGCACCACCTAAACAAAACTGAGCAAAGCAGCATTAGCTGCACCTCCGGCAGTAAAGTCTTAAATTTACTCATTCTTCTGTTCTCCAGTTCTGTGAGAGACTAGGCACTGATCTGGGGAAGGAAGGAAAGATTTTGAAATTGACAGGATGTGGGGTGGAAGGTTGTGACTTGCAAGGGGCTTTTACACCCCATCTCACCAGTTATCTTTATATGTGTTATGGCTTAGTCACCCTTTATTAATGACAGAAAGAAGCTTAACTGGTCAAGATTACTCTGCCTCCCTGCTTCAGTTCTCCTCCCCACCCACCCAGTCATATAGTTTCTGTACCTTTGTCCAACACTTTCAGCCCAATAGCCAAACATTATTTCAGACAAGATCAAGGAGCTACAATCTATAGTTTTGGGCAGATTTTTCTAGCCTCTTCTGCCCCTTTGCACTGACCTGTGACACAGAGGTAGCAAAAATAATACATAGGTCTCCTGCTGGGCATTATGTTTGGGTATTTGGATTCTGTCCCCCTCCCTTGCCCCTGACTTGGAGTGGAAAGGACTGATGTACATTCCACTGTCACAGAAAAGGCAAACTTTTAAAGGATTCAGAACCATCAAGTCATCCACATTCCTAGCCTATCCAACTGTGCATTCTTATTACTACTACCTTCATCCTCATCAATTCTCAGACACAGACTTTGTGTGACCTTGGGAAAGTCACTTACTATACCCTGTGCCTCAGATCCCCAACTATAATGGGATAATATGTTCTTAACTTCCAGGGGTGTTGAGGATAACATCTGTAAATGATTGTGAGGCTCAGATACTAACGTGTGGCGGACTGTACAAGTACTTTGTATTCTATTTTTAATATTATGAACTTTTAGGTGCTGAGTAGATATTAATTATGAAGACAACTAGGTAAAATATATGCAGATATTTATAGTAATAAGTGTGGGAAATGTCCTGATATATATCATTGTCATTGTTACAATTATTTTCTTATGAAAATATTAGTTGCCCTTCACACCCCTACCTAAGTTGCTTACTTTATGTCAAATTATTATGGTCCTATGGTCTTCTAAAAAAAAAAATCACACAAGCAGGTATATTCAGACAAAACTTATCAAAGCAGCAGGTAGGAATATCTGTGCACCAGGCAACAATTTTGCATCACCTAAGCAAACCTTAGCAAAGCAGCAGGTAGCTGAAAGGGGACACAGTCTTAAATCTACTCATTCCTCTGTTCGCTAGGTCTGTTGGAGACTAGGAACCTCTCTAGGGTATAGGAAGGAAAAACTGAGATGAACAAGTTATGGGTTGGAGGGAGATATGGTATAAATCAGACCTTTATCACTGTTGTACAATTATTTACATTTTGTCGGATGCCACTTCATTGTCCCTGCCTCCAGCCTATACCATTGTAACCTCTGCATGTCTCTTGCATAAATAAACAGATAACCTCTGGCCATATGTGAACTCATATGCAGAGCTGTAATGGTAACCTTGAGTAGCTGAAAGGCCCTAGAGAGTTTGGGTAGTGTTCAAAGTAAATACTGGGGCCTGCATGTGCTTGAGCAGTAGCCCAAACCCAGGAGGATGCTGCCTGGACTGCTGGACCATTTTGGAACCCTTCAACCCAGAAAGACATCATGAAGCAGCATATATCCAGTTATCTCCCCCCATAAGGCTTTGTCTACAATAGGGAATTTTAGAGAAACTTGCCAGCTTTGGCTCTTACTGGGTTTAATTAACTGTGATAAAAACACTGGTAATAGCACCAGAGGGAATATTTTTCTAAGAATCGCTAGCATAGACAAGGCTGAAGTGATGCATACAAAATATACTTTGTTATGGTCTGATGGAGATCTGGACTTCAGCTGAAAAGTCTTGTCTTGATACCTGTGCAAACAAAATGGAAATAGCATGCCAATAGCCTGTAAGAATAATATCTGATAAATATTGTCATCTGCGGAGTAAAAAATAAAGTCAGTTGGAGTTAGCAGGATCATCCTTGTTATAGCAACATTTTTCATGTCACTGTACTTAAGATGGTGTCAGCATTTCCATTATAAGTAATTTAAGGGTTTGCAACTCAGTAAGAGGAGAGCGCTAGGCCTGCCACAATTAAATGAACTTTTTGTTCAATTTAACTTACTTTCAAGGCTCAAGGAAGTGTATGACAAAACTTCATTTTATTCTAAGGACATTAGTAAAAAGTTTAGACATTTGGCTTTTGTCAGGCAATTAAACATGTTCTTTGAAGTTACTTTGAACAAAGAGTTCATCTAAATGTGGCATACTTGCAAGCAGGGATGGCATGAATATGCTTTGTTGGATTCATTCCAAGTCCAGATACCATAGTGGCGACCAGTATTTGTTAAATAGTGACTAATGATACTACAGATGGAGAAAGCTGGGCAGCAGGAGGGCGTCTTTGGTACCAAGTAATCTGGAAGCGCTGCAGATCCAGGTGGCAGGAGGCAGAAGAGGGGAATTGCATACCTTACTGATCCAGTAAAATAGATCCATAAGGTTGCCAATCAGTTTTTCAATTCTGATTTGACAAAACAATAATGTCAGAAAAATGACAAAATCTGCGCCTTGTCCGTTCATCACAGTTCTGCGGTTACCATTTTGATTTACTGGATCAATTGAATGAATATTTTTGGAAATTAAATTCCTTTCCTGAATTTATACATATAGGGGCAATGCTAATTAATTTAACTCCCAAATTTAAAGGACACTTGAAACATCCCCACCAAGTAGTAAACCTTTTTATTAAACTTTTTTAACCCATCATTTTTCAGCATTAGAAATATGCAGGGTGGAACACAAATCCTGAAATGAAGGACATGAAAGTCTCCCACAATACCCATTCTATACCCCTCCCTCCCAAACACCTCCTCTTTTACCCTGTTCTCACCTATTAACCCTCCTCACCCTCCAACACTTTTCCCCCCCTTCTCTTTCCTGACAGACTCTTGGGTGCTTTGTATGACAAGAGTCTTCTAGGCAGACCAGGCAGTCCTGCTCTGGTAGGTTCCTCTTATCCAGACTGGACATGTTTACCTGGCTCCAATGGGGAAGGGGGGAAAAGTGATGTTGCCGATTAGTAGGAACCAACAAAGCTCTGAGAACTGAAATGTTTGACCCCATCCTCCCACTGTGTCTTCTGCTTAGAACCACCAGAAACTCAAATTAAGTAACAAACTTTATACTGCTTTACAAACAGTAAAGAGAAATGCAAGTTAATTTCCATGCTTATTAAAGACACAAGGATAAAAATCAGTGTTGTTAAAAAGAGAAGTTATCAAAATCAGCAGGGAAATAAACAATCCTCAAATTTCAGTGGAATAATAATAGAAACAACGGAGGACTGCAAAAATATCCCAAAAGTAATTGACAATGTCTCTTGAATCAATCAAGTAACCTTTTACAGAGTAGCTTTTGGCACTTACTTTGCACAGGTGTAAATGACTGCACAAAGTGCGGGGCAATGGAGAACTTAGTCCACATTACTCTATAGCTAGAATAAATGGATAATGAATTAGTGAAGTAGTTTCAGCCTTAACTGTGAATTGTTTATGCTTTGGCTGGTTTCAAGCTTAAAACACAGTTTTATGGAAAATATAGTGTTAAGGAAAGAGTGGGAGTTTGATCTTTGAGCTCCTGGCCGATAGGTGATTGGGAAGGTTGGTTGTTTTACTACCCATCATACTACAAATATAATGAATACTATAAATTATAAAGCTAAATGTACTATTGCATATTTAGCCTGAGTGTAAATGTTTTAAAAGTTGTATGAATATTATATATAACTGTAAAGAATGAAAGTTATTACTATTCAAATAGTGTGCTGATTATTGCCAAACTTAATACAATCACCAAAAAACTCATTCAGTTGGATAGAGGGACTAGTTTAAACAAGGAAGGGAATTTGCAGGAAAGTCCATAGCTCATCCCTTGATTTAAGCACATGGTACAAGACATGATTACACATTGATTTAAACATCTAGCACAAGAACTTGAGGGACAGAGAGCACTTCAGCCTTAAACGTAGACATGTCTGGCCTGAAAGCACATACCAGGGGCAGCAAGTTTGAAGGGACAGCAGAAAGATAATCAATCTTTGATGGTGAAAACCAAATCAACTACACTTTTCCCATCAAACAAGTATTTTCATTCAGTATTATTGATGCAAATGTCAGCCGCTCTTTTGGAGTCCACGTCATTAATCTGAGTAAGAACTGCACCCTGCTCATAGTCCAGAGCATTTGTAGTCAGAGTTGTCAGAAAACGAGTAGTGAGCAAGGTAAGTGTATCACTAGTTAATTTCTTTCCTGCTTCAAATCAAAACTACATTTTTCAATATTTTTTCTAGAAGAAAATGCCCTTCTGTAGCCTCAGAGGTGGGGAGGATTTGTCTGGGCCAGCAGGGGAAAGAAAACACTGGGGCCCTTAAAAGATTGCCTCCCCCCATGCTTCCTTTCCTTCTGGTGTGTGGGGGTTCCTCAATGGCTGAATGGTTGTACAGAAGAATGCAACATAAGTTTACTGGTGCCTGTGCACCCAAAAGAGGGCTAATAAGCCCCTCTCCTACTGGGATAATCATGCAAGTCACCATTTTCAGGTGAGGAAGGTATTTCCCCCTCACTGCCACATTGGCCTGGGCGGAGTGGGGTTTATGCATTTTCCTCAGCAGCCCAGGGACCCAGTGGGTAGGTTAGGTGGTAAAACTCATTTTGCCACAACTCGGCAGGTGCATAGTGCAGGTGCTTATTCAGTAGTGGGTGCGGTTGCCTGGTAAACCAGAATTGCAAGTGCACTAAGAGAAGGCATCCCCCAAAGAAGGTGGGGAACAGGGTTGGGTCTAGAGCTGGTTAGGAATGTTTCTGACAAAACAGTTTTGTTAGAAAATGCTGATTTGTCAAACATAATGTTTCACTTAAATGTCTTGGGTTTGATTAACTTTCATCAAACTACAGGCAGGGTTCCAATGGAATCCTGCCTGGTTTCCTGATGGGCGGCTGGGAGTCCAGGCTTCTAGGGTCCCCACCAGTCCCACCCTGCAGAGTGCTTTGGGGCCAGGAATCCCAGGGCTTCTAGGTTCATAGCTCTAGGGCAGCACCAATATGCCAATAGGACCTCTAATGCTTCCTGGGAGCCCCAATTCTAGCTTGGGCATGGCTCCCAGCTCCACAGCAGGGAGCCTGGAAGCCCTGAGAGCCTTGTCTCAAGCTGAGATTCTCAGAGTTTCCAGCTCCCTGCTCCATGGCAGACAACCTGGAAGTCCTGGAAGACACAGATTGACATGAGGCTCTCAGGCTCCCTGCCATGTAGCCAGCTCCCAGTTGGAGTTATCAGGCAGGAAACCTGGCAGTCCTAGGAGCCTGGGAAACTCTGAAAGCTCCTTGGCTCCCATATCCATGTCAGGGACTCCCCTCTCTCCAGGGGACCACCCCAGGCTGCCTACAACTCTTCTGGCAAGCAGGGGCAGGCCAGGGAGTCCCTGGGACTCAGTGCAGCTAGTTTTCTATTTCATTTAGGGAAAATCAAACCAAAACAGTTCTTTTTTTTTCCTCTGAAAAACACTTTTTTTTTTGGAATTTCCTTTTGGAAAGAAATTTTAATTCCATTTTAATTCTGAAATGGAACAAAACCTTTTTCAAGATTTCAGAATTTCCAATGCAATTGAATTTTGACCAGCTCTAGACCCAACCCCATCTTCCCCAGCCTGTTAGCCCTCAACTGAGCGGAGAGCTGTGGGGTCCCAGCAACTGTTCTGTGACCAGGTTAATGGGGTAGAGATAGCCCTTCACTATGTGGAACAAATTACAGTAGGAAGTATGAACAGCACTGGATGAGCCATTGTTGAATAAACAGTAATAAATCTATAAGCTAGATAAACTACATTCCTGGGGTCTTGTCTGCCTTCCTGTACTGTCCAGGATAAGAATTACACTATAATTTCATGCACAGGAGTTAAATTTGCAATAATCATGGCATGAGGTAAATCCCAGAAAAGAACATACAGTGGTCAAATTTGCTCCTTGAAGAAGCCTGAGCAATTACTATACTATTCCAGGCTTTTTGGAGGCAAGTGATTGAAGAAAATTTTGTCTTCCTAAAATGACACTTAGAAAAAAATATTTTTCAAACTAGCCTTATTTTCATATTGAAGCACAGTTATCAAGAACTCTTCTTGCTGTGCTGATATCTTTCCAATCACTATAATATCATCCACATAATGGAACAAAGATTGGCTTTTAAGATTAGTTGATGTTAACCTCTGGAAAGAACCAAGAGCAGATGTATGCCCATAAGGCACAGGCCATAATCAAAAGCCCCTCCTGTGTGCCCCAGAAAGGGCCGAATTATGTGGATGATCCCCTGGACCCAAAATTCCAAAAGCATTAGTCTATTGAGGGGGTAAAGTGTTTAGGGTATTGAAAAAGGTGACAATTCTTAGATTATGAAAGTCCCTTAATAGCTTCCTTTAACACCTTCTCAAGCTGCAGTCCATAGAGCATTTGCTGCTTGTTTGTGTAAGGTCAACAGACCCCGGTCGTTTGCGGGTGGGATCGAACCTGGGATCTCTGGAGCTTAGTGCATAAGCCTCTACTGCATGAGCTAAAAGCCAGATGGCTGTTAGCTAAGGCTGTAGAGCAGACTCATTTAACTCTCTCTCTCTAAGTCGTCTCGGTGCCACTAGATGGGACAGAACACCACACCCAGAAGGTGTGTAGGTTACATACTTCCCCTAGCTGAGGAAGCACATCCCAAGCTTCAGAGACTTCCCAGTTGAAATCCCGGATGAGCCCCCACTTGTAACACCGACAGATTCAGGTCATCGACGGGCAGGATCAAATCGGATACCTCTAGAGCTTAAAGCATGAGCTAAAAGCCAACTGGTTGTTAGCTAAGGCTGAGGAGCAGACTCATTTTATCTCTCTTTCTAAGTGTCTCGGTGCCATTAGATGGGACAGAACACCACACCCAGGAGGTCTGTAGGTTACATACTTCCCCTATCTGAGGAAGTGGGATCTTTGAAAAAGATCACTAGATGGGACAGAACACTACACCCAGGAGGTGTGTGGGTTACATTTGCAGGGAGCTACCCACATAGTGTTAGCACCTCCTCCTTCAGTCCAACTGCTAAACTAAATTACATTAAGATAGCTCTTAGTTTTGTACAAGCAGCATCTTGACAAATTAAATTTTTGATTATAGCATACAATATAAGGTTTTTTTAACTGAACGATAAAATATCCTGCTTAATATCAACATCTCTCCTGGATATTATAGGGACTAGTTTGAATTATATCTGTATAATAAATGTTAACTCTTTTCAGATAGTTGTATTCAGATGTACTACCTCCTCCTGGGACAGCTAATGTACAGTTAGCAATAGGGCATTGGAGGTGCCTTCATTTCTGGTTTTATTTATCTTTCATCATGGAGTTTAGATTCATAATGAAAGTGGTGTCCTCCAAGTGTCTTGAAAAGTTTCAAGCCTTACCTTCTGTACATGAGCTAGTAATATCAGTCAAGGTTTTAATTCAACACTCTGCTCTGATGTATTAAGAAAATGGGCCTTTAATTGCAATGTATCAAGTAATTGTCTCAGTTTGTAAGCGTGTCTGAAGCAGCAATTTAAGTTAGCCATCCTCCATATCAGGAGAAGTAGCACAGTAATGTTAGTTTGCCAAGTATACAGAGTGCTCAAATAATAAAGATGTTTTGAACATCACCCAGATTAAATAGAGTGATGTTAATCAAAGACTTGAGCTACTCTACGCATGTTCCTGATGCACAGTCTTTGCCTGACTTTGAGAGGGTAGCCACTAATTTGTAACAGTGATCTCTGCTTTTAACCTGACCTTGCTTATTACTGTTGGGTCTTAAATCTCTAGACAAAGATTAGGAGACCATCCTCTAGAGGCATGACTATAGCTGTAAAACCAACACAATGAAGCTGACTTTACAAAGAATCTAATAGGTTTCGTCACTAGATGGCAGTAACAGCTAGCAATAAGCCTGCAAACTGGTCTTCTAGACCTTTTGCACATTAATCATACATACAGAAAATTCCACAAAGTACAAGCTGACAAAGACCTTGCTTTGCCATGATCAATCTTTATTCACCACTAGATTAAAGTGGTTAGATATACTTGATTGCCTCAGGTCCCGGATAAAGCTTATAAATAACTACATATATGTTATCTGCTTAAAGGCTTTTTTTTTTTTTTTTGGTTGGCGTGTAATCTATTCATTCTTGATTACACTGTTTGACCACCCACTACATCTGTTAGCTTTCCCGTGAAGCTGTAATTTTAATCTTTGGCTGTGTAAATGTTTTAAATATCATTTTATTATTTACAAAAAGAAGGATACAACTAATAGAGTGCAGTTGAATGAGTACTGTCTCTACTCAGAGAGTTTCATTGCTGCATATATTTGTGTTATGAACCAAAATGGCAACAGAATTGTGGACTATATTCTGCATTGTATTAGAGAATTCAGCTCCTACAGTTCTATTCCCCAGTCTACTCTGTTAAAACAATACACCACTAGCTACCAAGGATGTGCATCTTAGTCACACTTCAGTGTAACTGGCGCAAATATTTTCCTAGCATGCATTCAGTAATTACATGTACTGTTTACATTTATTTCAAACAGAAAATGAAAATATTTAGCACAAGCTCTTTAAAAAATAGGTGCCTGGGTACTGCTTGCTGCTCAGCACTTTGGAAAGTCAAGCCACTTATGCAGGAGCCTACGTTTAGGGATTTGCATGACTTTAAATTTTCTTTAGTGTTATATGCTCTCAGGGCCATCGTTAGGGACAGGCCAAGGGTCCAGGAGCCAGTTAGCAGGAATCAGGCCAGGTTGGAACACTAGGAGATCAGAATCAAGAGACAAACCAGAGATCAAGAGTCAGTTACTGAGAGCCAGGATACCAGGAGGTCAGGATCAGACAACAGAAGGAAAGAACAGAAACCAGGATGCAGTTCCCAAGGGTCAGACCAAGTCAGGATACCTGGGAGTCAGGATCAGAAGGCAGAAATAGATAAACACTAGACCAGCAGTCGATGGCAGGTAGGGTTGCCAACCCTCCAGAATTGGCCTGGAACAGTGGTGGGCAACCTGCGGCCCATCAGGGTAATCATCTGGTGGGCCTCCAGACAGTTTGTTTACATTTGCGCGGCTGCCTGCAGCTCCCAGTGGCCATGGTTTGCTGTTCCTGGTCAATGGGAGCTATGGGTAGCGGTGGTTAGCATGTCCCTGCAGCCCGCGCCACTTCCCACAGCTCCCATTGGCTGGGAACAGTGAACCACAACCACTGGGTGCTGCGGGCGGCCGTGCAAATGTAAACAAACTGTCTGGCAGCCCACCAGCCAATTACCCTGATTGGCCACGTGTGGCCCGCGGGCCGCAGGTTGCCCACCACTGGTCTAGAGTCTCCAGGAATTAAAGATTAATCTTTAATTAAAAATTATGTCATGTGATGAAATCTCCAGGAATACATCCAACCAAAATTGGCAACCCTAATGGCAGGGTAAAGCCCAGTTTTATGGAAAACTTCCTGTTTTCCCCTTTGGATTAAATGGGGCTGTGGCCCAGTTAGGAGCCTTGTAACTCTCCCAATCAGATGTAGGGGCTGGGCTTGTGCCCCAGTTGAGCGTCATGGATCCCAATCCCAGCTGCTGGCAGTGGGATTGGAACAATTTTTATAGTGGGGGTGCTGAAAGCCACTGAACAAAACTGTAAACCCTGCATATGATGGAAACCACTTCAAACCAGGGGGTGCTACTGCACTCCCAGCAACTGGAATTCCAGAACCCCTGGCTGTTTGGTGAAGGCTGCTGTCTCTGTCTATTCAGTCTAGGTGTTTATATAGCAAGCATCACCATGATATTTGAGCACCTCATCTATCTAATTTTATCTGTGAGTGAATGCTTTTGTAAATTATATTTACCCACCTCATATTCACCAAGGCACCATGCAATAATTTTCATAATAATTCTAAGACATTATGATAAAAGAGCTCCCCTCAAAACTACACACACAAAATACAGGCAATCTTATATAGGAAACAAAAGGATTAAGAAAAGGTTACAGCTAAGGGGGGACATTATTTTTAAATGTCTGTTTTAAAAATGCAAAGGTAGAGGATGAAATAGATGTCAGAGGGGAAGTTTTCCACAGCCTAGGCAGAGCCCTCCAGAGCAAAGTTACTGTCAACCTACATTAATGATGGAATGCTTAAAAAACAAATGGTGTTAGAACAGGGATCTGCAACCTTTGGCCTGCAGCCCTCCAGGGTAAGCCCTAGGCCCGCACCGGTTCCCACAGCCCCCATTGGCCTGGAGTGGCGAACCACGGCCAGTGGGAGCCACGATCGGCCAAACCTGTGGACGCAGCAGGTAAACAAACCGGCCCAGCCCGCCAGGGGGCTTCCCCTGGCGGGCCGTGGGCCAAAGGTTGCCGATACCTTGTTAGAACATTGACTCTGATTTATTACCGTAAACCTGACAAAGACTTCATCATCATAGAAGGCTGAACTTTTGAGTATGGTGCAGTGGAAAGAAAGAAAGGAATTTTTGTTGCTTATCTTATTCAAGAATATTGAACAAAGGATTAAAAATTCATAGGTATTTAATATCATCACAGAATCTCCAGAGAGTCTGGTTTTATTATTTGTGTTAAGATGTACAGATATCACAGTTCAAATTTAGATTTCAGATTAAATTAATCTGCATAGTCCTATAATGCTAACTGGTGAGTTGGTTGCTTAAAGGAAGTGAATTTAATTTAGCATAGCTCCAAGTATACTCACTAGAATAAACTGATCTTCTAAATTGTGTTGAAACCAACTGAAATGTGTTATACTGGCATCCAAAGAAAGCAACAGGTGGTGATTTCAGATTTCCCAGATGAGGACTACAATCAGTTGATCAAACTGCTATTGCCATTTACTTTGGGGAAAATACAAATATGCATGGATTGTTCTTTGTGGTTATGCTCCATTGGTTACCTGTTAGCATCAGAAGCTACCGGCTTAAGCTACATGACCAGTACAGGCAGATAACTTTATCCTTTAACCAAGGACATTCATGTTAGTCAAGTTCCTTCTTTGGTGTAGGGCAATTTGCTGTTTAACTATTTAAAAAGGAGATCTTTTCATATTAATACTTCTCCTTAATTCTAATGTCTCTGCATTACATGTTTTTCTCTTTTTTTTCTAAATGTCCCCTGCTGATCATAGCCCAAACACAGCACAATAAGCTTTAGTAAAAGCTGACATTTATTCATTGCAAGTATAAAACATTTGAGCAGCCTGTAATTTAATCTTCTCCCTTTTTTGTTTTCCTTATCAAGTGATTGGTAGGCTGTGGAAAGCTCTATCCATTTTCTTGATTAATGCACCACAATATTATCTTCGGTTCCCTATCAGTGTGAAGATTATAAAAACATAGTAGTACTCATGAAATGGACAATATCTCACCTAGAAGACAAGAATGCTAAATACATATAGTACTTTAGTGCCAAATCAGTTGATACAAATCTGAAAAGGGGAAACAAAATGCCATTAAGGTATTAGGGGATTGAGGAGAAGTTCTCATCTTTATAGTTTTTATGATGTTTTATTTGTCTTACACTAGCAGGAAAGCTGGCAGCCTGAATACGTAAAACATCATTTTCACCACTGCTCATACTTAACTGATGCTCCTAGCTTGAAACTGGTTGGCTTTGTGAATAAGGTCAGCAGATCATGATGATTTTTGTAAGGTCTTGTATTAATAAAAAATAACCCCTGAGATCAAAATCAATGCCACCCTCTTCTTTTAAAATATAATCAGATAAATTCAGTCTTTACAACATGGCAATTTGAGCCAAGAATTTGGAAGACTGACAAGAGTTCTGTTTTTATTTTGTTAATATCGGAGGTGATGGAGATAATATTATGTGCTTCTGTAATACAAGTTTTATGTTGGAATACTAAAATAGTATAATGAATGAATGCCTTTTTCAGAAACAGGTGTTTATAGTATTAATATCACTGCTCATTAATGGCATAAGAAATGTCATCTCTCTTGCACATATCATAAAATTCTATAATAGGATAATGATGTCTTAAAGATACACAATACTGTACTAATCATAGTCTAATGTGGGGCATATAAGTACTTTTTTTTTTTTAAGTGAAGGAAGTGGAATTGAGAAATAGATCAGCAACCCTGGGGGGGTTGAGGATGAGAAGGAAAAAAAATAAGAAACAGGGGAAAGGGAACTGGAGATATAGAAGGTGCAGTGACTGGACCAAGCTGTTTTTCTTTAAACAACACAATACTGTACACGAAATAACGATAGTCTTCTGGGCTGCTCTCTCATCCCCAAAATATTGATATTTTAAGAAATAACTCAATTTTAGTATTCAGGTGACCTGAGCCAGTCAGGCTTCATTCATATGCTTTACAAAGTCACCACTATTACACAATGGAATTTCAGCTTTATCATACAGAAAATATTTGCAATCAAGAGAAAGCCAAAGGAGATAGTGACACCTTTTTTTATTAAATTGATCCATACAGGATATTGGTATTATGTTGGCCCAATACAATCATTTGCTGAATGTGCTGTCTTATCTTCCAACAACATAATTCAGTGTCAAAGTACTTCAGAGCAATTGTGACTTGTTAGCATTTTATATAAGACTTAGAGGGATAAAAGGATCTATTTTTTAAGGTTATTACATCTCCCTGGGGCAGTCATGTGGAGGCTCCTTGGCAGGCTGGCCCCAACATGTGAAGTAAGTCTCTGTGAAATGCCTTTATACTGTGGTACTGTGGGCTAGAGCGCCAAATGCCAGTACTGAAGCATCAGAAGGACATTTATTATTTGTTGTTACTTTGTTGCATGAAGGTTTGGGGTTGGTGGGGAAGCAGGAATGTTTCTCCTCTCCACCACTAGAGAGATCACTCAGGAGAGGGCAAGGGATATCTTCTCTAAGCAGAGACCTAGGTAGGAAAAATGGGTTTGGGGGAAGCTAAAGCTGTTTAAGGGATAAGGGTGTGTCCGTGTGCATTCCCCTTCTCACAAGTGGAAGCTACCTATCACTGGGAGCAGAAACTGGTTCTGACACGGTAGGAGCTGCCCCTACATGTGTTGGATGGAAGTATGATAAGGGAATTTTTGTTGAAAATTTCAACTAAACAGTCTTGTTAGGGAAAAATACATTGCTTTCCTTCCACATGTTAAAATATTCTTTCATCTGTTTCATTGAGAAGCTTTAGTGCTTGCATGTGTTGAGAAGGGACTTCAAAATTGGTAGGGCGTTACCCTACCATCAAGGATGTGCCTTTTCTTATTCCTGTGACAATCTGCACTGAGCTGGCCAAGTTATACTCTTCTGACAAATCACGTGCTCATTAGAAGCTTAGACAACGAAGAGCCCTTGAAGGCCCTAATCATGCTAATGACGCATGTGTGTATCAATATCACTCCACATAATATAATTGCTTTTTCAGTTTGGTTTCGTTTAAAAACAAAATTAGGAAAACACATTTAAATAGAACCTTAATTTTGTAAAGCCAAATGCATATGCAACTTTAATTTTGCCTCTTGGTGTGTATGCATTATGATACAGTCTTTAATTGCATGATCACAGGCAATTTTTTTTTGTGACCACGGCCTCATTCAGTTCCAACTGCAACAACATCTTGCCCACATTAATCACACATTGTAATTTTAATTACATTTGCATCCTTACTTAGCATTACCTTAGATTTTTGTATTTAGTAGATTATTTTAGATTGTAAAATGTTCACTTTTAAATTGACTCAGAAACTTGCTTCTATGGAAATGGATATTGTATCTGTGAAATAAGTCCAGAAATACTTAACTTCCTGAAAACACTCACTTTACCTTGTTTTCACTGATCTGATCTCCACTTCTATGGATATGAGTGCTTGAAGGGAAGCTTTCAGTCAGTAACTGAGTGTGAGAACTTTCATTTCAAGTTCAACCAATAGGTGCCAGTTTAGCAGGTTTTGTGCTGATTTAAAGGGGAAGAAGAAAACTTCTAACTTTTGAATCACATTACTATTTCAAATCTAAAGTACTAAACATTTTAATTGGAGTATTCTAAGTGCAGTATTTTGGAACTATCTTTGCAACTGTAAAGCCATCACCGAAGGCTTCCCTTCTGTGGCATGTAGCCTTGGATTGTGTATGTGTCCAAAATGGATCACTTTAAGCCAGTTTTAATGTTCAAATTAGCAATGACAGTTTAGATAAGACAGACTGAATTTGGAAACCACCTACGCATCTAGAATAGTAAATCGAATCTATCATAGAATCACTGGAGTCAAAAGGGAACTCTATTCCATTCTCTAGCTCCATGATGAGATTTTGTATCCATAAACTGCACATTGAGGGTTTTAAGTCTAACCTTGAAAATCTCTAGTGAAGGTCATTTCACAGCAGCCTATAGCCATTTCTTACATTGAGAAAACTACAAGAATAACGAGGCAAATATTTAGCTACATTTCTATTCCTTCAAGTTAAGCTTATTACTACTTCTCTTCTTACTGAGAATAAATAGTTGCGTGATTATCCTAAAATGCCTATTAACACATACATTTGCTAGAGCTGTTCATCCAGTCTTGTCCTGACTTGTTTCTTGCTAGCCCTCTTCCTTTTCCCAAGCTGCACAAGTGACCACCTTGATTGCATCTTCTTCTCCCTCTTGTCATTTATCCTTCTTCTATATGGTCCACTATATTCTGAAACTCCTTTCAGACCTAGCCTGCCATCCCTTTGCCCTCTCCTTTTTCAAGTCCCTACTTAAAACATGCTTTTCCCCAAAGGCCTATAACCACTATAATCCCTGCAGAGAAGTGTTAACAAGTTAGACTCTGTAGCTGATCAGAAAATGGTTTTTAATTCCATCAACAATTTTGACTTGTCATTGAAAACATAAAACCTTTTTGGGTTTCTGAAAGCAAATGCTCTGTGCAAACTTTCATGTAGTTGAAAACCCAATTTTCTGTCAAAAGTTTTGACAGAAAAATTTCTACCATCCCTATTAGACACCATTACGCTTAATTATGCATATCTAGTCAGAATAGCAGAACAAAATGTGTCCTACATTTTACTCTTCACTCATACCAGTTTCCGTTACCACTCACTGCATCCCATTTTCCATCCTTTGTTTTGTAACTAATTAGACTGTGAACTCCTTGGGGTGGGGACTTGTCTTTATATGTCTGTAAAAGCACCCTGCATAGATAATCAACATTTCCAGTGTGGTGGTGACAGGTGAGATTTTAGAACTGATCTAACTGAAAATAATCAAGGTAATTTGAGGTGTGTGTGGGATGTAGGCTCAATCATCTAGTGGTTTATACAAAGTGAGACAAAGGCTGTCATACTGAGAAGAATGGCATGTTATGCCGCTATCTAGCAGATAGATTCATATGATTTAGCTATTTTATCTAAAATTTATATAAAAACTAAATTACAAGAACTCTGGGGTTGCAAAATGAAGCACTTAAATCAGGAATTGTCTGCACAATCTTAAATATGCTGCCTTATCTTATCACCAAGTTTCTTTTTTCTGTAAGATGCTTGCCTCATCATGGGCTTTGAACTATTAGGTGTTGGTCCAAGTTGTGGGTGGTGTCTGACCCAGGCACATACTTGCTGCTACCTCTGTTTTCTGGGATCCTGGTCCAACTTTATGTCTCAGGGGACAGAAAGGGAATAGTCCCTGCACGCCTTACAGCTGTGGGCAGGGTGGGGGAGTATAATTTTAACAGGCCCTTGCATGGTTTGTACAGGGTTGTGGGGAAGATACCTTGTACTCTCTTTACTATGCCCCTCTATAATTGTCTATCAGAATCTGGCCCTCAGTGTGGAGGATGGATGATGTGCATATAATGAAGTAGAGGGCTACACTTTGGAGAGTGACTATAACAAATTAATACATAACTACCTCATTCACTAAACACCATTCAGCCTGTGCACTGATTGAGGCGCGTAATTTTGATTCGAAGAGCAAAGTGATGGAGAATCCACTGCAACCCCTGGTAAATTGTTCTAATGGCTAGTTAGTCTTTTGGTAATCTACTTCTAGCCATTGGATTTGTCAGCTAGATTAAAGACTCCTCTACTATCATATCTCCTCCCTTCCCCATGTTGGTGCGTATAGATGATGATGAAGTCACCTCTTAAACTACATTAGAGAAATAAATAGATTGAGCTTCTAAAGTTTCTCACTGCAAAGCATGTATTCCAGTCCTCTAATCATTCCTGTAGCTCAACTCACAGTAGGGGTGGTAGATAAAGTTATATGAAGGTAGGTGTATTGAAGAAACCAGCTGAATCCTAGTTTCATAATCTTAAATTGTGACCGCTTCTTGAATTTCCGTCTTTGAGTGAGGGACACTTTAGAAATGCCAATTGACAGACATGCAGTGGCTCGGAAAATAGGATTTTCAGTTAGCACTGAGTCAAGTGTGTGGCATAAGCAGCATATTTTTCTGGAAAAGCATATAAATCAATCACATCTGTGAAGTATCTTCTAGACTGAAGGCCTGATTCTCCTCTCACTTACACTACAATTACACCAATAGAGCTAAGTGACTTCAATAGTTACTACTGATTCTCACTGGTGAAAGTCAGAGAAGGATGAGTCTCTAAAAATCTTCTTCTCTGTTAATGTAATACAAAGAATACAATGGCATATTTTTTCTCTTTTAGCATCTATTTTATAAACTTACAGTATGAACACAAACAATGTCCTTTATAAATGCTGCAGTTATTTTTCTTTAGACTAAAATGCAAATTAATATCTCACTGCCACTTTGAGGGTTTACTGTATGCTGAGACACTCGCTAGAAGACTTTTTAAAGGAATTTTCAACATTATAACTTTCTGGGTGCTTATGCTCACCGTGGGGAGCAGATTCCTGTTTTTCTCAAGTTCAGGCTTGGCATTTCCTTTATGCATTTTGCTAAGGTTATGTGATGTAGATGGTAAAACCAAAATTTCATCCTAATAAGGAGCCCAGGTAAGAACGCCTGAAATTTGTGCTGATAAAAGGCATTGAATTCTGGGTGAAAATACGTGGAATCAGTTTCTCCGCAATGTTTTTGTATTACCAACTTAAAACAAAAAAGGGATGTAGTGCTCTAATGATTAAACATCATTGGTACATTTATTCTCTATATATTACTGAAACCTGGTGGGATGATTCCCATGACTGGAATGTTAAAATCAATACTGGTAACCTATTTAGAAAGGACTGAGTGGGCAAACAGGGAGGGGGAGTGCCACTCTGTCAAAAATGACATTACCTGTTTCCGAGTCACGGATATAGCTCAGAAGAAAATAATCTTCAATGTTTTTTGGATCAATATCCTAACAGCTAAAGCACAACATGGGTCATTAGTTGATGTCTGCTATAGACCACCAAATCACACTAGGGAACAGGCTGACCGGCTTCTTACCCACCTATCTATAACATATAGGAAAAAAAGCTGTGTGATCCTTGGATAGTTCAATCTGTGTGACATATGGTGAAGGTCTCATGCTGCCCGTAGTAAAACATTTGGATTTTATACATATTACAGATAACAATTTCTTAACTCAAAGTGTTGCATGTGACATGGGGGAATTCTTAATTATCTTAAGAGATAAAGTTGAACTGATTACAGAACTAAAAATTAATAGTAACTTAAGTACAAGGGCTCATGACTTTATCACATTTGTAATGTGCAAACAGAATAAAGTACAGACCAGTAATATATATACTTGGTACTTTAAAGAGGCCGATTTCACAAAGCTGAAAACAATCATGAGCCAAATCATCTGGGAGGAAGAATTTAAATCAGAAAAATGTGAGTGATCATTGAGAATTGTTTAAGAACACTTTACTAGATGGTCAAAAAGCCACAATCCCACAATAGAGGGAAAAGACTGTATTAGTTAAAAAAAATCCAATGAATTTAAAGGGGAAGTGAAGGCAGTTATAACTAAATAATAATAATAATAATTAATAATTAATATAACAAATGGAAGAAAGGCAAAGTTGATATCCCAGAAAACTAGAAGAAAGCTAATGCTGTGCCAATATTTTAAAAAGATAAATGGGATGATCTGGGTAATTATAGGCCCGTCAATATGACATCAATACTGGCCACAATAATGTAGCATCTGACGCAGGATTTGATTAATAAGGAATTAAAAGAGACTAAAGTAACTAATGTCTATCAAAATGGATTGAAAAATAGAGCATGTCAAACTAAGTTATCTTTCTTTTTTGTTGATAAGATTACAAGTGTGGTTGATAAAGGTAATACCATTGATGAAATATACTAGAAAGATACAATATTGAGATGGCACCCATTAAATGGATTAAATGCGAGCTAACTGATAGGTTTCAAAATGTAATTATAAACAGGGAATCATCATAAAATTTCCAGTGGGGTCCCACAGGGATCAGTTTTTGGCCCTATGCTATTTAACACTTTTCTTAATGATCCGGAAGAAAGCATAAAATCAACACTGATAAAGTTGGAAATGACACAAAAATTGGGGAAGTGGACGGGTCACAGATACAGAGCAATCTAGATTGCTTGGTAGGCTGGGCACAAGCAAATTATATGCATTTTAATATGGCTAAATGTAAATATATACATCTTGGAACAAAGGGTTAACCAGCACACTTCTTGGGATTCCCAGTCCAGACAGCAGATGGATGACTCTGTTCCCCTTAGGAGGGAGTCTCCAAACACATTGGGAGTGGTGGTCCTGGAACTCCCATTCCTAGGACAATGCATCCCATACCTTCTGGTCGACAGTGTCTCCTTCTGATCCCTTCCCTCAGATGACTCTTCCAAGGCATTCTCAGCAGTAGTACCTGTGCAGAAAGCCTGAAAGCGGTTGCTTACCTCTTTCTGTGTTGGTGGTATATTGATTCTCTTCCTTCTTCTTCTGGAGGACACACACTACCAACTTTCTTTCTTGTTCTTCAGTCCCCCTGCACTGTCCTTTCCAATTCTTTGGCATGCTGTGCCCATAGTACCAAATCCTGACTTCTTTCTAGAAAGTCTTCATTTTCTGTGATGCTGTGCAGGGTCGTTACTTGGGTCTCTAGTCCTTTAATCTTTTCTTCCAGCATGGAGACCAGCTTGCACTTTGTACAGATGAAGTTGCTTCTATCCTCCAGGAGAAAGACAAACATGGCACATCCTGTGCAGGTCACAACAACTGATCCCTCATTATCTATATTTTCCACCTTGTAATGTACCAGGAGCCTCTTCAGATGTATTTACTGCTTGCAGAAGCCTGAAAGGCAAAAACTCTGTGAGCTCTCCCCCTAGGCGAACTCCCAGGCAAACTCCCTCTGTTTGCTTCTCCTCTGTTCGCTGCTTGCTAGGTTCACAACTGGCTGTCTTTTTATAAGGCTGCTGGCTTGAAGCAGTTGCCCCGGCTCAAAGCCTCAGCTGCTGTGATGCTGTGGACGCAAGAGCTAATGCATGCCTTGGATGCATAATCAGGGGAATCTCAAGTAGGAGTATAGAGGGTATATCATCTCTTTATTCTGCACTGGGGTGGTACAGTACCAAAAGTAAAATCCCTGCAAGCTGCGTGGAAATTTTGTAAAGACACCATAATAGAGGCTCAACTTAAATGTATACCCCAATTTAAAAAACATACCAAGAGAACCAAAAAAGAGCCACTGTGGTTAAACAACGAAGTAAAAGAAGCAGTGAGAGGCAAAAAGGCATCCTTTAAAAAGTGGAAGATAAATCCTAATGAGAAAAATAGAAAAGAACATAAACTCTAGCAAATGAAGTGTAAAAACATAATTAGAAAGATCAAAAAAGAATTTGAAGAACAGCTAGCCAAAGACTCCAAAAGTAATAGCAATTTTTTTTAAAATACATCAGAAGCAGAAAGCCTGCTAAACAACCGGTAGGGCCACTGGACAATCGAGATGCTAAAGGAGCACTCAAAGATGAGAAGGCCACTGCGGAGAAACTAAATGAATTCTTTGCATCGGTCTTCACTGTTGAGGATGTGAGGGAGATTCCCAAACCGGAGCTATTCTTTTTGGGTGACAGATCTGAGGAACTGTCCAAAATTGAGGTGTCATTAGAGGAGGTTTTGGAACAAATTGAAACAATAATAAGTCTGAAGGAACTCAAATGTGAAATTGCAGGACTACTAACAGTCATCTGTAATCATTTAAATCAGCTTCTGTACCAAATGACTGGAGGATAGCTAATGTGACGCCAATTTTTAAAAAGGGCTCCAGAGGTGACCCTGGCAACTACAGGCCAGTAAGCCTCACTTCAGTACCGTGCAAACTGGTTGAAACTATCGTAAAGAACAAAATTGTGAGACACATAGATGAACATAATTTGTTGGGAAATAGTCAACATGGTTTTTGTAAAGGGAAATCATGCCTCACCAATCTACTAGAATTTGTTGAGGGAATTAACAAGCATGTGGACAAAGGAGATCAAGTGGATACAGTGTATTTAGATTTTCAGAAAGCCATTGACAAGGTCCCTCATCAAAGGCTCTTAAGCAAAATAAGCAGTCATGTGATAAGAGGGAAGGTTCTCTCATGGATTGGTAACTGGTTAAAAGATAGAAAACAAAGGGTAGGAATAAATGGTCAGTTTTCAGAATGGAGAGAGGTAAATAGTGGTGTCCCCCAGGGATCTGTACTGGGCCGAGTCCTATTTAATAAATGATCTGGAAAGAGGGGTAAACAGTGAGGTGACAAGATTTGCAGATGATACAAAAGTACCCAAGATAGATAAGTCCAAGGCAGACTATGAAGAGTTACAAAAGGATCTCACTAAACTGGATGAGTGGGCAACAAAATGGAAGATGAAATGTAATGTTGTTAAATGCAAAGTAATGCACACTGGAAAACATAATCCTAACTATACATATACAATGATGGGGTCTAAATTAGCTGTTACCACTCAAGAAAGAGATCTTGGAGTCATTGTGGATAGTTCTCTGAAATCATCCACTCAATGTGCAGCGGCAGTCAAAAAAGCAAATAGAATGTTGGGAATCATCAAGAAAGGGATAGATAATAAGACAGAAAATATCATATTGCCTCTATATAAATCCATGGTACGCCCACACCTTGAATACTGTGTGCAAATGTGGTCGCCTCCTCTCAAAAAAGATATATTGGAATTGGAAAAGGTTCAGAAAAGGGCAACAAAAATGATTAGGGGTATAGAACGGCTTCCGTATGAGGAGAGATTAATAAGACTGGGATTTTTCACCTTGGAAAAGAGGCGACTAAGGGGGGATAAGATAGAGGTCTATAAAATCATGAGTGGTATAGAAAAAGTAAATAAGGAAGTGTTATTTACTCCTTCTCATAATACAGGAACAAGGGGCCACCAAATGAAATTAATAAGTAGCAGGTTTAAAACAAACACAAGAAAGTATTTTTTTCACACAACACACTGTCAACCTCTGGACCTTGTTACCACAGGGTGTTGTGAAGACCAATACTATAACGGGGTTCAAAAGGGAGCTAGATAGATTCATGGAAGATAGGTCCATCAATGGCTATTAGCCAGGATGGGCAGGAATGGTGTCCTTTGCGTCTGTTTGCCAGAAGCTGGGTTTGGGTAACAAGGCATGGATCACTTGATGATAACCTGTCTGTTCATTCCCTTTGGGGCACCTGCCATTAGCCACTGTCAGAGGACAGGATACTGGGCTTGATGGACTTTTGGTCTGACCCAGTATGCCCGTTCTTATGTTCACTGCTGGAGTGATGTGTCCAGGTCTGGTGTCCACAATTCAAGAAGAGTGTTGATCAATTGGAGAGGGTTCAGAGAAGATCTACAGGATTGATTAAAATATTAGAAAACATGCCTTATAGACATAGATTCAGGGAGCTCAATATAATTAACTTACGAACGATTAAGTTAGGGGAGTCTTGATTACAGTCTATGAGTTTCTACATAGGGAACAAATATTTAAAATGGACTCTTCAATCCAGTGGAGAAAGATAAAACAGATCCAATATCTGGAATTCAAGCCGGACAAATTCAGTCTGGAAATCAAGCATGAATTTTTAACCATGAGAATAATTAACCATTGCAACAATTTATCAAGGGTCATGGTGGATTCTCCATCACTGACCTTTTTTAAATTAAGATTGGATGTTTTACTAAAAGATATTTTGTAGGGATTTATTTTGGGGAAGTTTTATGACCTACGTTATACAGGAGTTCAGACTAGATTATCACAATGGTCACTTCTGGCCTTGGAATCTATGAATCTGAATCTTTTGGTCTGTTGATTATCATACCCTATAACAAGTCAATCTGAATGATAAGACTTTTTCCTTGTTAAAACAAAACAAAACAAGCCCTCTTCTCTATTATTGATATTTCCAGATATTGAGAATAAATGTTTCCATATAATAAAGTGCAGGTCAGTATTTAAAAATATGTATTTTAGTGTGTCTATTAAAATCCATGCAAGAGCTTCCTAATGGTCACAGAACACTTGCTTTTCATCATCAAAGTATATTATTTTACATAATTTAAATCAAATATTGAGTGAAATATTTCTGCATCCCTCTCCACTCAGAATGTCTTCATTGTGGCCAAACACTGTAAATTGATATTGTGCATATTGATGTCTGATACTTTGTTTTAAAGACCACCAAGCCAGGTATGGAGAATGGATTGCCTTCTTGCCAGGCTCTGAGTTCCAAAGTAACTTAAAGGACACTTTGTATTTTTGGATAAGGAAGATGTTTTGTTTTTGTAGTTCAATCAATGCATATAAGCAATATCCCTCACATACCTGTCATCCCAGCATCTGTCTGCTGCTTTCACCTTCATCATTGCAATAATCGAATCTGGAAGTGACAAAAACATGAAAGACTGTGGTGAGGTCCTTATATAAAAGGACATGTAATAGTCTTCTAGCTAGGCAAGATGATGGTTAAAAAGACATTCTTGGCTTCAGGTGGTGTATGAGGATCCAGAAGCAGTTGGAGATCAAGCAGGGGCACCCTAAATTACACCTCAGTGACAAAAAAGAGCCATTCATCTTATTTTATAGGGATAATATCATCTCTGCCAACTTCTCGAGTTGTTTCCAGCACCCTCCCAACCTCATATTTTCTAATGTTATATTAATCTTTTATCATTTTCCCCATTAAAATGTATTGTCCCCATTAAAAATCTAGGTGTCCTTTCTCTCTCACGTTGTCTAGTTCATGAACATTAAAGTGGGAAAGGTAAGCCCTATCCCAAAATTTTGTCCACTTGACATCAGTTAAAGGGCCAGGTGTACACATACTAGTGATAAATGTATTTCTGTTCCATTTGGATAAAGAGTTGTCTCCTGCTAAAAACAAAATGTCTCTGTTTTGTGAAGGATTACAGGTGCTTCTCTCCCTTCTATCCAGTAGACTCACTACTTGCTAGCAGCAGCCTGTTGTCTCAGGCTAACTTGTTGCTACTGGGTGCTGTGGTTCTCCACAATGCTGTGGAAGTAAATAGTGCAAACAGGAACAGGGTCTTCTTTATGAAAAAGGGAAGAAAAGGGATAACTATTGATAAGGAAGGCACACCGTTATTATTAGCCACATTATTTTAAAGACCAAAAGAAAAAAGAGGATCCAAGGAATTATAGACCAGTCAGCCTAACAGATTCCTGGAAAAATACTGGAGCAAATCATTAAACAATCTATTTGTAAGCATCTGGAGGACAATAGGGTGATGAGTAATAACCAACAGGGATTTGTCAAGAAGAAATCATGCCAAACCAACCTAATTTCTTTCTTTGACATGGTAACTGACCTAGTGGATTGGGAAGAAGCAGTAGACATATCATGATTTTAGCAAGGCTTTTGACATAGTTTCACATGACATTCTCATAAGCAAACTAGGGAAATGTGGTCTAGATGAACTTACCATAAAGTGGATGCATAACTGGTTGAAAGACTATACTCAAACACTAATTATCAATGATTCATTGTCAAACTGGGAGGACATATCTAGTGAGGTCCTGCAGGGGTCTGGTACTAGTGAAGTTTTCATTAATGACTTGGATAATAAGATGGAAAGTATGCTTATAAAATTTGCAGATGACACCAGTCTTGGAGGGGTTGCAAGCACTTTGGAGTATCAGATTAGATTTCAAAATGACACTGCTCAATTGGAAAATTTGTCTGAAATCAACAAGATGAAATTCAATAAAGACACATGCAAAGTATTATATTTAGAATGGAAAAACTACAAAGTGCACAACAAAATGGGAAATGACTGATAGGTAACAGTACTTCGGAAAATAGATATGGAGATTATAGTGGGTCACTAATTGAATACGAACCAACAGTGTGATGCAGTTGTGAAAAAGGCAAATGTTCTGGGGTTTATCTAAGATAGAAGGTATTTGTTATGCTTTATTCAGCACTGGTAAAGCCTCAGCTGGAGTATTTTGTCCAGTTTTGGGTGCTACACTTTAAGAAAGGTGTGGACAAATTGGAGAAAGTCCAGAGGAAAATTTAAAAAAAATCATAAAATGTTTAGAAAACCTGACCCATGAGGAAAAGGTTAAAAAACTGGGCATGTTTAGTCTTTAGAAAAGATTGAAGGGGGACCTGATAAGTCTTCAAAAACATTAAGGGCTATCACAAAAAGAACTGTGATCAATTGTTCTCCATGTCCACTGAAAGTAGGATAAGAAGTAATGGGTTTAATCTGCAGCAGGAGAGATTTAGTTTAGATATTAGGAATTTTTTTTATAACTAGTTAAGTTCTGGAATAGGCTTCCAAGGGAGGTTGAGGAATCCACATCACTGGAGGTTTTTAAGAACAGGTTAGACCAGCACCTCTCAGAGATGGTTTAGGTATACTTGTTCCTGCCTGAGCATTGAAAAACTTACTGAGCTATATTTTAACAGATCCAAAGGCAAATAAATACTGGGCAATTACAATGCAAAATGTGGGATGACACAGTTCCTGTCGAGAAAATCTTATTTCATTGGCACTATGTGCATAAAGTTGAGAATATGCATACGTCTTTTTCTAAGACCATGGATAATAGGAATACACTTAAAGAGGCCACGCATATGCATAATTTCATGGTTCCATAATTTCGCTTCTTAAAGGGAAATGCTCAAAATACAAAAGTCATGCTGATCTTATTTCCTGTCCCTCCCACATATACCTGTCAACTTTAAGTTCATACAGCACTGCAGGCAAGAATAGAGGTGTTAATCCTAGTGTCCTGAGCAAGTTCCAATAGAATTAGTTATATGCCCCCTAACTAAATGACCCCTACATTTTCAAATAGATGCAGTCTTCTTCTTTTCCTATAATCCACTACAGCCTTTGAATGTTTAACACCTGCCATCTTCCTTCCCCTGAGATGTCTATTAATTAAGAAGTTTGTGAAATGTGATTTTTATGTCATATCATACTCCATACAGTGTATAAAGCATATACCATGCAGCATTCTCCTGTGGCTCCATTATTTATATACAAACACACACATGCTCTCCAAATAGCCAGCCACACTACCTCAGTTAGCCAGCAGTCCTTCCCAATGAATATCAATTGGCACAAATTGGTGCCTTAAGAACCCCAGCATGGGCTACATATTTAAACTTAACTTTTTTATTTTAAGCCCAATTTGGGCAATACATGCATAAAGTTGCTCATGTACATAAATGTAAAGAGAATATAGGCCTTAGAATGTAGAAAGAGTCTTGAAAGTCAGGTATTCCTAAATTAAAATTAATCTTATAGGAAAAAGTATCAGGACCATTTTCCCACAAATTACTTTAATTCTACCTCATACACTATACCTGAATCCAGTGAAAACACATGCTTACTACTGCTCCAGCCACTGCTAAGGAATCCAGGAGAGGAGCATGAAAATATTTTCTGTATGATATAAATTTAAATTTCAGCTACTTTTTATCTGTTAACCTGTCATTGCAGAACATAAAGTAGACTCCATTGTAACTCAGAGAAATTCATTTTTTTGTTCATCCAATTGCTCATCTTATTAAATCCTTCATTAAAGAAGCAAAGCACTATACCTGATGGCATTTCTGTGTATAGATGTATGTAACACATACACACTTATGCAGCCAATGTATGTGATTGAATTGGAGAAGAGAAGACCAGTGCATTTTGGCTATATTACTCTGATTACTCTGTACATATTGCAATGCTCCTTCTGCTGACAAAGCTCTCCTGCTTTGCTGACAAAATAAAACCACCTTAACAAGAATCATAGAGCTATTTGCAGCAAAGTGAGATCAACAGTGTGTCAGTGTAGACACCGCGCTTGGTTATGTCACTGTAAATGGCATCCAGGAGGATGTACCCACAATGCCCATCCTGACCACTCTGGTCAGCAGTTTGAACTCTGCTGCTCTAAACCCAGGTATGCAGGCTTCTGCCCCTCCCCCTTAAAGGTGCAGACATTTTTGAAATTCCACTTCCTGTTTGCTTCCCATGGAGAGCTCACATCGCATGTTTCCAGCTGACCATGGCGGCTCCACAGAGCAAATGCTCTCCCACTTGGATCGCACCTGAGTTGTTGCATCTGCTAGCATTGTGGGAACATGAAGCTGTGCAGTCCCCGCTCCACTCCAGCCACAGGAACTTTGATACCGAAGGTCAGATGTCTCATGGCTTGTTGGATAAGGGCTACAAAAGGGACATGCATCAGTGCCATTCTACGGTCATTCTGCATCTGCTCAACGTATTGTTGAAGCTCTCCTTGCTGCTGTCCAGGTTTCTCATGTAAGGCTTCATGAGCTATGAGAGTAGGGGGTATGCTGGATCTCCCAGGATCACTCTGGGCATTTCAACATCCCGCACTGGAATCTTCTGGTCTGGAAAGTAAGAACCTGGTTGGAGCTTTCTGTACAGGCCAGTGTTCCTGAAGATGCATGCATCATACACCTTCCCAGACCACCCTGCATTGATGTCCGTGAAATGCCCATGGTGATACACAAGCTCCTGCAGTACCATAGAGAAGTATCCCTTTCTATTGACATACTCCATCACAAAATGGTCCGGGGCCAAAATTGGAATATGTGTGCCATCTATCTCCCCACCACAGTTAGGGAATCCCATTGCTGCAAAATCATACAATATTTCATGCACATTGCCAAGAGTCACAGTCCTACATAGCTGGAATGCGATTAATGACCTTGCACACTTGCATTAATGCTGCCTCAATGATGGTCTTCCTGACTCCAAACTGATTCACGACTGACTGGTAGTAGTCTGCAGTCTCCAGGTATGACACTGCGATTGCCACACTTTCTCCACTGAGAGGCAGCTCTCATTTTGGTGTCCTTGTGATGCAGTGCATGCAATTCCAGGAAGGTGGCTTTTCTCATCCGAAAATTCTGCAGCCACTGCTCATCATCCCTGACCTGCAAAATGATGCGATCCCACCACTCAGTGCTTGTTTCCCAAATCCAAAAGTGACGGTCAACCGTGTTTAGGTGCTCTGTGAATGCCAAAAGTAATCTGTTGTGGTGTTTCTTTCAATGGCACACAGCAGGTCAGGCAACTCTGATTCCTGTTCAGACTGGGTGCACATGATATACTGCATGACCAGCCGTGATGTGTTCATAACAGTGACCACAACAGTAGAGAGCAATGTAGGATCCATCCTTTCAGACAGAGATGGAGGGCACACAATAAAGAGGGGCTGCTGAAAACTGTTATGAAACACAGTCAGAAGCCCTTGGAATGCTGGGATGGAAATAACTGCATTATGGACGTTGAGCCCGCACCCATGATGCACTGCAATCCACTCCACCTTCCCACATCTTCTAGCTGCAGAAGGTGGCGAGTAGCGCAGTGGGATAGCTACCCACAGTGCACTGCTTTCACTGTTGATGCTAGAGCACCAACTGTGGAAGCATTCTGCTGACAGAAGGAGCATTGTCTGAACATTCACAAGTGATGTAATTATATCGGGTTTTGATTTTCGACTTAACTTGCATCTACAAAACTGTGTAGTGTAGACAAGGCCTTAGTACTATCACTCAATTTCACACATTCCTCAGAGTACCAGAACAATAAAAAACATAACCTACCCAATCTAACTGCATGGGTACTGAGGGCCTCAGCTGTCCTTCAACAAACATTTATTCCAAAAGTGTTGTCAATGCTGCTGGCAGCGCTATATTTATCCCTGGAGTATTTCCAAAACACGAAAAATACAGAATACCTCTTGTTTCTTAAAATCAACCTGAAATCCTTTAAAAATATAATCTCCTGTGCAATGAAATGAATAATATGTTAACAGATAGAGGGTCTGGAAATGTAGTCCATGAATTTCATGTTAGCGGTAACAGCCTTTTTGAATTTACTGCAAGCAATATTCAGCTTAACTCATGCATCTATTTGTTAGGAATGCAGTTTGTGGGTAACATAAATAATATAAATAGCTAAACCAGTTACTTTGATATACAAGCATTGAACTTCCTTGCTTCACTGCACTCAGTTCAACAAGAATATGATTCATAAAACAGTTCTTTAGCAATAGGACATTTATTTTCCATCAAAAGGCAAAATTATTGGCTATCTCTGGGTTATATGTTTACTATATATTAATCGTTATGCCTTTTGAAATTATGGGAATGCTCAGTAGTGAAGACTTGATTTCTTAACTTTATTATACTGTTTTGTTAAGAGAATAAAAAATAAATCACCAAATTTTGGTATTTGCAGGAAACATGATTTTACATTGAACACGGGGGAAGAAAGTAATCCCAGATACAAAATACATGTTGCTCTCTAGTATTTTCTCTGGAAGGAGGGAAAAAAAGAGGATCAGTGAGTCAAAATCAAGAATGGTGAATATTATTTCTGGTTGATTGTAGCCGGCAGATATCATCTCTACCGCACTGATTCATGTTTCCTTGAGACTTGCATTATTTTCCTCACATCACCCTTAAGAAGAGTAATTTATGAACCTTGAAATGTTCAGAAATGTTACTCACATAGAACATCAAATCTTACATTCTTACTCAAAATCAAGTCATACCATATTTCTTGTTTAAACTTCCATCAAAGCTAATAGCAGTTTTGAGTGTTTGTTGATTTCCAGGATGAGAAACTTGGTTGTGACTCATGTGGGAAATCTTACCTACAAAATCAATTTTCACCATATATGACTTTGATCCTTGGTGTTCTTGCAGTAGAGACCACCTAGATCCCCCTACTAACAGAGACTGACAATACTTTGAAGGGAATCTACCATCATCCCTAAAACATGCAATAGCCTAACTCTGACCATTAGTAAATAAAAAAACCCTCTGTGCTGGAGACCTTGCAAACTACTACCCAGTGTCTAAACTCCTTTCTTTAAAAAAGACAGCTGAAGACCTAGCCCCCCCGCCCCCAAAAGACTCCAATGTCATCTACTGCAGGTATTGTAGATCATTCCATTAGGTTTCCGGCCAAAGTATGGTACAGGTCTAGCATTTGTTATACTGGTAAATTATCACCTACAGTCCATATACGTGGACATATACATCTATACTCATCCTGCTTGTATCGTGATCAGTAGAACTGGAGTCAGAGTGACCATGTTCCCTGAAGGGACTGTTATTGAGAAGACACCAGTGGAACAGGGAACCTAGGGAGTTAGGCTGGAACTCATCCACATGGACAGAGCAGTTCACAGGGCTTAATAAAGATCCACTTAAACTTAAACTACATTCAGCATCATTCCTTGCAAATGAAACACTGCCGGATCTCTTTGCAGCACTGTTATGTTTCACAGCACAAACATAGAGAAATAGATAAAAAACAATACTCTTGAAAATGCAGAGAGGCACAACTCATCCCATGTTGCTTTATGCTGTCTCTCTCCAGCATGCTTTATACAGAGCCCTCTAGCTTGAAAGCAGGACTTGGAAGCCCTCCCTGCTCTCAAAGTAAGTGTTTCCCGTTCCAGCACAGTCCTCTATACACCTTAGGCACCTGATAGCTTTGATCACCAAATTCTCCTGTCTTGCCTCCAGGAACTTGCAGGGATGAATGGAAAGTCTGTGAAATGTCTCATGTATTCTTCTCAGATGGAAACTGGAGAGTCACTATGGCAAGCTGTTCGTTCACCTCCAAAGTCCTCATCTGTGTAAGTTCCACAAAATTAAATCCTCTTTTCCATATTATTCCATATCTATGTGAAGATATTTGGAGATCTGCTTAGATAGCACAGCAGCATGCAGACAAGACCCAACTTTGCATCTCCTTCCATCAAATGTAAATAGCATCATTTCACAGTTCTGTCAAAGCCTAACTGAAAACAACCCTACAGCTGGTGGAAAGGTGGGAACTGTTTCACAAAAATGTACATGCCACATTAGTTCTACTTATTCCATCACAAAATTTCAAAACTACATGTTTTGACCAGCTCTATATAGCATCTGGATAAATGGGAGCTAAAGCTAAACCTGGTAACAAGAGAGGGATACAGACCTACTAGAGATTCCAGAGAGGTCAGGAAAGATGAGGTGGATACAAAGGTATGGGAACAAGGGTTTGGCCCCTTGCTGTTCCAGACAGTAATAGTCTCAACCCTATTTTCCACCTTCTTTAGGGGATTCCCTCCCCTATTCCTGCTTCTAAATCTGATTTATCTCGTAACCCAATCCCCTATTGAATGAGTACCTGTACAGGACATCTGCCATGTTGCAACAACATGAACACATTATGACCTAACCTAAAGTTACAATCGCTCCCCTCAGGTGCACAGGAACTAGTGTGCTTCTGCAGCACCCTTCTGTCCAGCCACTCAGGCAAGCGCTCCACATCTCTCCTCCACAAGCTGAGGCTGTGCACCCATGAGGAGAAGAATAAAAAGGGGAGGGAGAGGCAATCCTTAAAGGGGGCGAAGGGGCCTCTACTGGTGCAGACAAAGCCTTTCACTTGTAAGGCAGGGGTGGGAGGGCATTTAAAACCTATCTTGGCATTTTCACCCTGTTATGCTGAAAATTTATTGTTGTATCTGGGATTTGTTTATGAAGCCAACTACTTTCAAATTAGCTTCTGCATAGGTGACCAGCACAGATGTGAGCAGTATGGTTTCAGTTTCCATGCCAGCATGCATTTTTCTAGTTTTCCCTTTATCTTAAAATGCTAATTTATGTATAGTAGCTTTTTTTTAGGTCCAAAATTGTTATGCATCTGGTGCATCTTGGAAAGGTATTGGAAGAGACAGTAGAAAAATTAAATGTTCATTGTTGCTAAATCAATGCTGAGTTTTAGTCATCTTCAATGTTATCAAAGGCATATGAACACACAAGACTCCAAATAAATGCATTTAAAGAAATAAATCAATCTTCAGAGGAAGAAGAAACACAGACTCTTTAAAATTGATGAAAAATATTTTCTAGAAAAAGATGACTAACAGTGAAGTTATTTAATTAGGAATGCACTGCAGTCTGAGACTTTGAAGTACAATGTTATATGATTTGTGGAAAGCTTATTTACCTTTCATAAAGTAATCGTGTTAATACTGTTGTTCCATTATGCTACAGTATAACGACTGCAAGGGCATTTCATAAGCATGGAGAACATGAGAACAGAGGGGGTTCTGGCATATGGAGCAAGCAAATCAGGACTGCTTGGTTCCCTTAGTCACTTTGCTACTGACTCATTGTGGATTTGACCCTGCAAGGTGCTGAGTGCCCTGAACTTTCCACTGATTTCAATACATTTAGGTGAAGAAACTACTGTAAGACTTTTTGGGATACTGATACAAACTGTAGATGAGTGCAAATCTAGATCCTGGAAACAAGCACCTCCTGATCTTTAGGAAGTTCAGATTCAGCTTTGACCAAGTACCAGCTTTGACCAAGTATAAGCTCTAAAATACACTGGCTGTCAGCAGATGTGCTTGCATAAATTCCCTCCTCAGCAATGTAAGAACAAACTTTATTGTTGACTATTGTAGCACTAAATATATCTAAACAGGTGGTCAGTAGGAATTACTTTTATGAGAATAGGGCTCAGTGTAACTACTCGTGTATGTAAAGTTACCCAAAGTGTTTGCAGGAGTAGAAAGTTAGACTGTATCCATCTTTCCCATCCTTTGTATGCTGACTGTCCTCACAGCACCTAGGACAAAGGACTATGGTCTCATTTAGGGCCTCTAATAATACCTGCTTATACCTGTAATATATAATAGATTATTAACTGTTTGAAGCAGTGACTGTGTCCCTATATGTTTGTACAGTGCCTGGTACACGGTAGCCCTGATCCTAATTAGAGTCCCTGGGCTACTGTAATAGAAAGAATACAGAACAGCAATAAATGACAAACACAACTCCTTAGCTTTCAGTTTTGAGTACTTCTGCATTTCCTTGTCTCAGATAGGTCTTGAAATGGAAGTGCCAGAAACACTGTTCTCATAGTATTAGCTGCCTGGTCAGAAGCAGCATGTATCAGACTTCTGACAGCCCTGTTCTCATTAAATTTCTAGTGCAATGTTACATAATCAAGAGGATCTGTGTAATTCATAAAAGGTTTGGAGGGGCCTTTGAACTCTTAGGTGCTTCTTGGAACTGACCCACCAAACCCTTTGAGATTCACGCATCACTACTGATGTTTCTGCAGTTTTGTTCACTGCATGCATTAATAAAGTCAAGTCACTTGTATACAGTATGTGTGAAAGATTTCCAGCTTTAAAGATATTGTATTTCTTTCATGAATTCTGTAGACTGCACACTTTGAAACTTCAGACATTGACTATTCAGCTGGAATTTCCCCTGAATAGGAACCCAAGTGGCTGGATTTGATCTACTGCAGACAGATTTACACAGTCCCATTTTAACATTTTTCATCTCAACTTATTTTTTTGAAATATGTCAAAGATGTACCTGAAAGAACTTTGTGGAAAAAATATGCAGAACCTGCATAGGGTTAATACTTTGATCACTAAAGTAAAGGTCAAATGATCAAACTGATAACTCATCAATATGTATTTTTTTCCAATTACCAGTATATAAAATATTGCACTATATTTCATGTATTATATTTGCAAATCTAAACATCTGAGTTTTATTCAGCCTTTGCAGTCCTCAAAATGATTCCAGGTTATTTGGCATGCACAGTTTTAAATTCCAAAGAGGCTTATGGATTGTTATGTGGAGCTCTGTCCCCCACCTTACTTTTGAAGTCCTCTGAGGGTTGGCCCCTGGCTTAAAGATGGAGTGGGGAAAACCAGGCACAATTGCCACAAAAATTTATCCTAGTCCTATCCATTTTGTGTTGGTGCTTTGCAAATATTGGGACTAGAAACAGCCGCACCAATTCTTTCTTGCTTCATTTAATAATTTGGGACCTGAAATGCTCTAGCATCCCCTCAAATCATAATTATGTGGATTATGTTCACCCAGCATCTTGGGGTAGTGAGGCTGTGGGCTGCTGGGCCACCCTCCCTAGAAGAACTTAATGTGAGGGACCAATGTGAGGGGAAAGTGTTTGAAGGCTGGGCCAGCATCTTCAGACAACGTCTTTGGAGAATCTAGAGCAAGTTTTAGATTCTAGTTAAACCTGTTGTTAATGTTTTCCACAGCTTACGCATGATATGTTGGGCCAAACACATAAAGCTGTGAAGAGTTGGTGCTAACAGTAACTCTGGTGGTAGTATAAACAGTTTAAACCTCTTCCTCAGCCTGATATTGTTTTATATTGTGGATGGTCTGACAGGTATGAGATAGTCTTTAGACAGTTTTTGCTACCCCTTACAACACAATTGGGATTAAAAAAACCCCAAAACAGCTAGATACAAAAGGCCAAATGAGTACACTCCTAACAATTTAAAATGCCTTCTGGCCTGTAGGGTGAATTATATTAAATAACACTGAGCACTTGGAAAGACATTCCCTTCATACAAGACAGATGTGCCAGCGCCCTGGAATCAATGGAATTGAATCTGTTCTACTTTGTATATCTCTCTCTTTGCTACCACTTCTGTAACCGTATATGAGAATGTTGGTAAATGACTGAAGTGGAAATGACATCTAATTTCTAACATAGGAGAAACATGATTTACTCTCCTGTCCGCTTAGCTGCCACAACACCCCATTAACAATGGAGATATCATTGTTTTCCTGTTAAAAGTATTAGTGGCAAATTGCTAACTTGTTACCCCAACTGGCTTTTGCCAAACAATACACCCATTTCTGGTACATTACTATGTTTTCTTTGGGTCTTTCAAAGTTGGAGATAAGATCATTGTTGCCACTTTCACTAAAATGCTAGGAATTTAGACTTTGCTTCTAGATAATGCCCAATGACATGGACTAACCCACCATACGTGAAATTGCTTGCTTTGCAGTGCCTGCATGCAGTGCCAATGAATTATAATTAAGTTTTCAGTCCCCCTGCACTGCAGATCATGTAACCAGTCTTAGTGGTAAAAGGAATGAAAGTACTGATTTGTCTTTAGGCACTAAAGAGTTAATAATGGTAATTAGCTTCTGTGCTGCAGTGCCTACTCAGTTCAACTACCATACAATTGTGGCATAATCACATAGGGCCAGATAGACCTGTACTATCCCAGAGCAACTTCACTGTCGTCAGTTGAGTTAGCCCAGATCAATACTGGTGTAATTAGGAGCAGAATCTGGCCCATAAAAGTAAAGCAATAAAATTGGGAGTCTGATTTTATATTTTATTCAGGTTCAGTGATGAAAAAGAGAGAAACTCTGTCTTTCAATGACATGCTTTGTCCAGCTCTCCTTCCTCACACTGAGTTATGTACAGGTTACATGAACTGTCTTCTTTATATTGTAGAACTTCCTTGAAAGAAGTGCAGTAGGCAACAACAAAAGCAGGAAGGTTTTAGTTTTCCTCTGTGGGGTCAGTTGAATTAGGTCTGGGGTCATTTCAAATTCTTTCTTTCCTTTGTTTCTTCCAATAAATATTTCAGGGTATGTGTGGCCTGCCCTTTTCTTTTCACGAGAAATTGAAAAGAGCACAGGGCTTTTTACACAGTCAGTTTGAAAACCTGAACTTGCCTGAAACCTTTGTTCCTTCTACAATGACAAGTGACACCTGAGAATCCTATAACTTTAAGAAATTAGTTGTGGCAGTCGAGGAAACATATCTTCACTTTTACCATGTGTTTACTTTGTGCACTTGACAACTCTTTGTGTATAGTCCCTGCTGCTCTCTCCCCTGTATAATCAATAAGTCAGTTTCCCCTTTGTTAAACTTCTTATAAACTTCAATAGAGAAACAGGGTTTTTAATATAGGAATTGAAGAAAAGAAGTTAGGTCCTATCAGGCACAGTTCTGATCTCACTTTTACCCTGCTGTAATGCTAATGGAATTCCTCCTCATTTACACCAGTGTATGAGAAAGTGGAATCAGGACTGCATTTTAAAGAATGCTCCACCAGAAACTGTTTTATTTTAAAACTACCCTATTTCTTAGGAAAATGTGGCCTTTGCAGAGCAAAAACAACAGGATTGGAAGAGAATCAAATAAAAGCAAATGTTGCCTATTCATAGGATATAATTTATAAAGTTATTTTCCAAACACTTGGTGCAGAAGTTGAACTTCCTTAGGGAGGAGGAAAGAAGACTCATTTGCTGTCTGTCTATTTACACAGGATTTACTGTTCACTAATTCCCAAACCCATCTTTACAGTACACATATACATATGCCTATATGAATAAACACAGCAGGTATATTTTAGAAAATGTTTATGTCAACTGTAAAATTTGAAATGAATAGTAACAATCCTATATTTATAGAAATGCTTTTTTAATCAATTCAGTTCGAGCACTCAAGTATCTGTAATATTTCACATTCTCTTAGCATAGCAAAGCTCACTTATATTTTTGAAGTTCATCAAACTGATGAGCCACAATAAATTCAATGAAGAAAACTAACATTAAAGTACTGATAGGTTTACTCTCCTGATCCTGAAAGCAGAGCAAACAGTTTGTTGCAACACTTGTATGTATCAATATATTTATATATGACATATCCCCTGAAGTCCTCAGGGAAATACCCTCTTTCTGTGTTAGAAATGAAATGTCTTCTTGCAGTATACTATATGTCAGCAGCAGGGATCTTCCCAGTGCCCTTCCTGATGTAACCAATTGCAGTAGGAATGTGCTGGATGGGTTTCAAGGGATGATGTTAAAAATCCATCATCAAATTGAATGGAGGTTTAGAGCGATTTTCCCTGCCCCTGATGGAATTCATACTCTCTGTGCAGTAATATTTTATCCCTAGGGCTAATAAAAGTACCCCTGAAAAGCTCATGTTTTTGCTCTTGGAATGGACTAAGTTGCACCAAAGGACTGGTTAAAAAAAAAAAACATGTGGGAGAATATTCACAGTCTCCCTTATGTGGTCTTCACTCCACACAGCCATCCTTAACATTGGACACTGTCCTATGTTATCAGTATATATATTCAGGGATGAAGTATACATATTTCCAGTGTCTGATGTTTACTATATCTGTTTGCTAACTGTTGTACCTCCTTTGTTGATGAAATGGTATTTTCATTTAAATAGAGAAACCAATGAATTGATTCTTCATTTGCTCATCTATCTTCCACACAGGCACATGAATCTCTGGCATACTCATTTCATGCAAAAGAGAGAATTGCAATTCAGCACTGCACACCAGCAGTATGTAAAGTAAAAGGATTTTATAATTTTTGTCATATGTTTTACATTGAAAGTACTGTACCTAATGGTTATAGGTTTTGTCTAGGCTTTAGGCCAATAAAATCTTCATTTATCATGTAAATACCATAAATTCTACAGGTTTAATACAAGCACAACATTGATCTTCATAAAAAATATTCTTATTTAATTACTGCTCACTAATCTCATACAGCAAATGACTCCAAGAAGGCAAATAACTTACAGTGTTATAAGAATAACCAAACACTTACCGTTAAGTGTCTGATAGTACTGTCATAAGGTGCTGAAGCTGTTATGTAGTGACAGGAACAAAATGGTTCCTCCTTTTAGGTTAGACCCCCAGATGCAGATGAAGATATCCCTTCCATTGAAACAATAAGGTCATCCTGATTCCACTAATACGTTCCAGCTATTGATCTTTCCAACTCCTCTTAGTCACTTTAAGGAATGATATGTTACTTTTGTTAGGGAAAATTTGCAGAGTAAACATCCATCAATAATACACTCCGTATTAGCTAGCATTAGGCAAGCATTTTCAGTTAGTAACTCACTCATTCCTTCATTTATTTGCCCAACATGGAGCTGGAATATCACCTGAGAATCTTTAGAATAAGGGCTGTGGTAGGCATAAGAAAAAGAAAAACACCAGGGAAGGAAAAGAGAGAGAAGCAGAGAACTTTTTCTGTTCCCTTTAATAAATAGGTAAGATACCACCCAGATGGGGGCAACAAGGAAATCTAGCTGGATATGATATGTCGAATATACAGTTGCAGCAAGTGATATGATGTTTGGAAAGTATGTGGGGGTAGACTGGAAGCTAGGATCCCATAGAGTGGGGAGTCAGGGTCTGTAGTGGCACTCTGGATGGGTGGGGAGCTGGAAGTTGCTGTTAGGTAGGGGACAGTTTAAAGGCAAGTGGAATTACTGGAGCCTGGGCTGAGATCATGTGTAGCCACACATAGGAGGCCAAGGGCATCATGGAATACAAGGCTGGTCTTGGAGGTGAATGATCAGGGTGGGCACCAACATTCAGGCACACCAAATCATTGCATTTGGGGGTGTCAACTCCCCATTTAATTTGTTTGTTTGTTTGTTTTTGCATTTTGGGTGGTGGTGGTGTGGGGAGGATGTTGAAAACATTTTCTACACTGGGAAATAAAACACATAGGACTGTCCCAGATGGCATACAAGGAAGGGAATAAAGATTGCTGCTGGTGCCTCCAACAGAGCAAATTATGCCCAATTATTGGAGAATTACTTGATTGGCTGATTGATAATAGTAGAATGTAGGTATCTGAATATTATCTAACGAGCTCCTTCAATAAAAATATTGTCTACATCCCTTCTATACACACAATTTAAAGTACAAGTGCCGAAGTACACATAAAATACAGTGCCAGATGTAAATTAATGTAGCTCCATTGACTTCAGTAGAGTTATGCTGATTTACACTAGCTGAGAATCTGGCTCCATATTTCTCAGTTCAACTTCTCCATAAAACACAGAAAGGGTGAAAATTAAAGAGCCAACCAAGCTAAAAAATAATGATCTGTGAATGTACAGCATTTCTTGCTATAAAATAATTTATCAACAAATACCTGATGTTATCAAATAATTTCAAGGGTCTCATTTAAAAGCAAAGGAGCTCAGCTAAAGCGTCAGCCAGTATATTTTCCTTTCAACATTCCCATTATAAATAGGTTTTCTAATAGAAAGCCTGCAAAGTCCTCATAACAATAGAAGTACAAGCAAGTGCGGCTGCAATAAAACAGCACAAAGCAACTTTACTGCTACAATATGTGGGCAGTTCATCATTACAAATGTAGCAGCATTTTAAATAATGGGACGCCTGCTTCCTGGGCACACTGCAATTAGAATGAGTGCACAACAAATGTGTTCATTAAGCTGACTATATTCGCAAGAAGGACACAAAAGGAGCAGTCAGACTGACTTTAATGCAGCTTGTTTGCTTTGTTTCCTCTTCCTTTTCCCCTTCCCCTATATTTGACGAGAAGTCATTCTTTATTTATAGGCATCTAGTTTATATGCTAAGACATGGTCTTTGCTACATAACTTTCTCATGGGAATTTGTGTTCTTCTTATTAAAGTTCATATTGCTTATTCATTGAATTAGATTATATAAACAGCATGTGAGTTACTGCATATATCCAGTGCTTTGTTTTATTTTATGCTGGCTTTTTTTTTTTTCCAGAAATGTGAATGTTTTCTGCTAGTTGCATGATAGATCTTTATTATCATGAGAATGAAAAAACATGTCACAGGCTTTTAAGATCTGTTTAGAGGATCTGATTAATCTGACAGGGACACAGATGAACTATTCTTTCTCTTTCTCTGCCTTATTTCTTCACTCACTAATAGCTTTTATATGGGAATTTATCAAGATCTACCTGAGCTGAAGGGGAATATGGAGGAAGAAGTGCCTCCCTCTAGAGTTAATAGTAGTGTTATTGCATGAATGGTTCTTTGGGGTAAAAGAAATACTGATGCAGCCGATACAATTTCCCCTAGTTATTGAACTCAAAGAGTCTGATTCTCCTCTCGCTTACTAATGATGCAAAACAGGAGTAGCTGCAATGAACTCAACAGAGTCAAACAGATGTAAAATCAGTTTAAGCATGAGGAGAATCATGCCTTATGTTAATATAGTGCCTAGATTCTAGCTAAAAAGTAGCCCAGAAAAACTTGTAAAGGGACCATCTTGTTTTGGTAGCAGCTCCATGGAACCTGTAATTCTTTCATTTAATGAACAAGCAAGTCTCAGGCTGATGAAAGAATCAAACAGTACCATAGAGTCTCTGTGGGTAGAAATAAATGAATCAAACAGTATCATAGAATCTCTATGGCTAGAAATTCCATGACTGAATAATAAGTCTAGAGTATAGCAGTGCGAATATGCTACTAGCCTCCTAACCAGGATGTTGATGGTGATTGTGAAATACTCAGGGAGATTAGAGAGGCAACAAAAACAGACAACCCAATAATAACAGGGGATTTAAACAATCCTTGGGATTGGGAACATGTCACCTCAGGAAGGGATGCAGAGTATGATTTTTTTTTAAAAAAAGAAGAAGAAGAAGAAGAAGAAGAAGAAAATAGTGTTTTTTTCCAAAATAAAGATTTTTTTTTGAGGAAAGATATTGTTTCATTGAAATTTGCCAGTTTTTAAACAAAACAAACAAACACCCCTGATCTATGAAGGGACAGGCAGAGTGGAGACTCAAGAGCTCCAGTGGGCCTGTTCCACACCACTGAAGCAAATCTGCAAGGCTTGTTCTTCCTGGAGTGGGGAAGCTTAAAAGGCAAGGGAAGCGGTGGTATACAGGAAGAGAGCTGCCCTGCTTCACCTCAGACACCTGAGACAGACTTGCTGAGAGGGAGATAGCAAAGAGCCTCCCTTCTCCCAAAGATGCAAGACCCAGCCTCAGAGCAGCATGTCCCATGAGGAGGGGCTGGAGTTAGACCCCACTTAGACTAAACCAAAAATGCTGACCGAGGAAGACTGCCTGAGTTCCAGGTCACTCTTACTTCTCTTTATTTTCCCATGGACTCCCCTCTTCCATAAGGGAAGAAAAAGTGGAGAAGACATTTATTTTGTTTGTTTGCTCCAAGAACCCCCTGGGGTGTCTGCTGGCAGGACAGTGGGGAACAGAAAAACAGTATAAGGACCTGAAGTGGGGTCTGCCTCCCACATCACCAAATATATATTTTATTTTGATTGAAGCTTTTTGTGGGAAATTTTGTGGGGAAAAAAAACTAAATGTTTTTGAGAATTACTCTGAAAAACAATTGGCATTTTGAAACCAGCTCTAATAAACCCGTGGGCTGTTTTGTCAACCCTAACTGAACTGTCAAGGCTTTTGAAATTTCCCTGCCACTAGCCTCAATATTATTTTTTTAAACTCCCTTTTAGCCTAAAACTGCAGCCAAAACGACAGCTATGCAGCCACTAATTGCAATGTTTTCCCTTTTACTGTTGCATCCATTATCCAGTAAAAGTGTTTGACTTTCCCACTTATCCTTTACATTAATTGAATGTTACTAATTGAGATTGGCAGCACCACCCATTATAAAGATTGTCCAATGGTTCCCATTATAAGATGCTGTTCTCCTTACATCCACAGTATTGCAAACTAAAAGTATTCAGAATCATGAGATTGGCTTAAAAATAGTACATTTAAGTTATTTTTATTTGCCTTTTTTCTTTTGAGACTTTAGGGGTTAAGTTTGCAAACTTTTATCTGAAACCATGAGGATTAGAAGCTACTTTTTAAAAAAATGTGATTCTCGTGTAATCAAGAGAGTTCAAGATCTTGGTATTTTTCTTAAAACCCCAAATTCTTCAAGACTTACAATCATGTTGCAAAGATTGATATCATTGCACCTACCCCATTGGGCCCCCTCATAAAAGCTGGGCAGAAAATGACCCAATGTAATTTCTCCTTATCACACTGTATTGTCTATGCCAGGGGTTCCCAAACTTGGTTCGCGGCTTGTTCAGGGTAAGCCCCTGGCGGGCTGTGAGATGCTTTGTTTACCTGAGCATCCGCAGGTACGGCCGCTCGCAGCTCCCAGTGGCTGCAGTTCGCCATTCCTGGCCAATGGGAGCTGCGGGAAGCAGTGGCCCGGCCCGTGCCGTGCCCCTGGTCTACGCTATTTCTTCTTGACCTATTCAACCTGGCAGCCTGCCCCTTTAAGGGCCAGAAAGCCTTGGGCCAGTCAGTCCTGTTCAGTTTGCCCCACCTTGCTACACATGCACTGGGCTGTTGTACTTAAGAGGAAGGCAGCCCAGCGGAACAGAGAGCTGTGAGGACAGCATAAGGCAGGCAGAGATTCCAGGTAGGAAGGCCTGAAAGTGACTGCTCATGGAAGAGCAGGAACTAACCCAAAGGAGCCCAGGAGGGGCTTAAGGGAAGTATAAAAACAGCCCAGAGGTCGGGAAGAAGAATGCTTGAATTAGAAGAGAGCAGACAGAACCCTTGGGAAGTAGGGGCTGGGCCCAGTTTAGGACTGGGGCAGAGAGTTTGTGTTTTGTTTGGTTTGGACTTGCATACACTGGAAGGTGCAGACTATTGTTTGGAGGCCAAGTCAGTGCAGCAAATCCACCTCTATGCCAGAATAGGCTGAAGATTGTTGTGGGGAAATTGTAGCAGTGCACTGCAGTGTTGGGTCTCGCTGCAAGGGGTGCTGGGAGAGGTTCAAACTTTTATCACCGATATAAAAGCTTCTCTCACTAATGCCTAACAAAACATACCATGAATCTTCACTGTTGTGTTTAAAGGGTTTTCTGGTCCAAAAAATACTACAAGGTGGCTTTTTCGGTATTTGCCAGTATCATGTTCACACAGGAACCAGTACATGGCAGTCTCCTGTTTGATTAAACACAAATATACAGGAAAACAATCTTCAGCATTGGAGTGAAAATTAGGACAGATGTTGGTTTCTTACAAATTTGGGGAAACCCCATTTTCATATGCAGTTATATTCAGACTCACCATTTATAGATTAATGTAATGCCTACGAAGTACCTCTCTCTTACTTCTAGGGATTGTATCCACCATCTTTGTGATGTTACCTAATAGTCCTTTGTTAACTTCCTTTCATTTATTAGGTTAGATGCCTGCCTCTTTGTATCACTGAACTGCTGGTAAACAAAACTACTTGGTGTGCGAGAGCTGAATTGATGAACACTGAAGGAGTTCCCCTTGCATTTTGTACTTTAATCATATTTAAACATTTCTTTTATCTGAACATTTCAAAAAGGAGGAATATAATTCCCACTCAGTTCATGCAATGGATGAATGTGATGGGTAACACTATCCTAACCCCTAGCAGAAGGGAAGATTGAGACAGGGCAATAATTGGTGGTGCTCTGATATGATGGTCATGAGGACCATATAAGTACCTCAATGGTGACCTTATCAGTTTCAAGAGGAAACTTCTTGAGAAAGTACAGCATACTTGAGGGACAGCTGGAATCTTCACGAAGAAGTACTAACATTCTCAACCAACAATGCACTGTGTTGTCTCTCCTCATGCTTTTTTAATTATATGCTCTTCAGAGCAGGGACTCTGTTTGGCACATTTTTTCTTTTGTAAAGCTCCTTGGAGATATAAAAAGATGATAAGGAATTAATTTCTTATTGTTAAATTCTGTATTTATTAATACTATTAAAAACCTTAATTTCCATTCCTTTAAAGCTGCCAAGGTAACAATCTTAGGTACTTGGGAACTAGAAAATGTGTCCTTAAGTGTCAAGATGGGCTGATGGTTATTGTTCAGATTTGTCATTTGATATCAGTTTCTTCCTTATTATTCCTGCAGTCATTTCTATTGAAAGTTCAAGATGATGTTTGCTGGAGATGTAACTGCAATATAGAGGTAATGCACATGTTACTTTTGATCTTTTAAGACAGTATTCTTGTGCATAACCTAGGAACATTCTGTAAAGCTTTTTTTCCCCTCATGTAAATCAAATCAAGTGTTCTTTTTTGTAAGAAACTGCCTTTTGGTCAGAATACCTCTGAGACTCAGGGCTGACGTTTAACATGAACTTTGTGGTTTTCAGGAGTTTTACTGGAGCAGAGGGAAGGTGGAGAACAGAAAGAAAAGAAATTGTAAAACTTAATTTCAGGATGCAGATTCCATAGAGAAAAACACAGATGTATAAAAAAAATTCAGAAGCAAAACCAGAACACAAAACCGTAGTGGAGTCTCGTGCAAATAAACCAGAGAATGGTGAAGTTGAAAACAGTTTCAAACAACAGTACTAACATTTACCTCCAAAGGCGTTTTTGTCTCAGAAAGGAAAGAAAACCTCTTAGTATTGCTATCTGAATACCAGTGAGTTGACAACTTTTATCTTTGAAGACTGTGTGCTTTGTGCTGGTTACTTTGACCAAAATAATCCTAGGCAATAATTGGCCTTCCCTCTGTAGACTAAGAGTTTCTCTGAGTCACAATCAATCAGCCTAAAACATCCTCATGCAGCCCTCAGAGAGGGCCAGGGGAAATATTTGTATGTGGCAGAATGTAATGTAAAACTGCTAGGTTCCACTTTTCTCATAATTTAAAATTATAAGAGGAATTAATGTGCATTGAGGGAAGAAAAAAATCTTTCTACGTGGGCTAGTTTTAGTCACGTTCTGTCTAAACAGATTCAGGCAGAATTTCACCTCAATAACTTGTCTACAACTGAGATTAGCAAGTCCCTCCAGCTTCATTGATCCTTCAGTAGTAATGTTGAGCTGTGAGAATATAATGTATAATGTATTTATCTCTTTCCCTACACCATAAAAAGTGTGTAGCAGAAAATTGGAGGGTAGGAGTCATATGGATGCTACTATGGAAAGTTGCATGTAATTCTAGGTTCCAGACACTTCTGGTTTGCATCCTCCCACCCCCTTTTTAAATGAATGTTGTTAATCTATGGCAGGGATCGGCAACCTTTGGCACATGTCCCGCCAGGGTAAGCACCCTGGTGGGCTGGGCCAGTTTGTTTACCTGCCGCATCCTCAGGTTTGGCCGATCGCGGCTCCAACTGGCTGCGGTTCGCCGCTCCAGGCCAATGGGGGTGGCAGGAAGCAGCAGCCAGCACATCCTTCATCCCACACCGCTTCCCGCAGCCCCCATTGGCCTGGAGTGTCGAACCGTGGCCAGTGGGAGCCGCGATCGGCCGAACCTGTGGACGTGGCAGGTAAACAAACCGGGCCCAGCCCGCTAGAGTGCTTACCCTAGTGGGCTGCGGGCCAAAGGTTGTCGATACCTGATCTATGGTAAAATGCCAAAAAGGAGGTCAGAACATAACAGGAGGAAACAACAAAGATTTAGAGCTAGAGTTAGCAAATCTATATGGTCCTCACACCCCACAGGCCTGAAATCAGTGGAGGAGGTTGATACTTTTTTAACTCATCCTTAGGAGAAAAATCAGGTTTTACTGCATAGGTAAGTGTGACACATGGCCAGAAAGAGTTAAGCAACTTGCAGGGTAAATGACCCAAATTCAACCTTTAAAGACATATTAGAGAAGTATATACATGGTAATTAGGGCTATTCCTTAGAAATAGTTAACATAGCCATGTTAAATGGCCTAAAGCTTTGAAATACAAACCTGTATTGTTAGAGAATTAGAAGTAATACTAATTGTATGTGTTTACTTATGTCTTATATATTGTGAGATGTTAACCATGTAAACAGACTATTCCTGTCTATTACTATAGCTATTGATTCAGAGATCAAAAGGGAATATTAACATTTAGATGAAACATGAGTGTGATTGTGCTAATGTTATTGTGTATATGTCACTTTGAAATTTGTGGTAAACTGTCTATGAACTGCTTAATGGATAATTATCTTATGTTAATCCATTTAGTTAATTACCAGTGATGTTTAGGAAATAGAAGGTTACTTCAAAAACACTATTGTTCACCCAGGACTGCCTGGTCAAGAGGTTGCTAGAAAACTATAAAAAACATTTGGGACCCGATCCTTTTGATCTCAAATCTGCTTATGTTTTATGGGGAGAAGCACTGATTGAGGTCTCCAATTTCACTTAGATCACCCTGATATTGGACATTGGACTGAACCTATGGACTAATTTTAAAAGCGCTATTTGCAACGCTAAAGCTCACCATCTCTACTATGAAACTGACCTATGTACCCTATTTATATCTGTATGTATAATGATCTTTTAACCAATACTTTCTCTTTCCATTTAAAATAAATGTTAGTTTAGTTAATAAGAATTGTCTGTAAGCGTGTATTTGGGTAAGATCTGAAATATTTATTAACTTGGTGGATACTGTGTTTTAATCCTTTGGGATTGGTAGTATCTTTTATATGAAGAACAAGATTTTCAGTAATCCCCATCATATTTAACTTGGCTGTCTGTGAGGAAGCCCAAGGATGGGTTGCTTTAAGGGAACTGTGTTTTTGGCTTCTCGGCAAACAGTAAGGTATTATACAAGCTGTTTTGTTGCTGGGTTGGTGGATCTAAGTATTAGAATAATCACCAGTTTGTGGGGTTGTCTGCCCCATCCTTTGCAGTTTGCCCTAATTGCGCAATCTCAGTGTGGCTCCCTGGGACCCTGGTCACAGTAAGAAATGCAGGCAGGCTGGTCAACTCTGCTAGCCCTGTTAGGTGGAATTAAGGAATCAATACACCTGCATACTAGAGATATTTTTTTCTGTTTAAAGAGCTAAGATAGAGATCAGAATCTAAAAATGATAATTTATTCAAAATATTAGGTCAAGTGCAAGAGACTAAAGTCAGGAAAAGTTGGGCTAAGATATGCATACTAGAGCGGGTAGTTAAATGCTGGAAAACCAATAGACACCTCTGAGTGTAAGCTGGATATAGTAATATATCATCAGCCTGTGTAATCAGCATAGCTCCATTGACTGACTGTTTTTTCACCAGCTGAGGATGTGGCCAATAGTTCCAGGATCATTGGAGTGCCAAAAGGATAAGAATTAAGTAATGGTGAACAAATGTAAAACTGGCTTTGATGTTGTGTGGTTTCCTAGAACTGAGAGTAAGGGTATGTCTACACCAGAGGTCGGCAACCTTTGGAACGCGGCTCGCCAGGGTAAGCGGGCCGGGCCAGTTTGTTTACCTGCCGCGTCCACAGGTTCGGCCGATCGCGGCTCCCACTGGCCACAGTTCACAGTCCCAGGCCAATGGGGACTGCAGGAAGTGGTGCGGGACGAGGGATGTGCTGGCCGCTGCTTCCTGCCGCCCCCATTGGCCTGGGACAGCGAACCGCGTCCAGTGGGAGCCGTGATCGGCTGAACCTGCGGACGTGGCAGGTAAACAAACTGGCCCAGCCCCCCAGGGTGCTTACCCTGGCGAGCCGCGTGCCAAAGGTTGCTGACCCCTGGTCTATACTGTCAGAGTTACATCACCGGCAGTTACATTGCCACTCAGAGAGCACTGTAGGGAAACTGCTGTAGTGTGTTCACACTGTCAACTGCCTGCGCAATAGCGTATTCACACTTGCGGCACTTGCAGCGGTATTTGGAGAAGTGCACTCTGGGAACCTAACCCACAGAGCATCTCTTCCTCTTCTGCCACTAAGAGTTGTGGGAAGGTGGAGGGGGTTGTGGGACATCCTGGGTCCTGCGATGCTTCGCATCCCTGCAATCCCTGTGCTTCCGTCCGCATTTGGTGCCATCTTTCAGCCATTTGTGTACTGCGCACTCTGCCTCTTCAGTGTGCACTGTTGACCAATATGCTGCTCGCTCTTACTAACATGTCACGAGTGGAAGTGGAGTTATTCCTTAAACTACAAAGGCAAGAGGAGTTCAACATTGATCTCACCACATGTAATAGCTACAATATGATATTGTTTGTGGCATTCACGGAGGTGCTGACCACAGTGGAACACCAATTTTGGGCTCGGGAAACAAGCACTGAGTGGTGTGATCACATCATCATGCACGTCTGGGATGACAAGCAGTGGCTGCAGAACTTTTGGATGAGGAAAGCCACATTCATGGGACTGTGTGATGAGCTCGCACCAGCCAGGCAGTGCAAGGCGATGAGAATGAGAGCCGCCCTGCCGTTGGAGAAGCATGTGGCAATTGCACTGTGGAACCTGGCTACTCCAGACTGTTACCGATCAGTCGCTAACCAGTTTGGAGTGGTAAAGTCGACCGTTGGACTTGTGTTGATGGAAGTGTGCAGGGTCATTAATCATGTCCTGCTCCAAAAGACTGTGACTCTGGGCAACGTGTGTGACGTTGTGGGTGGCTTTGCACAAATGGACTCCCCTAACCACGGAGGGGCAATAGATAGCACGCATATTCCAATTCTAGCACCAGACCACCTAGCCACTGAATACATTAATTGGAAGGGGTATTTCTCTATGGTTCTCCAGGCGCTTGTGGATCACCGTGGGCATTTCACAGACATTAACGCAGGCTGGTCTGTAAAGGTGCATGACGCACGCATCTTTTGGAACATCGGCCTGTTCAGGAAACTGCTAGCAGGGACTTTCTTCCTGGATCAGAAGATCACCGTCGGGGAAGCTGAAATGCCCATTGTGATCCTGGGAGACCCTGCCTACCTCTTAATGCTGTGGCTTATGAAGCCATACATGGGGAACATTGACAGCAGCAAGGAGCAGTTCAACAACAGGCTGAGCAAGTGCAGAATGACTGTTGAGTGTGCTTTTGGCCATTTAAAGGTCAGCTGGTGCTGCCTATATGGGAGGCTGGACCTGGTAGATGACAATATTGCTATGCTTATAGCCATGTGCTGTACACTCCATAATATTTGCGAAGGGAAGGGTGAAAACTTCATTCAGGGCTGAACTGCTGAGGCTCAGCGCCTGGAGACTGAATTTGAACATCCAGAGACCAGGGCTATTAGAGGGGTGCAGTGCAGGGCCATAAGGATCAGGAATGCCTTGAGGCAGCAATTTGAAGCTGAAAGCCACTAATATTTGTTGCTATGCTCAGGAGTGCAGTGCTTGTAATGCTAGGAGGTGATTGTGATTGTTGCAGACGATGCACTGTTAAGGTTTAAGAAAATTGCCTGTTGCTTTGCAGGTTGCTTTCAGTGAATGGAATAAAGATTGCTTTCAAACCAAAACAATTATTTTATTAAAAATCAGCAACTGGAGGAGAGAGACAAACAAAAAAAAACCACATCAGCACTGTGGGGGATGGGGGAAGGGAGGGTCCCAGGAGGAGGTGGGGTCCCGGGACAGTTAAAGATTTGTGTATGTCCAGGTATCCTATGCAACCTTATCCTTTGGAGTACAGTGCAGCGGGTCTTGTACTTCAGCAGGGCTGCAGAGGGACGGATGTTGGGTGCAGTGGATACTGGGAGTCAGCAGGGCTGGACTGTGATGGGGCAAGAGTGGAATGCAGCGGGTACAGACTGGAGCCAGGAGGTTGATAAGAGTGTGTTGGCGGTGTCTGGGTGGAGTATGGGAAAGAGTTTTGCGACAGTGACTGCAGGGGAGGGCAGGTGCGGAGCTGCTCTGTTTGTATTGCTAGCAGAACCTGGAGCGTGTCTGCTTGGTGCTCCATAATGTTTAAGAGCCTCTCCATGCTTCGTTCTGGCACGCCACGCTCTCCTTTCAGTCCCTCTTCCAGCTGTTCCGCCACACCTTCAATTCTTGTTTTTCAGCCGCAGAGTGCATCATAACATCACACAGAAAGTCCTTTTTAGTTCTTCAAAGCCACTTTCTAATTCTGTGCAGCCGTTCAGCTGGCGATAACAAAGAGGGACGCTGGACTTTCAAGTTCATATCTGTGAAACCAAAATGCAACATTTTACAGAAGCAGTATTGTTTGCAACACACAGACCACTGATTCAGTGATTTAAAACAAAGCCACTATTCACATACCTGTCACTAGCTGGCTGACCCCAGGCAAGCACACATGTACCAGAAGACCCCCAAAATGGTGAGTAACCACAGTGGCAGGGGAAAATCAGTGTTCCAGGGCCATACTGTACACTGCACACATGGCTCTTGGGCCCCGTGACGGCAGAGTGGCATGGGAAAGTTGCCCTTAATGGGGCAAGAAACAAAGCAGCTCTGCCAAAGAATCTGCAGCAGCGGATTGCCCAGTATCTCCATGAGAGATTCGTGGAGATCTCTGAGGCAGATTCCCGTGAAGTCAATCCTGTTCCGCTGCTCAGACTAGAAATGTGGTGGTACGTACATCATACAGACACAAGCCTGCTTTCTGCAACCCTCTTGCCCCCAACAAATCGCTTCAGCGATTCCCAAAATCAAAGCCACTTACCAGGGGCCTCCTTTCCTGTTTGCACTTTGCCAAGCTCCAACAGCTGTGACTGGCTAGCCTCCTGCAGGGTAGAGAAGAGCGCCTGTCTGCAAGCATCTCTGACCTCTGAGTCGTCCTCTGCCTCTGGGTCCCCCTCCCCCTGCACATCCTCATCCAAGATTTCCTCTTCCTGGCTCAGTCCACTCTTGACTGGCACGCGAGCCACCGAAGTATCCACAGTGGCCTTTCAGGTGGAGGTGGGGTCACCACCGAGTATTGCATCCAGCTCTTTGTAGAATTGGCATCTCATGGGCGCAGCACTAGAGTGGCTGTTTGCCTCCTGCACCTTGTGGTAAGCGTTCCGCTGCTCCTTCACTTTGACCCTGCATTGCAGAGTCTCCCGGTCATGGCCCCTTTCTGTCATACATAATGAAATCTATCTCTCCCCAAATGCTGATGAGGTTCAGCAGCTCAGCATTGCTCCAAGCGGGGGATTGCCTGGTGCATGGAGCAGGTATGGTCACCTGGAAAGGTGCGCTGAGACCACTGTACGCATCACCGAGAAAACTAGAAGGGGACTTTCAAAATTCAGAAGGAATTTAGGGGATGGGGCTCATGGTTGATCACCTGAGATCAGGGCAGTAGAGTTCAAACCAATGACCAGAGAGGCGAGAATAGGCATTGTGGGACACCTTCCGGAGGCTAATTGCAGCGCAGTGTGTCTACATTGGCACCGCAGCGCTGTAGCCCCAGCGCAGAAAGCTCTACGCCTCTTGTAGGGGTAGGTTTTTTACAACGCTGCAACTGCGCAGTTTCTGCGCACTAAGTGGCTTGGCAGTGTGTACACCTTGGGAGTTACATCACAGAAAGCTGCTTTACTGTGCAGAAACTTGCCAGTGTAGACAAGGCCTAGATGGTAAACACCCTGCGGTGACTGTAATTGAATTTTCAAGGTTTTAGCATAAGAAATGGTACAAGTGAGACTCTAGAAAGAATGTTAAGGTTCAGCATAGTGGAAATACAGATTTTTTTGGAAGACTTTCAGATTTAGGAATAGAGATGCCAACATGGAAGAAACCAAAATTAGAGGGAGGAGGACTTAGAGCTTGCACAAATGGAGAGTAAATGCTTTAGATTGGTTTCCAGCTAAACTCTTATTCATGCATGAAGTTTATGGACAGATCTCATCCTATGGAATATTGCTGATGGGGCAGCTTCTGTAATCAGTTACACTACTGTAAATCAGGAGCAACTCCACTGATCCCAGTGAATTGCACTGGTGTGTAGAATTGATGTGAGTTTTACATACCAGTGACAGAACCAGGCCTAATTAAATTAGAAATACTTGGATTTCTTGAAAGAGTGAGATGTGGAGCCTTTGCTCAGGAGACAGTAATTCCGCCTCAAGGAAATTATAAGAAGACAGAATTCACATCTGTTTACCTCTTTTGGGAAGAGATTTGCTTTTGTGTTCTTGCTTTGGGCTTAATGTTTTGAGAAAACAATTAACCTTTAAGACCATAATTGAATTCATTGACAATTTGTTAGGTGTCTCTTTTACGGAAGGTTTTGTTTTTCTCAGGAGCTATCTGTCCCTTTTTGCTGGTTGACATATGCCTAAAGCAGTCTGAATACAAAAGTGAATGTCTTTATAGAGACATTGGGCCAGAGTTTCATCTTACATGCACTGTTTTTACACCAATTTGACTCCCTTGATTTCACTGGAGTTATCCCTTGCTTACACTGAGGTTAGGTCATATTCAGGCCTCTCAGTTTGGGGCTGGAGCAGGGGTCTGGAGCCAGTCAGTGGCACAGGAGGGGGGGGGGGGGGGGGGGGGTGCTAAGATAGGCTATTCCCTACCTGTCCTGACACCATGCTGAGTCCCGGAAGTGGGCAAGTGGCCAACTGATCTGGCTCCTAGGTGGAGGCGCAGCAGGTGGCTCTGCGCATTGCTCTTGCCACAGGCACAGTCCCCATAGCTCCCATTGGCTGCAGTTCCCAGCCAATGGGAATGTGGAGCTGGTGCTCGGGGCGGGGGCAGCACACGGAGCCCCGTGCCGCCCCCCCTCACACACACCTAGGAGCCGGACCTGCTGGCCGCTTCCAGGGTGCAGCATGGAGCCAGGACAGGTAGGGACTAGTCTGCGTTAGCTCCGTAGCACCGTACCCCAGACTTTTAATGGCCTGGTCAGCAGTGCTGACCGGAGCCGCCAGGGTCCCTTTTTTACCGGGTGTTCCGGTCAAAAACTGGACACCTGGTCACCCTAAGGAAGTGGTGGGCAACCTGCAGCCCATGGGCCGCATGCGGCCCGTCATGGTAATCCTCTGACAGGGTGCGAGGCACTTTGTTTACATTGACCATCCACAGGTACGGCTGCCCACAGCTCCCAGTGGCCGCGGTTTGCCATTCTCGGCCAATGGGAACTGTGGGAAGCGGCATGGGCTGGCCGCAGCGACCAGCAGCTCCCATTGGCTGGGAACGATAACCGTGGCCACTGGGAGCTGTGGGCGGCTGTGCTTGCTGATGGTCAATGTAAAGAAACTGTTGCATGGCCCGCCAATGGAATACCTTGATGGTGTGCATGCGGCCCACGGGCCGCAGGTTGCCCGCCACTGCCCTAAGGTGTAGCCCAGCTAAGGGTACTGTATGACCAGGTTTTCCCAGACATTTCCTCTTTTTTGATTCTCCTCCCTGTCCAGGCAGATTTTTCAAATAATACGAAATGTCCAGGATTTTTTCGGAGCAGAAGTTGCAGCTCAGAAAGAGCTGTCTCCATGCCCCGATTGGTCCCTCCACTGCAGCCGCAGCTGCCAGATCCCACCCAGCCAGGGCCCGGCTTCCAGCCCTGGGGAGGGGCATAGGCATGGAAGCACTGACTGACAGGCTGGCGCTGCGTCCCAGGCCTGTGCCAGCTGTTCTGCCACCATGACAGGGAGTGACACTGCCCCCCACCTTGAGAGTGAGGCCCCAGGTACCCTCTCCCACACCCTCCAAAAACCTCTTCCTAATACACACACCCCTCCAACACCCTCCAACACTCCTTCCCAGTACACACATCTCCTTCTGCACCCCCTAAATACACCTTCCCAGTATACACACCCCTCCCGCATCCCCTCAAATATTCCCTCACAGTACACACATACTCCTCCAGCATCTCACCCCTCTTTAATGATCTAGATTGGGTTGATCTGCTCAGGTCCAGGGGAGCTGGGTTTAGACTACTCACAGGGACCAGCTATCCTGTGATAGTGATCTTCAATAATTTGTTTATGCTGGGCTTTTTAAATAGAGATTTAACAGGGGAACTATCTCTTTGGAACCATTGTCTGAGTCAATTTATGTTATTTTTTGTTGTTGCTATTGTGGATATTAGCTCATGAACAGAGTAATGATCTCCAGGGTACTAAGGGCCTGATTCTCCTCTCCTACTGGTGTAAATCAAAAATAATTCTATTGAATTAAATGGAGTTACACTGAGATAAAACCAGTGTGAGTGATGTGAATAAGGCCAATGGCTCCTTTCTTCTTTAGTAAGCTTGACCCCTATATGAAGAAATAATCAATCCTGGTATAGGTTTTGTGAAGAATTTGAGGAAAGCAGTATAATCCTCCTTGCTCAGGTAGGAAGTGCTACCAGCTGTCAAGTAGAGCACTTAATAGCCTTCTGACTAAATTTGGAGGCAGGACACAAGGGAATTTCTGTCTAGTTCTATTGAGTTAATCACTGAGAACAAAATTGGTTTCCTCCTACCTTAGTGTTTGTGGGAAATGTTTGCTTTTTAATTTTTCGTAGTTTCTTTCAAAACATTTGCTCCATGAGCTGACGTAAGGGGATTTAAATTATGTTAATTACAATACTTTTACCTTGTTGTGATGGGATGCAGAGAAAATAAAATCTGCATTTCAGAAAGCAACAAAAAAATGAAATTAACCTCCCCCAAATGTGTGGTCTAGGAAGTTAGCATTTATGTGCCCAGGACACACTCTTTTTTCGTAATAGATCTCTAGCCACTGGATTTAAACATCCACAGCAGAAAGTAAGGGCTAAATGCACTTGCCCGTACTCATGCACCTTACTCCGCAAGTAGTCCTGTTTAAATTTGTAGTCAAGTACTAGTCAACATGAATAAGGGTGTGAAAACCTAACCAAGAGGAAGACTGAGCAGAAAATACTGTTTTGTTTTGTCCCTCACCCATCTTTTACTGTAACAAGTCTAGAGATGGTCAATTTTTAAAAAAATCCCAGGAAAAAAAACCTCTGTAAAATTTGGTTTCTTTTATCAGTCATCTCTAAACTTGTTGTGGTTTATATTCCTTGTGAGGGGAACATATCTAGCTCTGGAAAGGAAAGGAATACATAGGATACCCGACTTCCTCTCCATTTCCACCCTGCCTCCCAGCTATAATGGCCAGTGTCCCGGTTTTCCACTTAAAATACACTCAAGTCATTAATGTGACTATTTAGAGCTATCCAAAAACAGCCAAGACCGGTTAGTGAGTTGCTTCTGAACAGAATAAAAACTGAAGTGTATGTTTCTGTAATATAATTCACATCTACCATTAAAATATAACACACATTATCAATTTGTTTAGCATAATTTACAAACATTCCATCAGGGCATATTTTGAATAATGAGAATTAATATGAAAAAAATTGCACAATAATAGTAGAAATTAATCAATGATTCATAAGAAATATACCCAAAATGAAAAAAAATATATATAGGCGGAATATTCTTTCTGAATTTTGTGTGGGAGCTAAAGGGAAGAAATATATTACTGGATGAATGTTCCTTCAGAACTTATTAACATAAAATTGAGTGTTTCATTCTTGATTGCATGTGCAGGGACTGTAAAAATCTAACCTGACCTCATTGATTTCTGGAGTGGAGGTAGCAGAGCCTTTCTGCAGGACATATTTATAATATAAATGATTCATATGTCAGTTCTTCAGTAGAACTATGGAAAGGTGCTACACTTGAGTTCCTTTATTGAAATCTTAGGGAATTTTGTCTTCCCTTACGAATGTTACTTAGTCTGATTTACTCTTTATTCTTATATGGTTTGTGTGACGGGTTGGATCACAGAACTCCCCTTGGGAGCTGCCAACTGATGTGCCAAGACTAATTCTGCCCCTGCTTTCCTGCCTCCTCAGCTGAGGACTTCTGTGCCCTGCCTGGTTTGAGCCAGACTCGCTAGCCTGCTGCAAACCCAGATCCAGGTCTAAACCACGTCCCCTAACAGCTGCAGGCTTAACTGAAAGCAGCTTACAGAAGTGTACCTGTCTTTAACACTCAGATGCCCAACTCCCAATGGGGTCTAAAACCCAAATAAATCTGTTTTACCCTGGTTAAAGCTTATACAGGGTAAACTCATAAATTGTTTGCCCTCTATAACACTGAAAGAGAGGTATGTACAGATGTTTGCCCCACCCCCAAGTATTAATACATACTCTGAGTTAATTAATACATAAAAAGTGATTTTATTAAATACAGAAAGTAGGATTTAAGTGGTTCCAAGTAGTAACAGACAGAACAAAGTGAATTACCAAGCAAAATAAAATAAAACACGCAAATCTATGTCTAATCAAACTACGGGAAGCGGCGCAGGCTGAGGGATGTGCTAGCCGTGGCTTCCCGCTGCCGCCATTGGCCTGGGACGGCGAACCGTGGCCAGTGGGAGCCGCGATTGGCCGAACCTGCCGATGCAGCAGGTAAACAAACTGGCCTGGCCCACCAGGGTGCTTACCTTGGCGAGCTGTGTGCCAGAGGTTGTCGACCCCTGGTGTAGATAATGACAAATGTTTTGTAGACATTTTGGAATTTCTCTGTTGGGTTAATGCATTGTAGACTCTGATTATCCTAATGAACTCTCCTAAATGGCGACGTGGAGGTCTTTTGACTAACATTTGTCTGGCTCCAGAATACACTTAGATTAGTCTTTGTTTCTAAGCAGCCTGTCATTTCTGACAAAGTGGAAAAGTTGAAAATTTTTCAGTCTCCAGTTAGTGGTATTTTCATTCATTTGCAGATGTCATAAAAGAAATCTGACAGCTTATTCTTCCCAAATGACAACATCTTGTTTCACCATTAAATCTTTATCCAAATAACAGCTTACTCTGAAAGGACACTTTTCACCCCTCCAGCTGTCTCTTTGGTAAACTTCTCAATATGTTCAGAGTGTCTGAACTGTCCATTTTATTGGTTGTCTAGTAGAGAGAACTTTTTTCGATTGCCAACATTGCATTCTTTCTATTCTCCTTTCTCTTTTTGGAGAAAACTTAATTAGAATCCGTGACAGACATGGCAGGATCACTCGTGACAACAAGCAGGGGGAACAAATAAAAACCAACGACTTTAGAAGTGATGAAGCAGCTCTAGCTGTTCCTCTATCAAATCCAGCTGCTCCTTTTGTTGTGATCATTGGTTTTATTCACAGCTTACAGTACAGACTCCAAGTCCCTAGTCATCAGCTCTGACTGATCACCATGTCAGGGTCATGCTGCATAATTTATTTTTATTTGCTTGTTATATAATTCACCTAATCATTGTCTGTTAATTCAATGATCGGGACCTGTCTCTTACTATCACTCAATATGGGTTCTGGGCCTTTTTTCACTATTGGGGAAAAAATTGCTACCAGGAAGGAATATTTCTGAGGAGGAATAGTATTCACCAAATAAAGTTCAGTTTTTGACCCCAAAATGCACATAAGTGTTCTTATTCACCACATTTCTGATGGCTGGTGCGTCCCTAAACATTCCCAACATAATCCTCCCCCTACACACACACACACACACACTATACACACACATTTTTATTTATTTATTTATTTATTTAATTTAGTTCAAAGGATAAAAAGTTGTTCTTTGATTGGCCCATTTGCTTTCACATATGCTATTACAAATAAAAGCTGATTTGTATTGCTGCTGGCAGTGGTGGATCCATCCATGTTTTTCTAACAGCTCTGTATTTTCAGTCTAAGAACTCCACTGTTCTGTAGAATACTCAGCAGTTATTAAATATTATCACTAAGTATTTGTTTCTGTATTTCTTTTTTTTTTTTACAATGTTTCCCATAAAGTAGTAAAAATTTAAACTCCTTATTGTGACCATTTAACTTGGACCTGAATCCGGTGCTCTTTACAGGTTCACATGTAGCATGAATATTTAGTCTGATGAAGTAGTTGGCTCTAGCCAGCATTAAAGCCTCTGATCTAAGACCTTCCAAAAGACTTCTACTAACTTCAGTGGGCTTTGGATCAGGCCTTAAGTGAGTTTGTCACCTATTCGGATAGTTTATTGACAAGTCAACACTAATATACAACCACTAACTGTGTATGTGATTGGAACTGTGTTAGGTACCCATTGATTCTTTGTCTTACAATCACTCATTTATCTTGGCAACTGTGCTTCCAATTGGTGAGGAGGGAGGACCACACACACAAACTGAGGCATGCAAATCTCTCCGGTCTACACAGTCCCCAAACTCCGAGAGATGATGGCTATTGCCAAGTGTCACTGATTGTTGTTGTTTTTTCTCCTGTTCACTCAGACTTCCTTTCCTGTAACAGCAATATTGGGTACAAAAATTGTATTATAGCAAAGTTACCATATTTCCTGCTGCAGAATGACAGCTTTGTTGACCATATTAGCATATCCCAGTAATGTTGCTTTGTTTCATGTCTTGACAGGAAAAAAGATCAAAATTATTGGCAGCCATAGGTTTATAAGACTTTATGCTTTGAATATACAAGTTGGGATTCCTGACAATGCAGTATATTGTGACTAGAGCAAAGCAAAAACAGGATTTTTTGTCCTGTGGTACAAATTGGAACAAAACATGAAAATAGTGAAACTTTTCACAAAACAAAATATTTTGAAAAAAATTTCTTGGAATGCATAACATCTTGATTAGAGTTTTGGTTTGTTTGAATTGACCCAAAATGAAGCATTGCAACATTAAATTGCACTATGTTATGGTGCTATGCTGCATCACAGGAATTGTAGTTTGGGAGCCACATGCCAGCACTCTCTCCAGCCCAACTACATCTCTCATGATGCACTCGCAGTCATGTGACTTCTATTGTGCACCCTGCAGGTTGGCCAGATGGGAGTCCATTTTGTATCATGGGAGATGTAGTCTGGCCAGGGAGCCCAGTCCATAGGAGTGAGCAGGGGGCCAAACTACAATTCCTGTGAGGCAATACTGCATCATAAGTAAATGCAATTTAACGTTGAGCTGTCTCAAAACATTTCAGGTTAGTTCAACAAACCAAAATATTCTGGTTTGTTTTGGTCAGGTCTATATGAAATATTTATTTTTTATTTCCTTTTCATGACAGAAATGTGAAAATGTTTGGCAAAATTGAAATTCTATTATGGAAAATTTTGATTGTTGCAGAAACTTCATTATTTGCTGGAAAAAAAACAAACATTTGAAGGAAAATTTTGACATGAATTAGTGCACTGTATTTCCACTAATGTTACCCATAATCTTGAAGAAGAAAGAGTGAAAAAGAAACATCTCTGGTTTAAGGAGTGACCCAAATCAAAACCCTTTAATCATACACCTTCAGACTCTGCAATGTTTGAATCAAAATCCAAATTATGCACTTTAATCAAATTGGTGATGGGCCAAATGAATGAGATAAATGATCCATAATTAAAACTGCAGTATTTAAAGTTCTACTTAACTGTAGATACACTGGACCACATCCTATACTTAACTGACACACAGGATATATACTTAAAAGTTTCAGTGTAACAGTAACCTAATATGGTTTAATTTATCTTTGACAAAAATGTTTTAAAAATCCAATGGTTTATTCAAATAATATTAATTCCATTTCAAAAAAGGCAGGCAGGCAATTTAAAAAAAAATTCACACTGGTACTCTAATGTAATAGCACACATTTGTTAAATATAGTAATAATGACTAATCAATAACATAACTGATATATTCAACTAAACAAAGTATTGCTGTTTGCAAACGTTGTTTTGATTAAAATCTTACAATACGGTTGTTCAGAATATAGATATGTATATTCAAACAAACATTAAACATCAGAGGCTTTGATTATTCATAATCCATGCATTGGACCAGATTCTGATTTAATTAAAGTTGAGTTTAAACTGGAGTAACTTAATCTGGAGTTGCAGAGGTGTAAATGAGACTAGAATCTGGCCCTTATGTGTATATTGCACTATGGTTTTTGTCTTCAAATTCACAGGGATCTGAGTGGTGCTGGTGTTGGGGAAGGTGTGGGTTATAGCCAGGAGCTCAGAGACTCCCTGTAGTAAGGATCTGCCGTGTGGGAAGCAGGCCCCATGGCCTCTTCTATAGTTGGGGGATGGGAAGAGAGCAAATATAGTCTCACCCGATGGGATGAATATTGCTCCTCCTTTACTACTACAGGAGAGGATAATCCAATGCATAATATCAAATATATAATCTGGCCTGGAACCTTTCTGGCAACCATTTTTTTAGGTGACTATTAATATATTACATTTTGTTTTTTTCAAAACTGATCATTTTACTGTACATTTCTGGTGCAAAAATTCTGGATGTGTACAAGATTGAATAGGGATTAAACAAATTGGATTCTATAAAACTGCAAAGGGCTCAGCTACACAATGAGGTAAAGCACCTTCATGATTTCTAAAGCACATTAACATGTTGCAGGTTAATTGCTCTGTATACCAGCTGGTGCACTCTAAAGTTTCCTTAGTGTACTTTAATATAGTGCCATTTCAAAAAGCACTATGTTAAAGCATGCTAAGGTACCATTAGTGCTCACCAGCAGGGTCTACACCAACAAATAATATGTCTCATGTTAGTGCACTTTAGAAATCACACCCTTGTGATGCACTTTGCTGCTCCATAATTTTTAAATCATCCTTCAGAATTCTATAGGATGGTCTAAAACGTATAGGAAAGTTGTCATTTTATATTAAACTGCGTAGGGCTCTTCTCTGGAAAACCCAATATGTTTTCATGTGTACAGAACTATTTATACTTTCCCTCATGTTATGTGTGTATATAGATTTCAAATTATAACTGAGTATCAGGCTGTGGAACATAAACTATTTTAAAAGAATCCCTACATGGATAATAAGAGACAATTAATTAGTTCACTATGTTTCAAATATGTCTGTTCACATTACTCCTTTTATGATGATTGACATAAAATATAAAAAGTAAATTCTGTGCAGTGCAATTCTTTTCTATATGGCTGCAAATTGTTAAGTTTCTATTTAAAAGGATATGCCATCTGGGTGGCAAGTTAAACATATGCACAAGAAAGGTATGCAGTGTCTTTCTTTAAGGTGATCAAAGTCAAAGGTATCTTCTTGACAATACATCATACATTTGTGTAGTAGCTATAGATCTCAATGCTTTCATAATTAGCAAGTTTATGAGGAAGTAATGATTCATTATTCTCTGCTGACTTGTTTGAAATTTGCTCTGACTTTAGAAAGTGAAACTTTGCAGGTTCATAAGTATTATGACTGCAAATGTATCCTGAATTGAGCTATACTTAGATTTAGTAGGAGGTTAGCAACAACAGAGAAATCAAATACATCTACCATGTTTCTAAAACATCTAAGATTTTTTTTTTTAATTTTGCTATAGACTGTGAAAAACTAGCCACTGTGTGAAATTTTTTAAAGTGAAGGAATCTCTCTCTCTAGCATACGTAGCAAAGAAAAAAGTATACATTTCATTATAACTTGACTATTGTTTATAACTACCTACATATTGAGATGGTATCTAATACTTGAAGGCTTTTTCACCTAGATGAAAGAGGTTTACCAAGATCCAATGGCCTGATGCTGAGCTAGACAAATTGAAAGTGAAAATAAGGAGTATACTTTTAACAGGGATGATAATTAACCATTTGGATAACTTACCAAAGGAAGTGCTAGAGTCTCCTTCACTTGAACCTTTTAACGAAATTGCAAAGCAGATCCTCGACTGGTGATTACTTCAATGGAATTATGGCAATTTAAACACCGGAGGATCTGCCCCTGTATGTCTTTCTGAAGGTTATATGTTCTAAGTTCAACCAGAAGTTATGATCTTGATGGAATTCTTGAGGAAAATTCTGTGACCTGTGTTACATAGGAGATCAGATCATCATGATCTTTTCAGGCCTTAACATTAGTTAATTAGCAGTAGTGATGGTTCAGTGAGTAATATACTTCCATTAAACCATTAATATTGCAGTGTAAGCCAGATCCTGTTCCTGCTGTACCAATGCAGACAAAATTCCCACTGAAATCAATGTGTGGGTTTTTTGTGTATCTATGAAAGGTCTGGGTTCTTTGTTTAACTCTTCTGTTACAGTAAAAAAAAAAAAAAAAAAAAAGTATGTTAAAGAATTAAAGGCAAAGATGTTTTCAACTAAGGCTCAATCTACACTTAAAATGCTACAGCAGGACACCTGCATCTGTGCTGTTGTAGTGCTTTAGTATAGACACTCACTACAGGAGATAGTTAATCCACCTCCCCAAGATGCGGAAGCTAAGCTGATCGAAGAATTCAACTGTTGACCTAGCACTGTGTACAGTGCGGTTAGGATGCTTAACTATGTTGCTCAGGGGGTTGGATTTTTCACACCCCTGAGCGAGGTAGCTGGGTGAGTGTAGATCTGGTCTAAGCCTATTATAAATCAGGTTTTGTTTTACCTTTTTCTAAGAAAAGACTATAATAGCTTCTAGAGAAATAAAAGTTTCTTCAGTTACATTTTACTAGCATTAATCGTTGTTGAATCCGAGTTGGTATGTCCTTTTCTACTACAGAAATTATTTTGATTAGTTATGCTCCACATACAGGATGCCTAAACTTGCAAAATTCAACCATGGGTTAAAGAAAGACACAACATATAATGTAACTATGCATGTAGCTCAATGTGATACAAGACCTATGGGCTTGATTATGATTTCACTTTCATCAGTTTGACTTCAATGCTCTTGACTTGCACTGAACCAACAGACTATTCTTGTTTTAAAAAGAAAAAAAGGTCAAGTTACCGAAACAATAAGATAGCCATTCTTGCAAGCATCATGAATTACACTGGTTTAAGACAGGAGAATTGGGCCTCGTATCTTGAACAGTTATTTTGTATAAACTTATAGAGTTTGAATTTCTGTCTTAAATAAGAAAGCCAGGAGGTTTGTTTGTGCATTTTCAGATTTTCTCACTTAGTCAAATATCAGAAGTGAAATATTCTTGTATTCAAATAGCAGAAATGAGTGGGTTCAGACTAATGGGAAAGAGAAGAAGTTTGTAAAGAGTGAAGAGATCAGGGCTGCTTAGCTGAGTAAGTATGTGATCAAGAAATGCAAAAATAAATACATTCAAATAAAAAAGGCCAATAAGGTAAGCCATGCTTCCCTTTACCCTCTTTCATAATGCAATAACAAGGGAACGTCCAATGAAATTGGAAAGGAACCCTTTTAAGACTGATAAAAGCAAATACTTTTAAAACAAGACATAATTAACCTGTGGAAGTAAGTATCTCATAATATTGTTGAGCTCAGGAGTTTAGCTGGATACAGAGAATTAGACAATTTGTGTGAATGAGAATATCTATAGTTATCTTAGATAGGCTAAACAAAATTAGGTATATAAACCTTCTAGTTGCAGGGTAAATGCTAAATCACTAATATATTGGGTCAGGAATAAACTTCCCCTATAGAAAGGCTGTTCCCATAATGGTGCACGATGAGGTTTCATATACTTTTCTAAAGCAGCTAATATTGGCCACTGTCAGAAATAGGATAAAGGGCTACATAGACCACTGGTTGGATCCATTGGAACAATTTCTATGTTCGTATATACACTCTAGCAATTTAGTATGACCTAATCTGTCAATAGTTATTTCTATTTTTCTTGTTCCTTTTGCAAAAGAGATATTTTCAACAATTAAAAGTCTCCAGTAGTTATTTTAAGGTCATCTGATGAAGACTTCCTTTATGCATAAATTATCAAGTAAACCATTGTAAGTACCTCTTGACTCATTTATGTAGAGAATGGAAAAACTAAGCCAAGTAAAAGTACCTACGCGTAATTGCATCTAATTTTAAAGTACTTTTTCATCAGCTTATATGTGTGGCTCTCTGCACATTTTGTTCTCATTAAAATGCCTCAGGGAATCAGTTTGACAAAAAACTAGCTAAATAATGAAGCCATACTTGAAATGTATCTACCTTTTTCAAGAAATACTTAATAGGGTTACATACTTAAACCTATTCAGTCTGTCCACAATAATAATTGTGGTTCTGTAAGAATGTGTAAACAGAACGATATTAAGCTTGGCTTGCACTTTATAGTTCTATAAATTAGTGCTATCTAAATATAAAACTCTCAGAATTAACTTCTGTGCAAAATACAATTTTGCAGATATTGGGCATCATTACTAATAGTAAAACAAATTGGAAATACTTTGCAAAAGAAATTCTATATCTGCCTTCTACGGAGAGTGTTAGGTTCTGATCCTGCAGATACCTATGCACATGCTTAACTATACTCACAGGAATAGTACCAATGAAGTCAAAGGGACTACTTATGTGAGTAAAGTTAAGTACATGTGGAAGTGTTTGTAGGATTCGGTCCTTAATTCCCCAGGGGCTTCTAACTCCTAAAACACCTCATGTTTTAAAAGAATGAGAACATTTCTTTAGCAAAAGTGCTGTTATGGGGAAAGGAACCGGACTTGACAGATGTCATGTATCTCATTTTACACTGATGCATTTGGCAGCCCTGTCACACCTCGTGAGAAAAAGGGTACATCTACACTGCAGTTAAAAACCCGCGATTGGCTTGATGCAGGTGACTCAGGTTCCTGGGGTTTGGGCTAAGAGGCTGTTTGTTTGTGGTATAGATGTTTGAGCTCAGGCTGGAGCCTAGGCTTTAGGACCTTGAGAGGCTGGAGGGCCCGAAATGCTTGGGCTGCAGCCCAAGCGCAAACAACTGCATCACAATTAAACAGACCCTTATCCCGAGCCCCATGGGCCAACAGCAGGTTTTTAATTGCAGTGTGGACATACTCAAAGCAACTTCCCACACAAAATATACTTTGGCAAGGAAAGGGTTCACTGAGCTGGGAGCAGAAGACCATGGGTACTGATCTTACCTCTCCTACTGTGTTTCTATGTAGTTCATAATGCTTGTTACTAACCAAAGCCTTGTGTCCCTGTCCCAAAACACAGGAAACTATTATAGATTCCAAGTACAGAAAAGACCATTGTGATCATCTAGTCTGATCTCCTGTATAATGCAGGCCATAGAATTGCCCCAAATAATTTCTAGAGCATAGCTTTTAGAAAAATGTCCAATCTTGACTTAAAAACTGTCCATGATGGAGAATCCTCCATGATCTTTGGTAAATTGTTCCAAAGGTTAATTACCCTCACAATTAAAAATTCACACTATATTTCCAGTCTGAATTTGTCAGGCTTCAACTTCTAACCAGTGGACAATGTTATACCTTTCTCTGCTAGATTGAAGAGCCCATTATTAAATATATGTTCCCATGTAGATACATATAGACTGTGTTCAAGCCATCTCCTAATCTTCTCTTTGGTAAGCTAAATAATTTTAATTCCTTGAGTCTCTCACTATAAGGCATGTTTCCTAATCCTTTAATCATTCTAGCAGCTCTTCTCTGAACTCTCTCCAATGCATTATCATCCTTCTTCAACTGAGGACACCAGAACTGGACACAGTATTCCAGCAGTGGTCACTCTAATGCCAAATACCAAGGTAAAATAACCACTTTACTCCTGCTTAAGATCCTCCTATTTATGCATCCAAAGATCTCATTAGCTCTTTTGGCCACAGCATTACACTGGAAGCTCATGTTCAGTTGATTATCCGCCCTACCCCCAAATCTTGTTTCATAGTGACAGCTTCCCAGAGGGAGTCTCCCTTCAAGTAAGTTTGGCCTATGTTTTTTGTTCCTAGATGTACACCATTACATTCAGCTATACTAAAATGCACATTGTTTTCTTGCAGCTTACCAAGCAGTCCAGATCACTCTGTCAGGGACCTGTGCTCTTTATTATTTACCACTCTTGCAATTTTTGTGTCTTCTGTGAACTTTATCAGTGCTGAGTTTATGACCCAAACCTTCACCTCAAACTCAAAGTGATTTTTTGTGTGTGTTTAGAAAACATTTATGTAAACTTTTTCCCTTTGTATTGTCTGAGGCCTGGTCTACACTACGAGTTTAGGTCGACTTTAGCAGAGTTAAATCGAATTAAGCCTGGACTCGTCCACACGACGAAGCCCTTTCTTTCGACTTAAAGGGCCCTTTAAACCAGTTTCTTTACTCCACCTCCGACGAGGGGATTAGCGCTAAAATTGGCCTTTGCGGGTTGGATTTGGGGTAGTGTGGACGGAATTCGACATAATTGGCCTCTGGGAGCTATCCCACAGTGCTTCATTGTGACCACTCTGGACAGCACTCTCAACTCAGATGCACTGACCAGGTAGACAGGAAAAGTCCCGCAAACTTTTGAATTTCATTACCTGTTTGCCCAGCGTGGAGAGCACAGGTGACCACCCAGAGCTCATCAGCACAGGTAACCGTGATGGAGTCCCAGGATCGCAAAAGAGCTCCATCATGGACCGAACGGGAGGTACGGGATCTGCTCGCCATATGGGGAGATGAATCAGTGCTAGCTGAACTCCATAGCAGTAAACGAAATGGCAAAATATTAGAAAAGGTCTCAAAGGCCATGAAGGACAGAGGCCATAACAGGGACGCACAGCAGTGCCGCGTGAAAATTAAGGAGCTAAGGCAAGCCTACCACAAAGCCAGAGAGGCAAACGGAAGGTCTGGGGCAGAGCCGCAAACATGCTGCTTCTACGCAGACCTGCATCCCATTCTAGGGGGTGCAGCCACCACTACTCCAACTGTGTGCTTTAACTCCGACAATGGAGAAACACCCAACAGGGAAGTGGGTTCGGGGTACGCGGAAGATGATGATGATGATGAAGACAATGAAGATACCTCACAGCAAGGAAGCGGAGAAACCGGTTTCCCCAACAGCCAGGATATGTTTATCACCCTGGACATGGAACCAGTAACCCCCGAACTCACCCAAGGCGTGCTCCCAGACCCTGAGGGCACACAAGGGACCTCTGGTGAGTGTACCTTTGTAAATATTACACATGGTTTAAAAGCAAGCGTGTTTAATGATTAATTTGCCCTGGCAATCGCGGCCAGTACAGCTACTGGAAAAGTCTGTTAATGTGTATGGAGATGGAGCAGAAATCCTCCAGGGACATCTCCAGAAAGCTCTCCTTCATGTACTCCCAAAGCCTTTGCAAAAGGTTTCTGAGGAGGGCTGCCTTATCCCGTCCGCCATGGTAGGACACTTTACCACGCCAGGCCAGTAGCACGTAGTCTGGAATCATTGCATAACAAAGCATGGCAGCGTATGGTCCCGGTGTTTGCTGGCATGCAGACAACATCCATTCCTTATCTCTCTTTGTTATCCTCAGGAGAGTGATATCATTCACGGTCACCTGGTTGAAATGGGGTGATTTTATTAAGGGGGCATTCAGAGGTGCCCGTTCCTGCTCGGCTGAACAGAAATGTTCCCCGCTGTTAGCCATGTGGTGGGGGGGAGGGGTGAAAGGATCATCCCAGAGAATTGTGTGTGTGTGTGGTAGGGGGGTAGTTGGGTTTGTGCTGTATGTTAACCCGGAAACCCCAGCCACTCCTTTTACATTGCAAACCCATTTTAAATGGCCAACCCAATGGGTCCTTGGTATGGGAAATGAGGGCGCTACTGTTTGAAACCATTCCCACATGTTATGAGGGTTAAAAAAGCCAAAAGACTGTGGCTTACCATGGCTGCCTGCAAGCCGAATTCTGTTGCCTGGCACCGCATGAGTGATCTCTCACACCAAACCGGCAGGCCCTCAATATAAGAGGAAAAATGCAACCTTGTAACGAAAGCACATGTGCTGTGTAATGTGAACAGCAAAATTTAACGTGAAAGAGTGTACCCATTGTTCTCTAAAATGTGTCTTTTTTAACCACCTCTCCCTTGTCCTCCACCAGCTGCACATGTTTCTCCTTCGCAGAGGCTAGCAAAGATTAGAAGGAGAAAACGGAGGACTCGGGATGATATGTTCACGGAGCTCCAGATGTCCTCCCATGCTGAAAGAGCACAGCAGAATGCGTGGAGGCAGTCAATGTCAGACTACAGAAAAGCACAATATGAACGACAGGAGAGGTGGCGGGCTGAATCGCGGGATGAACAGAGCAAGTGGCGGGCTGAAGATGATAGGTGGCGTCAGCTTGCAGACAGAAGGCAAGAGTCGATGCTCCGGCTGCTGGAGCATCAAACTGATATGCTACAGCGTATGGTTGAGCTGCAGGAAAGGCAGCAGGAGCAGAGACCGCCGCTACAGCCCCTGTGTAACCAACAGCCCTCCTCCCCAAGTCCCATTGCCTCCTCACCCAGACGCCCAAGAACATAAGAACATAAGAAAGGCCGTACCGGGTCAGACCAAAGGTCCATATAGCCCAGTATCCTGTCTACCAACAGTGGCCAATGCCAGGTGCCCCAGAGGGAGTGAACCTAACAAGCAATGATCAGGTGATCTCTCTGCTGCCATCCATCTCCACCCTCTGACAGACAGAGGCTAGGGACACGGTGGGGGGGCCTCCAGCCACCCAGTCACTCCACCCCAGATGATTGCCCGAGCATCGGAAGGCTGGCCTTCAATAAGTGTTAAAGTTTTAAAGTTTTAAACTGCAGTGTATCCTTTTCCTTCCCTCCTCCCCCACCCCTCTCGGGCTACCTTGGCAATTATCCCCCTAGTTATGTGATGAATTAATAAAGAATGCATGAATGTGAAGTAACAATGACTTTATTGCCTCTGCAAGCAGTGCTCGAAGGGGGGAGGGGAGGGTGGGGTGGTTGATTTATAGGGAAGTAGAGTGAACCGGGTGGTTGGGGACGGAGGGTTCATCAAGGAGAAACAAACAGAAGTTTCACACCGTAGCCTGGCCAGTCACAAAACTCATTTTCAAAGCTTCTCTGATGCGCACCACGCCCTGCTGTACTCTTCTAACCACCCTGGTGTCTGGCTGCGCGTAATCAGCGGCCAGGCGATTTGCCTCAACCTCCCACCCCGCCATAAATGTCTCCCCCTTACTCTCACAGATATTGTGGAGTGCACAGCAAGCAGCAATAACAATGGGGATATTCTTTTCGCTGAGATCTGAGCGAGTCAGTAAGCTGCGCCAGCGCGCTTTTAAACGTCCAAATGCACATTCTACCACCATTCAGCACTTGCTCAGCCTGTAGTTGAACAGGTCCTGACTACTGTCCAGGCTGCTGTGTACGGCTTCATGAGCCATGGCATTAAGGGGTAGGCTGGGTCCCCAAGGATCACGATAGGCATTTCAACATCCCCAATGGTTATTTTCTGGTCCGGGAAGAAAGTCCCTTCCTCCAGCTTTCGAAACAGACCAGACCAGAGTGCCTGAAGACACGAGCATCATGTACCTTTCCCGGCCGTCCCACGTTGATGTTGGTGAAACGTCCCTTGTGATCCACCAGGGCTTGCAGCAGCATTGAAAAGTACCCCTTGCGGTTTATGTACTCAGTGGCTTGGTGCTCCGGTGCCAAGATAGGGATATGGGTTCCGTCTATCGCCCCACCACAGTTTGGGAATCCCATTGCAGCAAAGCCATCTACTATGGCCTGCACGTTTCCCAGAGTCACTACCCTTGATATCAGCAGGTCTTTGATTGCCCTGGCAACTTGGATCACAGCAGCCCCCACAGTAGATTTGCCCACTCCAAATTGATTCCCGACTGACCGGTAGCTGTCTGGCGTTGCAAGCTTCCACAGGGCTATCGCCACTCGCTTCTCAACTGTGAGGGCTGCTCTCATCCTGGTATTCTGGCACTTCAGGGCAGGGGAAAGCAAGTCACAAAGTTCCATGAAAGTGCCCTTACGCATGCGAAAGTTTCGCAGCCACTGGGAATCGTCCCACACCTGCAACATGATGAGGTCCCACCAGTCTGTGCTTGTTTCCTGTGCCCAGAATCGGCGTTTCACGGCATGAACCTGCCCCAGTAACACCATGATTTGCACATTGCTGGGGCCCGTACCTTGTGTGAGGGCTGTGTCCATGTCAATTTCCTCATCACTCTCGTCGCCGCGCTGCAATCGCCTCCTCGGCTGGTCCTGGTTTTGCTTTGGCATGTCCTGGCTCTGCATATACTCCAGGAAAATGCGCGTGGTGTTCATAGTGCTCATAATTGCCGCGGTGATCTGAGCGGGCTCCATGATCCCAGTGCTATGGCGTCTGGGCTGAAAAAAGGCGTGAAACTGACGGAGGGAGGGAGGGGCGACTGACGACAATGCGTACAGGTACAGGGAATTAAAATCAACAAAGGTGGCTGTGCATCAGGGAGAAACACAAACAACTGTCACACAGAATGGCCCCCCCAAAGATTGAACTCAAAACCCTGGGTTCAGCAGGCCGTTGATTTCACGGAGGGAGGGGGAAGCAAATGAATACATCTATTTTTTACATTTTAAGCTGGCAGCAGACGGTGCAGCATGACTGATAGCCCTCGGCATCTTCTGGGTGCTTGGCAGAAGATACTGTACTACGACTGCTAGCCATCATCGTCAAGACGGTTCAATCGGACTGCCGGCAGGATTGAGTCTCCAGGAGACAAAGCATGTCTGCCCAGGTGCCTCTGATTGAACTGGAATACGACGATGACGGATATGAATCTTAATATACCATCTACTGCCAAAAGGCAAGGGGCTGCTGCTGTGTAGCAATGCAGTACCACGTCTGCCGGCACCCAGATGACATATGGTGATGGTGAGCTGAGCTGAGCAGGTTCCATGCTTGCCGTGGTATGTTGTCTGCACAGGTAACCCAGGTAAAAAGGCGCGAATCGATTGTCTGCCGTTGCTCTGATGGAGGGGGAGGGGCCTGACGGCATGTACCCAGAACCCCCCGCGACACTGTTTTGCATCATTCAGGCATTGGGATCTCAACCCAGAATTCCAATGGGCGGCGGAGACTGCGGGAACTGTGGGATAGCTACCCACAGTGCAACGCTCCGGGAGTCGACGCTAGCCTCGGTACTGTGGACGCGGTCCGCCGGCTTCATGCACTTAGAGCATTTTATGTGGGGACACACACAATCGTCTGTTTAAAACCGATATCTATAAAACCGGCTTCTATAAATTCGACCTAATTTCGTAGTGTAGACCTACCCCGAGTCTGCCTCTTTGCCACAAGGCACTCTTGCCTCGATCAGTGAGGGATTTCAGGTTGCTGTTAAAGTACTGAAGGGTTAAAATCCATGTGCATTTTATGTAACAATCTGGTATATGGATTGTGCCAGCTCTTTTCCAGACCCAAAGTCCAGAGTTTGGTCGAGAGACCAGAGGCCTAGCACATAGTGATTAGCTAAGAGAAAGCCGGGGTAAACAAGATAACATTGCCTTTGCTAAGATATGCTTGGTCAGTAGAAATGCCAGATGTTGAAGCAATAACTAAATAATTGTGTCTTATTCAAAGTTGCAGATTGAACAAAGGATCCCTGTTCCTATTGTGTCAGTCTCTTCTGTAGGGAACGTTCTTCCCACAGATCCAACCTTGAGTTTATGAAAATTGGCACGTCAGTATAAAATAAGGCATCCTTCCACCTCCCTTCCAAGGGACCAATGCCCTGCCTTAAGACATAAAGAAGACAATCTATGTTGTCATGTACTTTCACTGTTTCTTTGCTTTAACCCCTAGGAATGTACCAGTTGGACAATCAAAGGAGTTGCTCCATTCCTATGGACCCCAAATCAGAATTCAACATTTGTATTTTATACTAACAACATTTTTTCAAAGTACTAATTAAATGTTAACTTGCTAACTTGGGACCATGGGTGGAGACATTATGTAACCTTTTAACCATTGGGTAATGTGCTATCTCGTCTTGCTGCAAAACCTATCCCGGGGTGTGGAACTGCCTACCCCGTCACTTTCCCCTGCCCATGGAAAATCTATATATTCTATTGTAATCAATTGATTGACAGTGTCTCTGAGCCTAATAAGCAAGGTGACACTCCGCCAGCGCTGTGTGCAATAAACTCCTATGCTTGACCTCTACACGGTGTGGATTTATGTCCTTCAGTACCATTATACTGTATTTGGACTGTGGGATCCTGACATCTAAGTAAAATTGATCCTGAAATCCTAGGATTGTATACCAATAAGTAAATATATAGCAAGACAAGACAGCTGATGTGACAAGACAATGAATATGTTGACGTTTGCTGCTCCCCAGTTTATTATGAAATCCTTCAAGACACTGTTTTTATCACACAAAGCTGGTTTTGCCATTCAAAGTTGCGTAGCTCTAGAGAACCAGACTATGCTAGAACAGCATTTGGAAAAGTCGATGAAGCTCCATAGGTTTCAGCAAGATTGCCAGAGAACCATTGAAGCTCAGTGAGATTTTAGTGGGGTCTTTAGGTGATTAACGGCAGGATGCCCATCTTCCCACATTGAAATAAAGATTGCTCAGCATTTTAAATGAATGTACCAGTGTGTCATTAACAGGAGATAGGCTTTTAGCAGTTCTCTTACCAAGACAGGGCTACAACCCGGCAAGAGGGATGGCAGCTATCCTTAAATATGTATTCACTGCATTTTATTTTAGCTATGCAACATTAACAACTTTTACCCTCTGACAACGTGCCTTTGGATAGATTTGATGTGATAGCCGGGGCTGTGTCTCTGAAACAGCACAGAGAACCATTAAAGAATAGGTATGAAGCAGCAGGGACAAAATGTAAGCTGTATATCAGCTATATTCTCTCATATTTGCAATCTTTATTACATTTTCACATGATGCACAGCAGTAGCTTCCCTGTTGTGTTCAAATATCGATCTCAGAGACTATGGTGCCAGCATGAGCTCCGTAAAATTCTCTCTCTGCACTGTATCTGTATGTTAAGATTTTTGTACTGCTGCATATCACTGTACCATCATGATGCCTTCTATATAAAGTGGACAGACATTAACAAACTAATGAACGGATCTCTTTGGCCAGGGGCAGCTCCAGGCACCAGCGCAGCAAGCGCGTGCCTGGGGCGGCAAGACATGGGGGGTGGCCTGCCGGTCACTGTGAGGGCGGCAGGCAGGCGGCTTTCGGCAGCATGCCTGCGGGAGGTCCGCCCATCCTGTGGCTTCGGCAGCAATTCGGCGGCGGGGACGCCGATGGCGCGGCACCGGCGGACCTCCCGCAGGCATGCCACCGAATCCGCGTGACCAGCGGACCGCTCGCAGGCGCGCCACCGAAAGCCGCCTGCCTGCCTGCCGTGCTTGGGGCGGCAAAACACATAGAGCTGCCCCTGTCTTTGGCCCCTTCAGATTACAGAAAGCTCTACTTTGAGTAGTCTTTATTTGGTTTGTTTGCCTGATGGTTTTTTTTTATGAGGTGGGAGGGGGGGTTAGGTAAGCAAGAGTGAGAAGAGGGAATGGTTGATGGTGTGAATGTTATTCTGATGGTGAAGCTTTGACAAATAGGAAGCTTTTACAGTGTTCCCAAAAATCAGCTGATGCTGGATTTGTATGATCTGATCTGGAAGATCATTTCACAGTGGGGGTCCCCTTTATTGAGGGTGTCTTGTCCCCAGCTCTAGTGCCCTTCATTCTGGGCTTTGTGATCTGCATTATTCCAGAGGAAAGTACTGTCTTTGCAGCTTGTAGATGGAGATTTGGAGTACATATTTCAAAAGCATCTAAGTGACTTAGGCTCCTAAGATCCATTTTTTCAAAAGTGGCTTGCTCTTCCAAGAGCTATATTTTTAAAGATATGTAGAGCTAAATTTGCAGGTAGGCACCTAGTGGGATTTTCCAAAGTGCCTAGATTTCAAGCACCTTGATTTCAATAGGAGTTCAACTTCACCTCTGAAGTTTTACCCATCATCTCTAATGTAACAGGGAGCTGATCCATCCAAATGTGTTCCTCTTTTGGTAGCATACCAAAATATCACTGACTGCACTGGAACATTTCCTCTGACTTTTGTTGGCACTGCATCTTATCAGCATTAGGGTGTGTTAATATGGAGTTAAAGTCATGTTCTCTTTCCAGTGGTCTGAACACACTGAGTTTAATGATAGGCCCAGTAACTGCAGACATAAAACCAAAATATGACATCCCCTAGTGGTCCAAAGAAGTTGTCTCTTTCTTTTTAGAAGTGCTGATTGGCAAGTATGGATCACAGTTATTCTTATGTTCAATCATCTCTAATGTGAAACATTTTAAGTAGCACTGGCATCGCTGTGGCATATCTAATTAACACTGTCAGCTGGAAAAGAAAGAGCAAACAGCTTGCAAGATGAACTGAAATAAGTAGAAAAGAACAATATTTAGTGTTGCTTTTGTCTGACAGGGCTAAGGACAGCACCTAAGAAATTCATGTCCATTGAACCCTTTCTTTACAATTTCCCTTTTACTTATTTTGCGGTCATGCCTATTTTAAAAACAAGTAGCTAACACATACAATGTAAACCAGTGAACAGCAAATCTGCTGTAACAAGTATCCTCTGACCTGGCCAGCATGCACAGAGTCAAGACTAATGCCTTGTCTACACTAAAGGGAAAAGTCGATCTAAGCTATGCAATTTGAGATACGTGAATAGCGTAACTCAAATCAAGGTAGCTTAGATCTACTTACCATGGGGTCCACACCACACTATTCCATTGACTCCCCTTACTCTTCTCGATCAGGTGGAGTACAGGAGTCGATGGGAGAGCAATCGGCAGTCGATTTAGCAGGTCTAGAAGACCCGCTAAATTGACTGCTGATGCATCGATCGTCGCAGCATCGATCCTCCGGTAAGTTTAGACAAGCCCTAAGACACTCCTCAGTTAAGTCTAAAGGGGACATTCTGTTGATAAACACAGGCAGACTTCTCTCTGTCAAAGGGAAACAAAAATAAAGGGAAAATAATCAGTTCTAGAAGCACAGTTCTCTAGAGTGACCTTTCCTCCCAAGTGTGTCTATATCTTCTTGTTATGGCTTAGTCTGGGAATTTCCTGGCATTATGATCTCCCAATACTAGGCAGAGCAAAGGACTCAGAGCCAGGGAGAAGACTTCTGCCTAAGCTCCCCTCGGTCACTTTCCTTTCCTGTTTATATAATAACCTACAATGCATAATATTGTAAAAATCTGGCAAAACAAATTGTGGATGCCCGTGTCTGCTTGCATTTGCAGCATCCTGCAAAAATATGTTTAACCACTGTGCCCATTCTTGATCATTTACATGGATTTATGTTGGTCAATTGGGGGAAATTAGATTTGGGGTTAAAATTAAAATTGGTTGGACTGTAAGAGTCTGGTAACAGGACAATACTTCAGATGCCAGCCTAATAGCAAAAGTTTCTGTAAAGGATGCATTGCAATGAATCTCTTTTGATGAAATAGGGTTTTAATAAACCTTGGACCTGCATATACCAGTACTAAGCAATATGTTTGTCTGAAACATGTTCTACTTGTAGGTCTACAAAGGACACTACTGATCCTTCTAGATCAGGTTTTTAGCAGCCATGAACCATGAAATGCATATTGAATTACTGATCTGTACAACCAAGTCTGGGAGACAGCAAATGTGGTTATCCAGGCTTTTGAATTTGTGAATATCATATTTCATTTAAATATTGTTCCATATTTCTTTGCTGCTTTCCATACAGCATTAGATTGTGTCTCTTAAACACAGCCCGGATTAAGAAGTGGTGCAGAGCCCAGCAGTCACAGTGGGAGGTGGCCTACCTAAGGGAGCAAGGATGTCTCCTTGAATCACTTGGCAAGCAGGCAGACAACTCCAGTTTCTACATCCTTATATTGAGTGCAGCCTGCTTCTCCTTGTGTCCAATGGCTAATATAGAAGAGCAATCATAGAATCATAGGGTTAGAAGGGACCGCACTTGTCATGTAATATAACCCCTGCCAGGATTTGTTGTGTCTAAAACATCCTACGCAGATCGCTATCCAGCCTCCTTTTGAAAGTCTCCAGTGAAGAAGCTTCCATAACCCCCTGAGGCAGTCTGTTCCATTCTCCTACTGTTCTCACAGTTAGGAAGTTTTTCCTGAGATTTAATCTAAATATGCTCTGCTGTAGTTTGAACCCATTGACTTTTGTCCTGCCCTCTGTGGCAAAAAAGAACAAGTTTTCTCCATATTTTTTTAAGGCAGCTTTTCAAATATCTGAAAACTGCTATCATGTCCCCCCTCAGTCTCCTCTTTTCCAAACTAAACATACCCAGTTCCTTCAGCCTTTGATCATATGGCTTGTGTTCTATCCCATTGATCATATTTGTCACTCACCTCTGGATCCTTTCCAGTTTCTCCACATCCTTTCTATACATTGGTGACCATATTGGACACAATACTCCAGCTGAGGCCTAACCAGTGCTAAGTAGAGCAGTACCATCACCTCCCGTGACTTGCAAGCTATGCTTCTGTTAATGCAACCTGAAATAGCATTTGCTTTTCTGCAACAGCATCACATTGCTTACTCATGTTGAGGTTGTGATCCACCACAACTCCCAGATCCTTCTCAGCAGTGCTGCTGCCAAGCCAGTTTCCTCCCATTGTGCATTTGTTTTTTCTTCCCTAAATGTAGCACCTTACATTTGTCTTTGTTGAATTTCATTTTGTTGTCTGTAGCCCAGTTCTCCAATTTACCAAAATCCCTCTGAATTTTAGATTTATCCTCCAGAGTTTTATCAACTCTCCCAGCTTTGTGTAATCTGCAGCCTTGATCAATATGCTCTCTATACTTATATCCAAGTCATTTATTAAGATGTTAAACAACCTGACCCAGAACACATCCCTGTGGAACTCCACTTGAGACCTCGTTGCAATCTGATAACATTCCATTAATAGTTACTCTTTGTTTGCAGTTGTTTAACCAATTATGTAATCACTTAATGGCAGTTCTGTCGAGCCCGTATTTCTCCAGCTTACTTATCAGAATGTCATGTGGGACTGTGTTAAAAGCCTTGCTGAAGGTATATAATGTCCACTGCATTCCCCCTATCCACCAAATCAGCTACCCTGTCAAAGAAAGAAATCAAGCTGGTTTGGCATGATTTGTTCTTAGTAAATCCAGACTGGCTGCTAGTGATTACCCCTTCCTTCTACAGGTTTTCACAAATTGAATGTTTTATACATTGCTCTTGTAGCTTCTCAGCTACCAAGGTCAGTCTGACTTGTCTATAGTTCCCAAGCTCCTCCTTTTTCCTCCTCTTAAAGATGGGCACTATGTTTGCCCTTCTCCAGTCTTCTGGGACCTCTCCTTTCATCCATGACTTTGCAAATATTATTGCCAATGGCTCCAAGATTTCTTCAGCTAATTACTTCAGTACTCTCTGGTGAACAGCCTCCGTCCCCATTTATTTGAATTCATTCAAATTGGTCAGAAGATCTCTCACATGTTCTTTACTTATCTCAGTCTGCATCCCTTCCTCTCTATTGTCTATTTCTTTATTGTCAATGTCTCTACCTGGTTCACTCTCCACTCCTGGGGATTGGAGGTGTGGGAATGGAGTGGTCCCCCACACTGTCTTGAATGTAGGGACTGCAGTTTTATCTCATCCTGGTACTGGGCACACATAAGGAGAGAAAGGTTCTTTATTCGCTATGCTTAGCAGACAGAAGCTGACTCTTTGTGTGGGCTGCTCAATGTGGACCCATTGTAGTCTGCCCTGTTGGCCAACCTGAAAAATATTTCATTGTGATAGCGTGATGTTGGGAATGTTTATACATCAGGCAATTCAATGGGAGATTCACTTGAGGAAAAACTGTAAGATTTGGCCTCATAATGGGAAAGGAGAATGGAAAGAACATATTAACTTAATATTTTAGAACCCTTAGCAGCAAGAAAGTTTTATGGGTAGTTCTGAGTTCAGAAGGAAAAAACCTCCATCAGTTCCCTTCTTTACAACTTTTCCTGACATAATAATAATAATTATTGTTGCCTAAGTGCTAGCACCTTCTAGTGTCCTGCTAATACGTATGCATAGTATATAGACAAGTTTTTTCTCTTAATTAGTTGTCCATTAGTTCTATCTGTACTGACAATCTTTGTGCTAAGTTTCTGCGCTTTGAAAAAACGGAGATAGTAAACATCGAAAGGTGGTGTTTATAATGGAAATTGTGACAGAAATGTAAGAAGACAGCAAGGACACTTTGGAGATTTAAATAACATTTCATAGTCACACTTTTCCCCTCTTTATACCCCTTTGGTTACTTATATTTTAGAAGCTTAAAACTGAAGTCTGCTTGCAAACTGAATTTGTCTTTCTTCTTAGAATGAGCAGACACTGAGATTATTGTCAACTAGTGCCAGTGGATTACTTATTCTCTGTGCAACAAACATGAAAGATTGCCTCCTCTACAAACCAGCACAAATATATAGAAATCTGTCTGCTTCTGTATGACAAATACAAAATCAGATGTCTATATTCTTGCTTATAGCATTTTATATGCATGCACAATGTGGTTGCATATGTAATCATCTCAGTGACTGGTCAGAGAAGAAAATATCACAAGCTAGTATGACTAATAAATGTGGCTTTTGGTAGTTAGAACATGGAGGAGTTATGACAGTTTGCACTAGTTGAGAATCTGCCCATAGGAGTGTAAGACAAGATTCAAAGTTGTATTCCTGATTCTCAATTATTAGTGAATCATTGTGTCTGAGGCCAACATTGTCAAACTTAGGTGTCTAAAGTTCAGTATCAAAATCCATATTTAGGCACCTAAAAATTGCTTGATATTTGGTTGCTGAGCACCCTTAACTGCCACTGAAGTCAATGAAAATATAGATTTTAATCATTCCCACCCCACCATCTATTTACTCATCTGTAAAATGGGGATAAGCTCTCAAAAGTGGAGCTGGTCAGGAAATGAATTTTTCTGAAGAAAATTATCATTGAATTATTTTAATCAAAAACCTGAAAACTAATTTTTTCTTCAATTTTCACCAAATTAAACTGAATATTTCAGTTTTTTCAATAACCAAAATGAGAGACGTTTCCAGTTTTTTATTAAAAACAAATATTTCCCCAAAAAGTACATTTTTCATTAAAAAAATCTGTATTTAGTAAGACTCCTCTTACCATCATCAACAACTACAAACCTTTTTCATTGGAAAAAAAATTCAAGCAGCTCTACTCACAAGACATTGAGCTAGATCATGTAATTTAACAGCTGGTCAGGGAAAAAAAAAACATTGATGGAACAATTTTATGTTCTAAAATTCAGTTCAATCAAAATTGATACACTTTGAGACATTGTGTCAGTTTTGTCAAAATTTTGTTTAAGAGAAAATGTTGAGATCTAACAATGTCAAAACATTCCATTTCAGCATTTTCAGAATGAAACATTTTAACTTTTCCTTTCAAAACAACTTTTCATTATAAACAGTTGAAATTATAATGTTTCGGTTGACCCCCAAAACAATTATTTTTTTCAGAATCTTCTTTTGTGGTAAATTTTCAAAGTTGACTTTTTTTCCAAATTGGAGTAAAACAAATTTTAAAATTCCATAATCCTCTGCCAAATGGAATTTCCATTCTCTATACAGCTGACTATTTACATGGTAAAGAGGGTGCCTAGGTCCTGGGCCTCCCATTTCTCCTTGATCGGGCTGAGGTTAAGTAATTTGTAATACCATTATGGAATTCTGCATAATACCCTCTACTTGGTCAGTCAGCTTTATTGCCCAGCAGAGAAAAGGCTCTGCATAATCCCTGCATAGTTTCTCCATAGAGGAGCCTTTATGCTGAGGCTTTAATTGCAGTTCGCCTTACAAGACAGGTCAAGTGGGAGAAATCCCTACTTCTTGACACATGTAGCTTTGTAAGTGTCATAAGAACATAAGAATGGCCATACTTGGTCAGACCAAAGGTCCATCTAGCCCAGTATCCTGTCTTCTGACAGTGGCCAGTGCCAGATGCCCCAGATGGAATTAACAGAACAGGTAATCATCAAGTGATCCATCCCCTGTTGCGCATTCACAGGTCAATTACAACCTGTTTGAAACATGGGCCCTGATTCTCTCTCAGTTGCAGAACTTATGCTGTGAAATACCTTTCTCCAGTGTACTCCCCAGGGGCGAGATCCAGAGCTGATATAAATTATTATAGTTCTGTTGAAGTGGATTTATACCAGCTGAGGCACTGGCCTTTTGATTACAGTGAGAGTACTCATGGAAAACGCAAATTGTGAGGAAATGGGGCGGAATCTGGCCCTATGTTTGTAAAATGCTTTGGATTTAAAAACAATATGTGTAAAGTTTTATTATTGATATTTTCTGTTTTATTTTTTAATTTCTATCTCAATTCTTCCACTTTCCAGGCCTGATTCTCCTTTCTTCTGGACTCACACTGGTGTAAAACAGATGTATGTGAGAGGAGAACCTGGTATAAAATATCTCCCTTGAGTTTATATTAACCTCTTTCTATTGTAAGGTTGAGTAGGATTTTTTTTTATAAAGTAGTATCACTCCTTGATTAAATATCTCAAACTCTCTTAGTTCTACATTATTAGTGTATTTTTTTTAGCAACAGTGAATAGCAAGAGAACAATCAAAATAGTACCATGGAAATTAACAGTATGTTACTGCTAGTCACTGAGAGAAACAGAGAGAGCTAATCAGCCAGATGCCTAGTACTTCAGCTAAATTAAATGCTTAAAATAGAATTAATTAGTCAGGAAGGTGGACCTGCTTCATAGTACAACTACTTGTGACCATTAATATCACCAAGGAGAATAAATGTAAGCTGTAATTTAAAGGAACATTTAACCTCAGAGTAATCAACCTACTGTATTTTAATGCCTCATCTTTTAAGGAGGCCCAGTTACACAGTATTATAATGGTATATTACATTCACATCCCTCCCCACCATGTTAAAAGGGATGTCATGAAGATTGCAAAAACAAGCACTCAAAAAATAGGAAATTCAATAATGTAGTTTGCTCATGCAATCTTATATCTGCCCTATTGTGTGTATGCATTATGATACAGTATTTATCTCATACAACATAATTTCATGCTATTTTTCCACATGATCCTTGTCCCTTTCAGTTCACTGGATGGATAGTGGTAAGGGAATGAGGCATCCATTCAATATTTCTTTTTATACTTAATGCCTGGGGCCAAATATCTAGAATCATAAAATCATAGAAAATCAGGGTTGGAAGGGACCTCAGGAGGTCATCTAGTCCAACCCCCTGCTCAAAGCAGGACCAATCCCCAACTAAATCATCCCAGCCAGGACTTCATCAAGCCTGACCTTAAAAACCTCTAAGAAAGGAGATCCCATGACCTCCCTAGGTAACCCATTCCAGTGCTTCACCACCTTCCTAGTGAAAAAGTTTTTCCTAATATCCAACCTAAACCTCCCCTACTGCAAATTGAGACCATTACTCCTCATTCTGCCATCTGGTACCACTGAGAACAATCTAGATCCATCCTCTTTGGAACCCCCTTTCAGGTAGTTGAACGCAGCTATCAAATTCCCCCTCATTATTCTCTTCTTCAGACTAAACAATCCCACTTCCCTCAGCCTTTCCTCATAAGTCATGTGCTCCAGCCCCCTAATCATTTTTGTTGCCCTCCGCTGGACTCTTTCCAATTTTTCCACATCCTTCTTGTAGTGTGGGGCCCAAAACTGGACACAGTACTCCAGATGAGGCCTCACCAACGTCAAACAGAGGGGAATGATCACGTTCCTCGATCTGCTGGCAATGCCCCTACTTATACAGCCCAAAATGTTGTTAGCCTTCTTGGCAACAAGGGCACACTGTCGACATATATCCAGCTTCTCATCCACTGTAACCCTTAGATCCTTTTCTGCAGAACTGCTGCCTAGCCATTTGGTCCCTAGTCTGTAGCAGTGCATGGGATTCTTCTCTCCTAAGTGCAGGACTCTGCACTTGTCCTTGTTGAACCTCATCAGATTTCTTTTGGCCCAATCTTCTAATTTGTCTAGATCCCTCTCTATCCTATCTCTACCCTCCAGCATATCTACCACTCCTCCCAGTTTAGTGTCATCTTCAAACTTGCTGAGAGTGCAGTCCACGCCATCGTCCAGATCATTAATCATAGAATCATAGAATCATAGAATATCAGGGTTGGAAGGGACCTCAGGAGGTCATCTAGTCCAACCTCCTGCTCAAAGCAGGACCAATTCCCAACTAAATCATCCCAGCCAGGGCTTTGTCAAGCCGGGCCTTAAAAACCTCCAAGGAAGGAGACTCCACCACCTCCCTAGGTAAAGCATTCCAGTGCTTCACAACCCTCCTAGTGAAATAGTGTTTCCTAATATCCAACCTAGACCTCCCCCACTGCAACTTGAGACCATTGCTCCTTGTTCTGTCATCTGCCACCTCTGAGAACAGCCGAGCTCCATCCTCTTTGGAACCCCCCTTCAGGTAGTTGAAGGCTGCTATCAAATCCCCCCGCATTCTTCTCTTCTGGAGACTAAACAATCCCAGTTCCCTCAGCCTCTCCTCATAAGTCATGCGCTCCAGACCCCTAATCATTTTTGTTGCCCTCCGCTGGACTCTTTCCAATTTTTCCACATCCTTCTTGTAGTGTGGGGCCCAAAACTGGACACAGTACTCCAGATGAGGCCTCACCAATGTCGAATAAAGGGGAATGAACACATCCCTCGATCTGCTGGCAATGCCCCTACTTATACAGCCCAAAATGCCGTTAGCCTTCTTGGCAACAAGAGCACACTGTTGACTCATATCCAGCTTCTCGTCCACTGTGACCCCTAGGTCCTTTTCTGCAGAACTGCTACCTAGCCATTCGGTCCCTAGTCTGTAGCTGTGCATGGGATTCTTCCGTCCTAAGTGCAGGACTTTGCACTTGTCCTTGTTGAACCTCATCAGATTTCTTTTGGCCCAATCTTCTAATTTGTCTAGATCCCTCTCTATCCTATCTCTACCCTCCAGCATATCTACCACTCCTCCCAGTTTAGTGTCATCGGCAAACTTGCTGAGAGTGCAGTCCACACCATCCTCCAGATCATTAATAAAGATATTAAACAAAACCGGCCCCAGGACCGACCCTTGGGGCACTCCGCTTGAAACTGGCTGCCAACTAGACATGGAGCCATTGATCACTACCTGTTGAGCCCGACGATCTAGCCAGCTTTCTATCCACCTTACAGTCCATTCATCCAGCCCATACTTCTTTAACTTGACAGCAAGAATACTGTGGGAGACCGTATCAAAAGCTTTGCTAAAGTCAAGGAATAACACATCCACTGCTTTCCCCTCATCAACATTTACTTCCCTGTAAAGGTCTAAACAGTCCAGAGATGAAGGATCTTTCCTTGAATCCATTCTTATAGCATCTTTTCACAAAAAACAAGCTGATAATGTCACTACCTACATGGGCTTTTTCTTTGATGACAGAGTGAGGAATGCATTTTGAGTCATTGACCTCCGATCATCGCACACAATTACCACTTGCTTTGAAATTAGCACTTTTTCTGTTAATGTTCTTCTTTTGGATTCCATAAGGCTTCTTTCTCATTTGATGGGTTATTCAGTTGCTACTGCATTATAACAGGATAAAGATAAGTGAAAACAATGCAAGTAATATCCCACTGGTTTTCATGAGATTAAAACACCAAATACCCTCTTATACATTTAACAATCACTTGATTGATACTAATAGACAAGTGAATAGGTCTGGTGCTGTGGCATGTGCTGGCAACTGGACTTTCAGCATCTCAAAGTACTGACACAGTGCCTGGATAAAAATAGCAACAATACCCAAGAAACTCAAAAGAAGAATACAGAAGTAGATCAAAAAGAATCTCTCCTATCCACTCGGAGGGAAACCAGAACTAATTAGGGAATTTTGCTGGTCAGTGGCAAGCATTGGCTGTTAATACCTACTTATTTTAGTAAGGAGGGGGGTGAGAAGGTGGAGGATTAAATGAAGTGGAATTTTAAATTCAGAAGCAAAAAATAAAAAAAAACTGAAATAAGATTTGACATGTTTGAAAATGTAACTAAAGAAACACAAGAAAGAGAGAAAAACAGAATAAATTAAAATATTTAAGATGGGGAAGGGTCAGAAATGTAGACTGAATTAAACATAGATTTATGTATAGATCAAATGCACCCACTAATCAGGCTGTAGGGGAGCTTCTGCAGGGGAGGAGGTTTCAAGCTCTCTATTTGAAATATACTTGATATTTTCTGATTCATTGAAAATATCCTAGATTGCGTCATCATAGATGCCAGAAATCTCACTGCATTCCAGGGCATTGGCAGCATTAACAGATGATACATTCTGGATATTTCAAGTGAGCCAGAAAGTACCAAAAGGATTTCACAGAAGGGAATGAGAATATTTTAAAAGCTAGCAAAATCTTAGTTCTTTGCTGAATGCTCCTACAACCTGGTTAATAAGTGGGATATTCCACTCAGAAAATCTGGGTGTAATTCAGTTTTCATTTTAGGTTAGCAGTTCACTGTTAAAATAGGGACAAAACTGTGTTCTTCAAACACAAAAGTCTTCTCCTACTCCCAGATAACTGCACAAGTCTAAATGCATAAATATGACACATAGGCTGTTTAAAATCTTGCATTAAAGCAATTTGCTCTTGAAGGAGAGTGTCTGAGAAGTTTGTAGTAGAAAAAAGAGTGCTGGGGCTCAAACAAAAGTGCTGGGGCTCAAACAATTAGGTGCGAGGGCTCAAGCACTTTTTTTACATTCATAACTGATACAGCAAGCTCAGAGGTACAGGAGCTATGAAATGCCAAGCCTAGAGGTGCCGGGGCTCATCCCTGGCAAACCCTGGCTCAAATTAAGCACTGGTCAGGGATATGCTGGGGGCATAGCGGTAGGCTGCAGCAAGTAGCGCTCAGATTCTTACTGGCAGCAGCGCCTCCCGCAAACACCCGCACAGATTTAGTTGATCTGTAAGGATGGGTAATCTATGCAAAGGGTCAGATGGGTGTGTATGGATAATCATAAGGAAAACACCCACTGTGTTTTTAGTCTTGTACCAGAATGTCCCTCTGTATCTCTTGGAATGAATGATCTGTGGAATAGGAATCCTTTCTCCAGGTTTAGGGAGAGCCAGCACAAGGATGCAAATCTTCCACCCCTTCTGCTTGCAGGTTTTCTGGTGTGCTTCTATGTCGACATGACAGCCAGAATCCTGACTCCTTCATACATACATATTTTAAAATAAAGATAATTTAATTTTTAAATAACATTATTACATAGAAAAAATCCACTAAGCCCTACTAATTTAACAAATGAAAACAAAACAAGCAAAAAGAGTGAAGGAAAGGTATTAAGCACAAATTTTGAAGACAGCACAGAGTCTAGTTGTAATTGGAGTCTAAATCATTATCTACCTCCCAGAGTTGATGTTTACAAAGCACTTGGAAGATATAAGGTGCTATATAAATGATAATAATATTGACCATTATTTATTACTTGGTATGTGCCTTAAACTATTTGGAAATATTTGTTATTATTTAACATCCAGATGATAATTGATGGACAGAACACACACACACAAAAAACCCAGTGAAATATTTAAGGAAGGAAACAAACAAACATAAATAAATAAATAAATAGGCATTAACCCTTTATAAATTCTTGAGCAAAATGGGACTAGAGAAGACAAGACACCCGCTGGTGTAGAAAGTGACAGTGGGACAAAGCACACAGCTTTGGTATTGGTGGTGATGGTGAATGTACAAGCAGGTTCTTCCTTTTACATTCTAATCTAGGTGGACTTCAGTAAAGCATTTGACATGGTACCACCTGAGAAACTGTTAGTTACATTGGAGACGATGGCAGTTAGTATAGGAATTGTAAAGTGTGAAAGGCACTGGCTAAAGGGAAGGTGACATCGGGTTGTGCTGAAAGGAGAACTATCGGGCTGAATAGAGGCTACTAGTGGGGTTCCTCAAGGATCCGTCTTGGGACCAATCTTATTTAATCTTTTTATTAATGGCATAACAAATGTGCTAATGAAGTTTGCTGGTGACACGGTGTTGGGAGGCATCATCAACACAGAGGAGGATCAGAATATTATACAGGAAGAATGGGGTGAATAAGAGGACTGGAGGAATAGGAATGAGATGAAAGGTCAGGCACTTAGGGACAAATATGAAGAATTTCTGCTATAGCTAGGGACTCATCTGTTGTAAATGACAGCGGAGGAGAAAGACCGGGGTTTATTAGTCAATCACAGGATGATGATGAGCCTCTAAAGTAATGTGTTTAAAAAAATACAGCAGCACCAATTCTGTGATGTATTTGGCAAGGTATTTCCTTTGTACCTAGGGAAGTATTAATGTCACTATATAAGACACTGGCAAGATCTCATTTGGACTACTGTGTACTGTGTACTGTGTACACTTCTTGTCATCCATATTCAAGCTGGAAGAGATGCAGAGAAGGGCTACTAGGATGATCAGGGGAATGGAAAGACTATCTTCTGAGAGGAGACTTGCTTGTTTAGCCTAGCAAAAAGAAGACTGAGAAGGGATATGATTGTTTTTTATAGCTACATGGGATGGAGGAGGCAAATGTTAGGTAGGGAGAAGAGCTATTTAAACTAAAGGATAATATTGGTAACTAAAAGATAACAAGAACAAATGGATATAAACTTCCCATCAATACATTTAGACTGGAAATTAGAAGGTTTCTGACCATCAGAGGAATGAGGTTCTGTAACCACCTCCTAATAGGAGTAGCGGGGGACAAACAACCTAACTAATTTTAAGATGGAGCTTGATAAGTTTCTGAACAAGGTTATATGATGGGTTGCCTGTGATAGCAAAGGACTGGGCTCGATGATACAGGAGTTCCCTTCCAGTCCTATGTCCTATGTTCCTATGTTGTTACTTTATGCAAAAATGTCTCTAAAACAACCCAACAAATATAAATACTAAAGTTCTTGAGGTGTGAAGTTTCAAAACTAACTGCCATGGGTGACATGGGGTATTGCTTTCATGTAAAGGAAGGCCCTTTGAGAACATAATCTACATTATTTTGTGGCTGCTGACTTGAAAAGACCTACTATGATTTTCAAGGGGCAGACAGAAGAAATTTGAAGCCCACTAGGATATGATGTATGAGGAGCAGGGATCTAGAAATCTGTTTGCCATGGAGAAATGTGGAATTTGTGTTTTTTACAGAGATTCTTTAGTTATTACATTTTGTGAAAAAATAAAAACATATATTAACTAAAAGATACTGGAAGTACCAGTGTAACTTATTCAATGAGTGCAACCTCCCCATCTTGTGGTTGATTTTTAAATGTATTTTAAATTTACATAGCTAAACATACTCCAATAAACTGCTTCCGGCGCATAGAAGTTACTCAACAGCGGGTAGGGGTTCATGTTTTAATGCGTCTCAAATTTCACTTCAGCCTCCAGACGTGAGTAATTAAAGTTATGAAAAAATGACAAAAACTTTTAAAATCACGTCTAAAGATCATGTCGCTGAGTTTGGCAAGGGCAAATTTCACATTGATCGTAATGTGCTGTTCTGTATTGTATGCAGCAAGGCTATAGATTACATTCAAAGGCAGACAATTGTAGAACACGTGGAAAGCGCTAAACATAGACTGAATGAAAAGAAATGAAAACAAGAGGCTGGAACAACAGGGCCATCAACAACAGTCAAGAAACAATGCACTGTGACTGGATCATTCCAGTGTTTTACAACTGCCAAAGGACACTGTGAAACTGTCACTTCAGATTTCGTTCAAATGTGTGTACAAGCAGACATTCCTCTGCATAAAATGGATTTACCTGTTGTCAGAGATTTTTTGAGCAAGCACGTTAAGGGAGGCAGTGCCATTCCAAAATCAGATCAATTGTACTCCCATTACTTACCAATTCTTTTTGAAAAGGAAAAAGAGCAGCTTCTCAATTACCTGAAAGGAAACTGCATTGCCATGATCGCTGATGAAACAACTGACTTCCAGCATAGACCCATTTTCAATATTTTATTTCAGGTGCTTAAGGTAGATCCTCCTAAGCATTACCGCATCACAGCTTGTAAAGACAGTGTAAAGTTAATCATGTCACCGTTTCACAAGGCTTGATTTCTTGTAGGGTGGAATTCAGCCTCTCATAGCATCTGCAACAGACACGGTGAGCTACATGGCAAAGGTTTGGAATGATGTGCTTTGCAACCTGTGGTCAAACTGTGTACATATTCTTTGCTATGGGACAAAACGATCCACTTATAAGAAATACTTGGTGAGATACCTTTAAGTAAGTGGATCGCTTTGTCCCTTTGATTAAGTCACTTTTAGTGAAAGCTCCAGCTCGTCATGAATGGTTTTTGACATACCTGAACGAACAGAATGTTGATTTGCCAACACTTCTACCTGAACCAGTTATGATCAGGTCGAGTACATGGTTCAATTATGTAATGACTGATGGCAAGGGTAGGCTTCAAACTTGTTTAAAAATTTAAATATATCAATAAAACGTATTAAACTGATACCTACATATATTGTGGCTAAGGAAACTAAAGTTTACCGTTTCATTTTAATTATGGAAAAATGTGGATTTTGGGAGGGGTTTTTATTTCTGAATTTTGTTTTTTATCACAGAAAACTAGGATCCCTGGTGAGGAGTATAGGTTTTTGGATAAGGTGCAATAATTCCATTGAATGACTCAATGACTGCTCAGTCCTCAATGTCTCTCAACTTAATTGAAGTACTATGTATATTTTTATTCCTTGGAATGAAAGTTTAATAAGGACAAAACTGTGCACAGTTAGGGCTTTATATCTACATTAGATCTTGGAGTTGACTGAAACTTTCTTGCAGGTATTGAATGAATTGGATGAGACACTTTGCATGCGTATTTGATGTTTTCAAATAGATTTTTTTTCTTTTGTATGTGGCTTAACAAGCATATCCTCGACTGTCCCAACAGCTCCTAACTCCTGGGGACCCTACAGCAGCTTCAGGCTGTACATCCACCTTGTTAGGTTGTTCCTGATGGAGAGTGCGAGGAAAGGACAACAGCTTGAAAGGAAAGGCCACCAAAGTGATGAACTGAGGAGCGGTAGAAGTGGGGAAAACTGTCCAAATCTCTTACTCCAATACAGAGGTGCAAAAATGGCATGCCTAATTCAGTAAGCACCTTCAAAAATTTTCAGCTAGCTGAGACCTGCTGTAAAACCCTAACTTGTACACACACAGGCAGTCAGATACCATGTTGGTATATGAATCTAAATACATAAGAAGGAATCTCCCACTGCTGCCAGTGACTGGCAGCTCTTTAAAAGCCAGCAGCTCAACTGATAGTGCTCAGATTCCCATGGCAGTCCCTGAATCAGTCAGGGGGTAAGACATCAACCTGCTTATTCAGGGGAGTTGCAGGCATCAGTGTCCTCCTTTGCCAGCCAACGGGTAAATGGGCAGAGGGAAGGAGAAAAAAGCACAATCTAACAAAGTCGTGGGTCGGGGTGTCAATAGCAACACTATCATCAGAGAACAGATACTAGGAGCAGGGATAGTAAGGAAATGGTGGCAGACTCAGAACAATATTTGGGGTGGATGACAGAATAAGCAGGGGATAGGAATGTGGGCACTTTAAGCTGTGGAGAAGGTGTACTTTGCATTTCTGGTTGATGACCTGTCTGAATATTATTATGCCTTAAATATGTACTAAAATAATTAAATGTGTATTGAATTGATCGCCCAACATGTCCACGGCTCTGGTGTCCCCGACCATCTTCGACCTGAGCGAAGTTCTGTGCAAGAGTAACAAGATGTTGAACTTGTTACTCTTGCACAGAGGTGAGGACTGAGAGGGCATGATCAAAGCATCCAAATACTAGAAAGAGAGAAGAACAATTCAGCATGCTATACTATACATCGGGATATAATCATGCATATAGGGATGAAATTAAGAGAATTAAAACTTGGGCTAAATATCGGGGAAAACATCCTCACGGTGACATCTATTAAACTTGGATTTGTTTCTCTAGGAAGATGATCTCCCATCCCTGGAGTCATTTAAAATGGCATTGTGTGATTCACTAGGAATATACTGTATGGAACAATTCTACAGTAGCACGGGCATGGAATAGAACAAAACAATTTGCTTTTCCTTTAATGTTGTAACTGGATTTGCAATGTGGAAACTGCTTCTGGGCATAGGTGTTGACTCCGTGGGTGCTGCGGGGCTGGAGCACCCATGGGGAAAAATTAGCAGGTGCTCCGCATCCACCGGCAGAGAAGTTCCCCCTGCCCCGCCTCCTCCCCCCCCGAGCATGCCGCATCCCCGTTACTCCCCCTCACTCCCAGCGCTTCCTGCCCACAGCCTAACAGCTGTTTGGCAGCACTTAGGACATTCCAGGAAGGAGGGGAAGGAGCGGGGACACGGCACGCTCGGGGGAGGAGGTGGAGAAGAGGCGGGGCAGGGGCAGGGACTTGGGGGAAGGTGGTGGAATGGGGGCAGGGAAGAGGTGGGAAAAGGTGGGGCAGGGCGAGGGCGGTGCAGGGGTGGGGCCATGGGAGGGGGCGTTGAGCAACCATGGGGCAGAGGGGAAGTCGGCGCCTATGCTTCTGGGCACTTGCAGTTTGAACTTACTAGTATTTCAAGACATTTTTGCTTGTTTAAGCTTTAGGGGCCTAAAGAAACTCTGCCCTTTCACTGCTTGGGTCAATGTGTGATATCTGACTACACAGTATGTACACATATGGCCTTCACTCTGTTTCTTCCACGTATTTATATGGGCATTCAAAAGGAAATGGGACTTCCACCCCAGTAATGCTTATCCTGATTGGGAGTAAATTGGAAATAGTTTCACTGAAGCCATTGTAATGAGTGTAAACTTGGTGTGAAGTGATATCACAATCAGAGCCTGATCTCTTGGACTTGAGATGTTTGAAGAAAAATCACTCTTCTTGAATTGTGGAAGTAAATGCATGGTTATGTAGGTGGTGTCAGAGAGAGGGCTTTGAATTCTTTGACCATGGGATGTTGTTCCAGGAAGAAGGATTGCTAGGAAGAGATGGGATCCACCTAATGAAGAGAGGGAAGAGCATCTTCGCAGGCAGGTTTGCTAACCTAGTGAGGAGGGCTTTAAAATAGGTTCGCCAGGGGATGGTGACCTAAGCCTGGAGGTAAGTGGGGGAGTGGGATACCAGGAGGAAACACAAGAAGGAGAGTGCGACAGGGGAGGCGTCATGATTCATACTGAGAAATCAGGGCCATTGGCTAATTACCTTAGGTGCCTGTCCGCAAACACAAGAAGCCTGGGAAACAAGCAGGAAGAATTGGAAATCCTGGCACAGTCAAGGAACTATGATCTGATTGGAATAACAGAAACTTGATGAGGTAACTCAGGAAGGACAGGCAGGGGAGAAAAGGTGCAGGAGTTGCACTGTATGTAAGATTGCTCAGAGCTGCAGTATGAAACTGGAAAAAAAAAGCCTGTTGAGAGACTTTGGGTTAAGTTTAGAGGCGAGAGTAACAAGGGTCATGTTGTGGGCGTCTCCTATAGACCACCAGACCAGGAGGATTAGGTAGATGAGGCTTTCTTCGGACAACTAACGGAAGTTTCCAGATCACAGGCCCCCATTCTCATGGGGGACTTCAATCACCCTGACATCTGCTGGGAGAGCAATACAGCAGTGCACTAACAATCCAGGAAGATTTTGGTGAGTGTTGGGGACAACTTCCTGGTGCAAGTGCTGAAGGAACCAACTAAGGGCCATGCTCCTCTTGACCTGTGGCTCACAAACAGGGAAGAATTGGTAGGGGAAGTAGAAGTGGATGGCAACCTGGGCAGCAGTGACGGTGAGATGGTTGAGTTCAGGATCCTGACAAAAGGAAGAAAGGAGAGCAGCAGAATACAGACACTGGACATCAGAAAATCAGACTTTGACTCCTTCAGGGAACGGATGGGCAGGATCCCTGGGAGGCTAATATGAGGGGGAAAGGAGCCCAGGAGAGCTGGCTGTATTTCAAAGAAACCTTATTGAGGGCACAGGAACAATCCATCCCGATGTGCAGAAAGAATAGCAAATATGGCAAGTGACCAACTTGGCTTAACAGTGAAATCTTTGGTGAGCTGGAACACAAAAAGGAAGCTTACAAGAAGTGGAAACTTGAACAGATGACTAGGGAGGAGTATAAAAATATTGCTTGAGCATGCAGGGGTGTAATCAGGAAGCCCAAAGCACAATTGGAGTTGCAGCTACAAGGGATGTGAAGGGTAACAAGAAGGGTTTCTACAGGTATGTTAGCAATAAGAAGAATGGCAGGGAAAATGTGGGACCCTAACTGAATGGGGGAGGCAAACTAGTGACAGGTGATGTGGAAAAAGCTTAAATACTCTTTGGGGTTTTTTTGCCTCGGTCTTCACAGACAAGGTCAGCTTCCAGACTGCTGCACTGGGCAGCACAGTATGGGGAGGAGGTGAGCAGCCCTCAGTGGTAAAAGAACAGCTTAAGGACTATTTAGGACTATCCTTGGGGCCAGACGCAATGCATCCGAGGGTGCTGAGGGAGTTGGGTGATGTGATTGCAGAGCCATTGGCCATTATCTTTGAAAACTCATGGTGATTGGGGAAGGTCCTGGATGATTGGAAAAAGGCAAATATATTGCCCATCTTTAAAAAAAGGGAAGAAGGAGAATACAGGGAACTACAGACTGGTCAGCCTCACCTCAGTCCCTGGAAAAATCATGGAGCAGATCCTCAAGGAATCCATTTTGAAGCACTTGGAGGAGAGGAAGGTGATCAGGAACAGTCGATATGGATTCACCAAGGGCAAGTCATTCCTGACCAACCTGACTGCCTCCTATGATGAGATAACTGGCTCTGTGGATATGGGGAAAGCAGTGGATGTGATATATCTTGACTTTAGCAAAACTTCTAATACAGTCTCCCACAGTATTCTTGCCAGCAAGTTAAAAAACTATGGATTGGATGAATGGACTATACGGTGGATAGAAAGCTGGCTAGTTCGTTGGGTAGTGATCAATGGCTTGATATCTAGTTGGCAGCCAATATTAAGTGGTTTGGTCCCGGGACCGGTTTTGTTCAACATCTTCATTAATGATCTGCATGATGAGATTTATTGAACCCTCAGCATGTTCACAGATGATACTAAGCTGGGGGGAGAGGTAGATATGCTGGAGGGTAGGGACAGGGTCCAGTGTGACCTAGACAAATTGGAGGATTGGGACAAAAGAAATGTGATGAGGTTCAACAAGGACAAGTGCAGAGTCCTGCACTTAGGAAGGAAGAATCCCATGCACTTATATAGGCTGGGGTCCGACTGGCTAAGTGGCAGTTCTGCAGAAAAGGACCTGGGGATTACAGTGGATGAGAAGCTGGATATGAGTCAACAGTGTGCCACTGTAGCCAAGAAGGATAGCGGCATATTGGGCTGCATTAGTAGAAGTATTGCCAGCAGATCGAGGGAAGTGATTATTCCCCTCAATTCAGCACTGGTGAGGCCACATCTGGAGTACTGCATCCAGTTTTGAGCCCCCCACTACAGAAATTATGTGGACAAATTGGAGAGAGTCCAGTGGATGGCAACAAAAATGATTAGGGGGCTGGGGCACATGACTTATGAGGAGAGGCTGAGGGATCTGGGCTTATTTAGTCTGAAGAAGAGAAGAGTGAGAGGGGATTTGATAGCACCTTTCAACTACCTGGGCTTCCAAAGAGGATGGAGCTAGGCTGTTCTCAGTGGTGGCAGTTGACAGAACAAGGAGCAATGTTCTCAAGTTGCAGTGGGGGAGATGTAGGTTGGATATTAGGAAACACTATTTCACTGGGAAGGTGGTTACCTAGGGAGGTGGTGGAATCTCCATCCTTAGAGGTTTTTAAGGCCCGGCTTGAGAAAGCCCTGGCTGGGATGATTTAGTTGGGGTTGGTCCTGCTCTGACCATGGGGTTGGACTACATGATCTCCTGAGGTCTCTTCCAACCTTAATCTTCTATGATTCTATGATTGATACTTTGATAATCTATTCCTTTTTTCACTGTATTATGTGTAATACATTTAGGGTACATTTTTTATATAATTATTCATCTTTAATATTGTAGTATCTTCCTTGCAGCTGTTATAAAATTTAACAGAAATAAGTATTTATGAAATTATTAACACTAGTGTTATTGATCATATTTTTTCAAGGATTATGAGTCTCATTTTAAAGTTTGGTCTACACTACAGACCTGTATCAGTATAACTATGTTGGTCAGGGGTGTGAAAAATCCACACCCCAGAATGACGTAGTTATACTGACCTAGCCCCGTCCCATGTGTAAGCAGAGGTATCTTGGCAGGGCAGCTTCTCCCACTGACATTATTACCACCTCTCGGGGAGGTGGATTAACCACGCTGACAGGAGAGCTCTCTCCTAGCAGATTAGAGCATCTTCATTAAAGTGCTACGGTGGTGCAGCAGCAACATTGCTTCTGTGCCGATGCAGCATTTTAAGTGTAGAATTGCCCTAATGCTGGAAGATTTGAGAATATGTTTCATTGCTCTATGTTTCTTGTGTCTAGAGACGCTAAGGTGAACATTTAAAATTTGTTATGGTTTTACAAAATTTGTGATTATTGTTAGTAGGTGAACCAGACTTCTATGATTCTTTGTAAGTGAACGAAGTCCCACAATATTTAAGCACTGAACCCAGTGCTTATCAATAAGTTGAACTTTACCTGAACCATAATGTGTTATTAATAATGGACTGGGTGTCTCTTTCTCTGATTTGTGTGCTATCACTCCGAACCGTTGACCCTTCGGAAATGTGTCCAGATGGCCAGAAATATACTATTGTGATTAAAGAGGACAGATGGTTTCAAATTGATAATATTCTAGTGGGAGATGCTATTAGCTTATCTGGAGGATCAGAGAACAATGGTATCATGTGCTCTGAGGAAGACTGATTGCTTAGAAAGCAGGCCAACTCCATTCTATACCAGTTTTCGTATGACTGAATGTTTATTTAAGCTGTAGAGCACTTTGTACCAATCAAATTTTGAGATGGCAAAGGCATGAATGAAGATTGTAAAACCCTCATCCAAAAGAAACCATCACAACCTGCTTTCCAAATGGAAATGGGAAAAAAAGACATTCTGGTCACCATTCCTGTACTTACTATGTAATGGCAGCTGGGATACAACAGTACCCCAAATTGTGTCCTTTAATAACAAAAGGAAGATACACATCCTTCAAAAAGAGAGGCAGATTTCTCCTTCTCAACATCTTTTAGTTTTCTACAGCCTACCAACATCACATGAATCTCATCTAGATTTAGCTTCCGCTTGCTGGTTCTTGTCCATGTCCCAGATTCGACCAGACACTCAGTAAGGCTTTTGAGAATACTGCTGAAATGAATGACACAGAGATACAATTTAGTGTCATCACCACACTACAGCTTGTGCCGCCTCAGTAACTTTCCTAATGACTTGATATACATATTGAAACTGAGGAAGAAGCATGTAGGGGGACCCTTTCTTACACATCTTGACAGTTCCCTCAACATGTCCAATGCCACCTTCTGGGAATGGTCAACAGGAAGGACTATCAGCAAGGGGCAGCCCAGGCTGCTTCTGGTACGGTCTGCAAATGAATCAGTAACACCTCATGACCAATGCTATTGAAGGCAGATATAACAATAACTTTTTTAAAGTGGGCCCAGTCATCAGTAGAGTTCCATTATACAGCACCTGCTTAAGCACATAGTCCTGCAGAGTTGACAATCTAGGAAGACCAAAAAACAAAGGGAGGAGTGAAATATGCCATATAAGTTAATTGATCAAGGTGATGACATGCACGTGTCTTATTAGTTCCATTTCTATTGGTTTTACTCCAAGATAAACAATATATGAAGGTTGGGGGAGAGGGTACAATCCACATATTACAGCAGTTATTGTTCACATTTTTATAACTGTCATTTGCGAATAGCTAATGTTACCACTACATAAATGGTTTTCACTATATTTAATATTGATATATTCTGTATAGTATATATAGGAAATATCACAGTATTATGGATTAGTCAAAAAGGAAAAGGTAAGGATTTGAATTGTGACCAATTCAGAAAACAACATGCCTTCTCATTAATTTCCTTTACTCTTTTGTTCAGCTGGAATCCAGTCATATTTGCAAGATATTTGTCAGTTTGATATCACTATTGATTTGTCAATAGTGATATTTTTTGTAATTCACATGAGAAATTACATGTTTTTTTTCAGCTTTTATACACACACACACACACACACTCTCCCTCACATATCCAGCACCCTGTATGTAAATAGTTAAAATATAGGAACTTCAACCTTGATTCCACACATAAATACATAGTGTCCTCTTACAAGTGTGTGCTACAGTAGTGGCTGCCCACAGCACCTATCAAAACCTTATGCTGATAGCTAGTGTGGTTGGTCTTTTAGCTAAGGGAGTAGGGCTTCTGTTTTTGTGATGATGATACTCAGTTATTTGACTATCTGTATGTACTGTAGCCATGGTTCATTACACATACGCATAAACAAGTAGCTAATTTGACCTGGTACATGGTAACACAACTGCAGAATAGCTGGGACTAAAATGAATTTTTGTAGTATTTTTACCACTGTGTTATGTTGCATGAACTACAGATGGATGACTCTTCAATTCAAAATATAATAGCATAGTATAAGGGCACTGTATAAACTGTTAGTATGTTTCTCTCTATTGCTCATTGTATCCACCGTACAATTCATCAGTGCATGCTAAATTTATACTCTGTTTTAATTTGCATGAGAAAAGCTTAGTTTTGTCAAGGTCAAAGGAAGTTTGAAACAACTAATACTAAGCAGAAAAGCACTGTCTATTCAGACTTAAATAGAAGTGCAATAAGAATTAAAGGAGAATCAAGTCTGGGTCCTTTGATTAAATACCCATTTTAATTTTATTCTGAAGAACACAGAAAAATGCTATTCTCTTCAGCCATACATCACAGTGTTCTGGGATGTGTACTGTGATTTATGCAATTTACATTAGGCATCCCTCTTGCAGTAGTAAGCCCCTAGCCACCAGCATGTGAAAACAAATTATTACTTGGAGGTAGGCGTAGATAGGAGGAGTGATATTCTAAAAAATGTGTAATAACACTGTATTCCAAATTCACATTGTGAATTGTCATAATCCATTTATATTAACTCCAAAACAGACTATTAAATTATCATTTAATCATTATGGTGATGATTAAGAGCACTTAGAAATACAAAATTCTGATCTTAATTAAACTATTTTGTGAAATACATACTATGTTTACTTCTCCAAAGAAGAGGAATTAGGAATAATCCTGCTTTCATATTTCATGGATTTTAGTAAAGGTGAGAGGCTATTAATGTGAACACTGGGTAAAAGATCCTATGCTGAAAAACAAGCTCAGGATTTTAATAGTTAGCATTTTATTTTGATAGACTAGAGCAGACTCCATAAAGGGTGAGGAAGTAGGGAGTGTTAAACTCAGATTATTATTAATATTTTCTCAGCCTTTAGTCAATGATACAATTGCATGCCAGAGCAGAATAGATGGTTGGTCACATGCTACAATCCATTACCAATACAATTATCAACCTGGACTCCCACTGATACATAAGATGTGTATGCATTCTTTGTGATGGGTGAGCATTTGATGTCTTCCCTCTCTACAAATTTGAGGATGCCATAACTCTTGTAACTTCACCATCACTGGGCCACAATATGATCTCTTCTTAACATAACATATGGAGATATACCTATCTCACAGAACTGGAAGGGACCCTGAAAGGTCATTGAGTCCAGCCCCCTGCCTTCACTAGCAGGACCAAATACTGATTTTGCCCCAGATCCCTAAGTGGCCCCCTCAAGGATTGAGCTCACAATCCTGGGTTTAGCAGGCCAATGCTCAAACCACTGAGCTATCCCTTCCCCCATTCTTCTGAATGTAGCTTTATGAACTGAGATGGACACAACTAGTTCTCATCTAAGCCACAAACTCGGAAACGGCATAAATTGTCCAAACTTAACGGGGTTGGCCAAAATAGAATTCTGCAGTGGGATTTACAAAAGGGCCTATAGTTAGTGAAACTTCCAGTGACGTCAAAGGGAGGAGAATTAGGCCAATGCTGAGTGCTTTGAAAATCTCATATATAACTTTGAGTGTGTTTCGTGACCCATACCTTCTTACTAACTCTCTTAGCAAACTCATATAAACATTGACTAGGAGGAATAACAGAATAAATTGTTGCACAGTTCTTCAGGAGAGAGCCCTTAGAGCAGAAAAGAAGTTGCCCAATACTACTAAAGTAAGTGACTCCCAGCTATCTGTGCTGGGGCTCACAGACATGTTAACAGCACTGAAGGCATCTGACAGATCTAAAAGAATAAGAATGCATGCTTGTTCTTCACCCATTGTCAGGAAGAAATAAACCAATGCAACAAGTGATATTAACATACATAGGGCTGAAACCAGAGTGACTGTGATCCAGCAAGTCTGAGGACTAGAGATATTCCCAGAATTGTTTTCCTACAATTGTCTCAATAATCCTTTCCCCGAAATGGGAGGAAATTAAACACTTGTTGATAGATGGCAAAATTGTTCATGTCAAGAGATGGTTTCTAGAGCAAAGGCATCCTTGAAAACCCCTGGCAACAAGAGGGAAGCAATGACCATTTCCACTAATAATAGACCCAATATCTCTTCACTGTCCTTTATCAGTCAGAAAGGGCACGGGGTGTGTGTGTGTGAAAAAGTGGGAATTATTTGTAATATTTTTATTAAGCCTATATGTGCCTCAGTTTCCTCTACACTTTGCATGGCTACCCAGTGGGAAGGGAAGGACTAAATTTACTCTCAGGGAAGGCTGAGAGACATGGATGTGTATGCTTCAACCAGCTGTCTGAGCAGATCTAATGGATCATTAAAAAGGTCTGGCTGAAGCTGATTCATACCAATGAAAAATCTGAGATGACAATGGAAAGCCCACTCATCAGGACACTGGCACCGAGCAGCCAGTAACTCAGAGGGAGGAGGATTTCCCCGCCTCTCAGCAGGGAAGCTGAGCACAGACACCAGACCAAGAACAAAGGACTTCGAAGTGTAAGGTGGGGGGGGATAGGAGTTGACTTCTGGAAGAAGCTAGGGTGGCTCTTCACCTGGGAACTGATTAAGGAAGGAAGTCAGAGAGAGAGAGACAGACAGACAGAGAGCCTGAAAATGAAGTTCTCTACAGCTTGGCTGGTGATTTGCTCTGGGTTGACCAGAATGGACTGTGCTTTATCCTTCATTTCTGTGTGGTAATTTAAGGACTTCCTAAGATGAGTTCTAGCTGACTAATAAACCCTCTGTTTGGAATACTCTGCTTGAGTGTAATTGTAAATACTTAGTGAGATGCATTAATCCCCAAAGAATGTACAAGGATGAAGACTCTACCAGGAGTCTATCTTAATTGGACTCACTAACCATAGCTCACGGTATGAAGCAGGAGTGCTGAAGTCCCAGAGGTTCAGTGTCAGGAGGCAGTGAGGTTGTGTGGCCCCCCTGAAAGAAGAATGAGACCCCTTGGGGAGGGGTGGCACAGCAAAGCAGTTTCTCCAAGATACTGTTCCAAAGCTGGGGCTGTAGCACTGATCCACTGGATCTGTGACAGAGGTCTCGAAGGTCTTATACTTAAGCACACATTAACCATATACAATATCACTCAATCCACCTTAGACAGATAACTGAGTTGAAATAATTCTTTGAAGTTTATATATTTCAAACCAGATACTTGAATCAATGAATTAATCTGGTCCCCCTGCCTCATCTTCTTTCCCTATTTGTTTTTTTCTTGATACCAGTATATGTTAACATACTTGGGGAGGGAGAGAATTTGAGTTTCTTAATGGATTTACACACATCTTTTAATACAATATTTCCAAGTAAAGGCATACAGACAACTTTCTGTTTGTATGAAACAGGCTGATTCTCATTTGTCCTGTGTGAAAGCTTATCAATTGCAGCTAACTGAATTAATGTTTATGGCATATAATCAACTATACAATGTTAGTTTAGTGTTCTGGAAGTCTTACTCTTATTACAGAAAATTACTGATCCTATAATAGGTAAATCAAACAAGATTTTCAGTGTCTGCATTCTGAATCTTGGGCATATCATCAGTTTTTGCTTTCATGAGGTCTAATTGCATCTGTTTCCTTTTGAGCTATAGCTAAGACATAAATAATTTTGAGTTACTGTGAAGGGGCACACCCTCACTCTGGTGAGCTCTTCTGAGCTCGTTCAGTACTAACTATGTGCATCTGTAAGATGTGCTGTGCCTGGAGGTGGGGGATGAAAAAGGATAAACATGCCCCAGGAAGTAGTGTTGAATGGGAAGAAGACTGCTGTGCATTAGAAATGGATCAGCCAAGAGGGAGACAGTTGCAGGCCTCACTATCCCTGAAATTGCATGGACCAGCTGTAAAGTAGGTGTCCTAAGAGGAAGTAGACCAAATTAAAGACAGTAGACCGGCACCACTTGTAAGTATTTGGCTACACTAGATGAACTGGGACATTATAATTCAAACAGTCTGCTGTCACTCACACAATAAACAGTCACTAAATAGTTTGAGGCTCTGAGCAATCACCTTCACTAGTGTGGTAGATCCTGTTCATGACTGTGCTCAAAATCAGATTGATAACTTCAGTACCCAGAAAGATAATGAAGCAAATAACAAAACAATCAAGTTGCAAATATCTAGAAGATAAGTGATAAGTATCAGTCAACATGGATTTGTCAAGAACAAATCGTGTCAAACCAACCAATAGCTTTTTTTGACAGGGTAACTAGCCTTGTGGGTGGAAGGGAGGAGAAGCAGTAGTTGTGGTATATCTTGACTTTAGTAAGGCTTTTGATACTGTCTCACATGACCTTCTCATAGACAAACTAGGGAAATACAGCCTAGAAGGAGCTACTATAAGGTGGGTGCATAACTGGTTGGAAAACAGTTCCTAGAAAGTAGTTGTCAGTGGTTCACAGTCAAGCTGGAAGGGCATATCAAGTGGGGTCCCACAGGGATCAGTTCTGGGTCCAGTTCTGTTCAATATCTTCATCAATGATTTAGATAATGGCATAGAGAGTATACTTATAAAGTTTGTGGATGATACCAAGCTGGGAGGGGGTTGCAAGTGCTTTGGAGGTTAGGATTAAAATTCAAAAGGATCTGGAAAAACTGGAGAAATTGACTGAAGTAAATAGGGTGTCAATAAGGACAAATGCTAAATACTCCACTTAGGAAGGAACAATCAGTCACACACATACAAAATAGAAAATGACTGCCTAGTAAGGAGTACTGCAGAAAGGGATCTGGGGGTCAGAGTGCATCACAAGCTAAATATGAGTGAACAGTGTAACACTGTTGCAAAAAAAACCCCATCATTCTGGGATGTATTAGCAAGAGTGTTTTAAGCAAGATACGAGAAGTAATTCTTTCATTCTACTCTGAGCTGATAAGGCCTCAGCTGGAGTATTGTGTCCAGTTCTGGGTACCACATTTCAGGAAAGATGTGAACAATTTTCAAGTACATATAAGTCTGTTACAAAGAGGGTAAAAAATTGTTCTCATTAATCTCTGAGGGTAGGACAAGAAGCAATGGGCTTAAATTGCAGCAAGGTAGGTTTATATTGGACATTAGGAAAAACTTCTTAAATGTCATGGTGGTTAAGCACTGGAACAAATTGCCTAGGGAGATTGGGGAATCTCCATTATTGCATAGGTGCTGTAACTTGGAGAGAGAGAGAGAGAGAGAGAGAGAGAGAGTGTAGGGGTGCTGCCGTACCCCCTAGCTTGAAGTGGTTTCCATTATTTACAAGGTTTACAGTTTTATTCAATGGCTCTCAGCACACCTACTATAAAAATTGTTCCAGCACCCCTGAATTTATCTCATTTGGTCTTGCCAATTGATGATCAGTTGGCAAGAGCAACTGGGACAAATGCCCAGTTTTGCCAAAAAAGTCAGGACATCTGGGGCAGGGTTTAAAAAAGGGACTGTCCCAGCCAAAATGGGATATATGGTCACTTTAACTATGTAGCAAGAAAAGGAACAGAAGTGAAGGAATGAAAAAGAAAGAGGAAACTGGCTTATTAGTTACAATATGTCAGATAAAAAAGTTAAGAGTTTGGTTTATTTATGTTTTAATTTCTATTTTTTTTGTTTGTAAGTATACTTAGCTGCAGGAGTGAAAGAAGCTAGAGTTAGAGCTGGAATCAGTGACACAAATGTAGCTGTAAGAAATGAGGCATTGGGAGATATTTGGAAGAGGGAAGAGATGAAACCCTCTTGGTACTCAGGAGGAAACAGGCTACCCAAGAGTAGGAGGAACGATGGAAAGAAGGTGTTAATTTGTGAGTGAGAGAAAGAGGAAAAAACCTTGGATATCTTACAAAGAAAAAATAATTCTCACTTATGCTATTGCAAGTTCAGCTGAACCAGTGTAGGCCAAACTCCTGTGGTGAGACTCATTTGAACTACCAGGGCAACTAAATCAGCTTTTCAGAAGGGCTAACCAAGGACAGAGCTTTCACCTGTGCCAATACTGGCATATTGGAACCAGTGTTAGCACTAATATAAATCTTATTGTAAAATATCCTGCTGTAGCTCTGATCAAAAGAAGCATTAAGGTGGTGGGAGCACAGTATAGGGAAAGAGGCTAATGGAAGGTAATGAGAGCTGAGGTACAGAAATAAGCAGTGCTACTTAGATTTTAAGAAGAGTGAGGTTTGTTGTCTACCCATAAATTATAACTATAGCATATTCATTACTACCAAAAGTATGTTAGGGAGCTTAGTTACCAGGAGGGGAAAATGTGCTATTTCTACAATAATTCCTTCTTCCTGATTGAATTGTTATTGATATCACTTTGATTCAAATACATCGATGAATTAGTTACCAATGCAGCTGACATATACAAACCAGCTGTCAAAGTGCAGCCTGACTTATGATGTCAGTAACAGTCTCTCTCTCTCTCTATCAGGGGCCACAGATCTAAAAGCTGGATCGACGGACTCTTAAAAGCTAGTGAGATCCAACCTGCCAACAGTTGCTAGGGTAGAAGCTGAAACCTGATAGAGGATGCCAGTCCTGTAACCTGATTGGCAGGATTCTGGGGGTCCTGACTGGTCCACAGCTTCTATATAAACCCAGCACAGAAACAGGAAATTGTCCATGACACTGGGATCCACCCTGCTCTGGACAATGTGCCTTCCAGTTCCAGTTCCCCTGGATTGACTTCCTGGTATCCTGACCTGGTATATTGATCCATGATTCTTCTCTCAAGTTTGTTTTCTGCCTCTGATCTCCTGGTAACCTGACCCTGCCTGCCTCCTGACACTTGACTCTCGGTTTTCTTTCTGGTCTGTCTTGGACTATGACCTCCCAATATCTGACCCGGCCTGACTCCTGCTTTGACCACTAGGTCAGACTGCCCACATTCTAGTCCAGACAGCTTGCATGGACCACTTAGGCCCCAGGAGTGGTTCCAATGCCTGCAGAATGGACCTGGCTACCCTTCGTAAGCACCAGGCACACTTGAGTGGGCCACCCACCTTCAGGCAGACAGCCAAGCCCTGCAAGCCTGCTTCCTCCAGCTGATCTCAGAGATCCAGCTATTGCAGGAGCAATTCACACAGTTGTGTGTTGAAAACACCACACTCCACACACAGCTTTTAAAGCCCTGCTTCCTGATACAACTGCCGGAACAGTTTGATGGTAATCGCTGGTGGTTCCGGGGTTTCATAAACCAGTGCCATCTCCTGAGTCTTATACCACTGATTGTGCAAAGGTGAGTCTGGCCATCAGTCTGCTTGTTGAGGAATCATTAGACTGTGCCTCTCCCATCTTGGAAAGCCTTGTGCTGTCAAAATGGGAGGTCTTTCTTCAAGCCATGTCATTAGTATTTGATGACCTGCAGCTAACTCAAACAGCAGAGGCTGCCCTAAGGAAGCTCTGTCATTGGGCATGGCACTGTAGCTTCTTATGCTGCACAGTTCCACCACATTATGGCGGATACAGACTGGAATGACGCAGCACAGATGTACTAGCTCCAATGTTGCCTCTAAGAAGAAAGATGAACTAGATGCCTTCAGTCAACTGAAACTTGCCTTTACTATAGCACCCATATTGGCTCACCCTGACATCACACGAGCTTTCATTGTAGAAGCTGATGCCTCCAACACAGAAATTGGGGATGTCCTTTCCCCACAATTTGATCCTAAACAAGTAATATACCCAGGCACTTATTGCTCCAGGAAGCTCATGCCTGCAGAACCATGAAATAGACAGGAAACTCGTGGCGACACTACCTGGAAGGGGCTCATCACCCAGTCTAAGTGTTTACTGATCACAGGCACTGAAGAGAGAGTCTAGCTTTGGATTAGCCATATAGTCCACCTCCACAGCCTTCCAGAATGCATCACCTCTGCTCAAGGGTCACAATTCACGGCTCCATTCTCATGAGAGGCCCTGCGCCTGCTGGGAGTCCACACATATCTTTCTTCTGTGCACTTATGCAGAGTTTGCCTACAACAATGTAGATCATGCATCCATGAGTCAGATCCCCTTCTTTACCAGTTATGGATTCCACCCCTTGTTCCACCCACAATTACCTGCACTGTCTCCCAATCCAGCTGCCTCTGACCTGGTGCAACAGATTTTATCAGTACCAGGAAGAACTGAAAAAGCACTTGGAAAAGGCAAAAGCAGACTATAAGCAGCATGTGGACCAGCATCAACAGCAAGAACCCACCTATACAGTAGGGAAAAAAGTGTGGCTCTCCATGGGGAGCATGTCTACACCGACAGACCTGATCTCAAGCTGGACTTTTGGTTCCTTGTCCCTTTTAAGATCTTGCAACAGGTTAATCCAGTCACTTTTGAACTCCAACTACCCCACTCTTTAAAGATTCAGCCAGTGTTTCATGAGTCAAATTTGAAACCCTACATAGAATACCATTTCCCTCATAGGACCCAGCCACCTCCTCCACCGATTCAAGTACAGGCCACAAGGAATAGGTAGTTCATGAGATCCTGGATTCCAAACATAAACGTGGCAGGCTCTGGTATCTTGTTGATTGGGAGGGGTATGGCTCTGAGGAACGCACCTGGGAGCCAGTGGAAAATGTACATGTACATGCTCCTTGTGCGGGTGTTCCATAAGAATCACCCCAAAAAGCCTGGTCCTACATCATCTTGAGGGCACCCCAGGGGGCAGGGAAAGTGATGTCAGGGACCACAGGTCTTGAATCTGGGTCTACAGGACTCTTATGTGCTAGTAGGCACTATCCTGCTAACAGTTGCTGAAACCTGATAGAGGATGCCAATCCTGGAACTGATTGGCAGGATGCTGGGGGTCCTGATTTGTCCACAGCTTCTATATAAAACAGGCACAGGAACAGGAAGTTGTCCATGCCACTGGGATCCACCCTGCTCTGGACCATGTGCCTTCCAGTTCCCCTGGATTGACTTTCTGGTATCCTGACTATTGTTCCATGGTTCTGCTCTCAAGTTTGTTTCCTGCCTGTGATCTCCTGGTAACCTGACCCTGCCTGCTTCCTGATGCTTGACTCTGTTTACCCTCTGGCCTATCTTAGACTCCGACCTCTCGGTATCTGATCTGGCCTGACTCCTGCTTTGACCACTTGGTCAGGCTGGCCACGTCCCGGTTGTGACAGTCTCAAGCCTATTTTTCATCCTTCATTATCATATGGGTCTTCCTTGGGATGTTTTTTTTTTCTTTTACCTCATTTTTATGCAGCTCTAAATCAGAAGAGCAGCTCTACTGAAGTCAATGGAACTATTCCTATGAGTAAGAGCTGTACAGCTTAGTTCTCTATTTAGTCCTTCCACATTAATTAAATGGCAACCTTCCTGAGGCAGTGATGGAATTATCCTAAAATGCCTGCCTGAAGTAATCAAAGTTAATCAAAATAAAGCATGGAAGTTATGCTGTTTATAATACAAATTATTTGAGTCCAGAGGTATTGGGTCCAATAAAACAAAGGATCATATTAGCCGGTGACTAAATTTATTGGGCCCTATACATGGATAACTAAATCATACTGGGAAACTCTCCATTTGACACATCTGTAACCCATTAACATTTGATGTTCAGGAATGTCAGGAAAAGTACAGGGAAAATGAAAATGAGACTAAAAAGATCATATAAAATCTTATATTCTTACCAGCATAATACCATTTCAGTCTTGTCCTTTAGTGTCAAAAAATTCAACACATCTTAGTTTTTGAGTGATATTAGTTTGGTAAAGGACGAAATCAGTTCTAGGATGGTTCACTTTCACTTATGTAACTTTTCCTTCAATAATCTCTCTCTCTCTCTGTCTTGTACTTCCTCAGTGTTTCTATTCCATATGGTCAGGATGTTTGAAATAGATTTTCTTGACACTATTGTGTCAAAATCTTGACCCAGACTTTGTGCTTTCTCTAACAGAGGCAGAAAGGAACCTTCATATTCCACTAGAGAAATTGCCTGTCTATAAATGTATCACCTCTGCTTCTGGGTTTTTAACATTAATGGCTTGAGCTGAATTCAATTGGATTGGGAGCACAGTATTTCAGATCATTACAGGTGGTTTTCAAATTGAAATGCAGTGTCACATTGCCCCGTAATTGGTTCAGTACAGTTGGTTCAGTACTAGTTTATGCATTTCCACTTAAGAAAAGTATTAGCTGTGAGAAATATACTATATGCTTCTCTGGAAGTCTTCACAATAGCAAAAGAGCTATAATTTTTACAGCACATTATTGTAGTTTGGGGCCCTGTTGTGCTAGGCACTGTACATACTCAAAGTAAGACAGCCTCTGCCCTAGAAATTGTACAATAAAAATAAGATGGGAAAGGAGACAAGGGGTTTGTCTACATGGCATGGAAAAACACACCAAAAGGATGTGATTTGTCCAGTGCTGCACTGTAACTGTCCCCATGTAGACACCGTTGGTGCTCTCTGAAAGGTACCTGGCATATCTCTGGAGAGCTTTGTTGGTGCCCTCTATGACAGACTGACAATATATTGCAACATCCTGGATAAACATTACTGAATTAAGTTATACCTTACTGAATTAGGTTTAAAACCTTTATGGTCCATTTTATTAAGAATGCAATTGTGTATGTGTCATTGTGTAATTATATGTAACTCATTTAGGAGGAGGGGGATGCTAATATAGTTCCTCTGGTTATCAGTCCTTTGAAGCCCCTGGAGAGGTTTGCATTTATATTAGTTCAAACTGGATTCTCTGGGAAGCAACACACAAAGGATTTTTGGATAAATTGTCTGGTTTTAAACTGACTTAGGGTCTTCTTCCTGATCCAGCAAATGGACAGGACCCCTGGTCCACGGAGGGCCCTAATCCTTAGGGAAGGATTGGAAGGGCTGGGTCTACTTAGACCCCATAAGACCCTGTGCTTGTTCTGAGTTGAAGTTGTGGTGAACTTGAAACCACAAGTGGGGTATTGAGGGACTACTCCTGCCAGAGCCCATATTAGGGTTGGAATGATCTCTGGTAAGATTATTAGCATGCATGTAGGTTCTTTCATTGTGTTTAATGTCTCTTCTCTGTAATGCTTTTTACCTTAAGAGTAAAATAGGCTTGCTTAGAAAGAACTGTGTGGCAATTCATTACTATGGGTAGTTGCACTATTAACTGTCTCAGAAGAGAAAGCAAGCCGGCCTGCTCAGGCAGACTTTTTGATGGAGATAACACAGTGAAGCAAGGAATTGTTCAGAGTCTGTAACCACCCTGGTAAGAAGGGAGAGATGCCTGTCTCCACCCTGAGAGGCGACGCCAGGGGAACTGGAAGCCTGAAAGTGGGGGCCCTTGCTGGATTATAGAGGGGAATATGGGTGCAGTTGCTCTGAACTGTGACACCACGTAGACAATCCCAGGTTCTCAGAAGTGATGTAACTTGCACAACAATCAGTGTCTGAGCCAGGAGGAGAATCTAGCTTTCCCAACTCCCTGTTCAACTCCCTATCCCCCAGACTACAATGCTTCTCCAAATCGTAAAATAACCTGTGCTGTTTAATTTCAATCAATGGTTGCATCTAGCAAATGAAAATGGATTGCATCTGGTTTTCTAATAGAATTTAATCTAAATATTGATCAAGATTGTTAGCAAGGCAGATGGCTGAAGTACTCTGTGAAACTTGAACATATTTGTAACATTAAGATACTTAAAAAATAAAACCTGTTTTTTTGGTTTATGCTTTATTGGACTTAGCACTCCAATAAATATAAATTATTCTATTCTTATGTTCACAGGTAAAACACTTTCTTTCTTCCATTAGATCGGTTTTCAACCTTGACTCAGTAATTTAAATAAACATAACAACATTAGTATATTACCTGTTATGCTGGGTGGCAGAGTTGTGCACAGTTCCATGGATGGTTTTGGAATGACCTAATTCTGTACACTAAGAAGAACAACCCTGGTTTCAATTAACAATAATATAGACCACGGAAGATTGATTTTATTCTTTCTTCTTCATCATATGTGTGATGGGTTCCCCCTGGGTGCCACCAGGAACTGGGGTACCACTGAGCCCCTCTGACCCCAAGCTGGGGTCCCTCTCACACAGTGCTGCAGTGAACAGCTGCAAAGCCCTTCAAGCTTGCACTTTCACACAGGTAGGGACACACCCAGCTGCAGTTACATGCAGGCTCTCTAACCACTAGCCTAGAACCCCAGAGCTGCACCATCCTGCCCTGGTCAAATGTGGCCAGTATATGGGTTTAATACTTGGTCTGCCTCTCCCTCAATGTGAAGAGGACCACGCATACTTGTGGTAACCAAGCTGAGATTTTCCCCAGACACCTAAATCAAACGCAGACTGATTTGGATTAAAACATAAAATAAGATTATGAACTACAAAAATTAAGATTTTAAGTGATTATAAGTGATAGCAAACAGATCAAAGCAGATTATCTAGTAAATAAACAAAAACACAAACTGAGTTTAACGTACTAGATGAATTAGCAAATTCTCCCCCTGAGTGATAAACAGGCTGGCAGATTCCTAAGGCACAAGCTGCTTGGCTTTGCAGCATGGGTTTCCCAGGTTTTCATACACAGGCTAGAAATCCCTTTAGCCTGGGACCATCACTTCCCCCAGTTCAGTCTTTGTTCCTCAGGTGTTTCCAGGTGTGTTGTTGTAGGGAGAGTGAGATGTCATAATGATGTCATTTCCCTCTTTTATATCTTCTTCCTACTTGCTGGAAAGCTCTTTTGCTATGACCTTAGTCAAACAGTTCCCATTGTGTAGTGCTGTCTCTGAGAGGTTTCTATTGTACACAGTTCCTGGGCTAATCCTTGTGCTTCTGTGCATTTCCTCAATAAGCCATTAACATTGTTTGGCCTTTTTATTGTTGTACCTGAAAGGCTGATTGTGGGTGTTTTCATCTGCACATGTTTCAGTAACACATACATAGCCAAACTTTCTAACTTCACATACGATGATAGCACATACAATCCAATGAGATATCAATGCCTAGCAGATCAAGACTTTTAGAATGATACCTCACAAGGCATACTTTGTGAAAAACATATCCTAATTATATGACAGTGGTGAATAAGGATGTGCTAGGGTTTCATAATATGTATTAAGCAGAAAACGAAACTTGGCTCAGCCTTGTTCATTGTGTCTCAGAACTTTGGCAAAAAGAATCAAAGGGTTACCGAAAGATTTTCACCAGTCCAGAAATCAGCAAGTGATATCTCAGAAACCAGTTCAGAATTAGATTATATTTTGCCATAGAGACAAAGGACAAAGGTATTCCTCTGGTCTAGGTGAGGAAGGCATTTGTGGATCTTGGCACCCTCTACAGGTGCAGATGAGTAACTTGCACTAATATTCACCTGCTGTTAATCATGGCAGAAAAACAGAAGCATATGTTTGCAGGCACAGAGTACCTACCATGGCCAATTTACACCAATCCTTGCCTGACTAGGAAAATATTGCTAGAGAGCCTGTAGTTCTCTCCATCCCACAGGAATAACCTCTGGTAGACAAAAGGCTTTGTTTAGGTATTCTTCCAAACAAAAATGAGGGAAGGAGAGGCAGTTTTCTTTCCTATTTGGGAAACAGTCGTTTCTGCAGCAAATTAATATAGCTTCTTTTTGTAGTGGAGATAGATATATTATTTTAAAATAGCTTTTCAGTCCTATAAGGCCCAAATTTGTCCCTAGTAAAACAGAATGAGTGCTGCAGTGAATGGATTCATTGAAACACGTGTGAATAAATGTGAAGAAAATGAATATTAAAATATAAAACAGTTCACATGTCTAATAATTTTCTGCATTTTTACTTGTAGTTATTTACAGATTAGAGTTTGAAGAAAATATTGCTCCTTTCTTGATCCTTCAGGGACGATAAATCATAGAATTATGGAAATTGTAGGATTAGAAGTGCACTGACCCACAGGAACCCTCCTACCAACACTACAAGAAGAAGAACTCTGCGTGGACTCCTCCTGACGGTCGAAATAACAGACTGGACCTCTACATAGAGTGCTTCCGCAGACATGCACAGGCTGAAATTGTGGACAAACAACATCACTTGTCCCATAACCTCAGCCGTACAGAACGCAATGCCATCCACAGCCTCAGAAACAACTCTGACATTATCATCAAAGGAGCTGACAAAGGAGGTGCTGTAGTCATAATGAACAGGTCGGATTATGAACAGGAGGCTGCCAGGCAACTCTCCAAGACCACATTCTACAGGCCACTATCCTCTGATCCCACTGAGGAATACCAAAAGAAACTACACCATCTACTCAAGAAATTCCCAGCTACAGTACAGGAACAAATCTACATGGACACACCCCCCAGAACCCCGACCAGGGGTATTCTATCTGCTACCCAAGATCCATAAACCCGGAAACCCTGGACGCCCCATCATCTCAGGCATTGGCACTCTTACAGCAGGATTATCTGGCTATTTGGACTCTCTCCTCAGACCCTACGCTACCAGCACTCCCAGCTATCTTCGAGACACCACCGACTTCCTGAGGAAACTACAATGCATTGGTGTTCTTCCTGAAAACACTATCCCGGCCACCATGGATGTAGAAGCACTTTACACCAATATTCCACATGAGGATGGACTACAAGCTGTCAGGAACAGTATCTCTGATGAGGCCACAGCACGCCTGGTGGCTGAGCTTTGTGACTTTGTCCTCACCCACAACCACTTCAGATTGTAATTTGACATAGTTTCCACTTTTTGTAGGACTCTTGTTTTGAGTTTCAGATAACTGAACATTTCTTGGTTAAGCCAGGGTGGTTTCTCGCCATACTTCCAATCTTTCCTACACTATGGGATAGTTTGCTCTTGTGCCCTTAATAATGACTCTTTGAAAAACTGCCAACTCTCTTGTACTGTTTTTTTCCCTTAGATTTGCTTCCATAGGATCTTACCTACCAACTCCCATACAACCACAGCCTCTTGCCTCTGGAGGAACAAGGTCACAACCTAGCATTATGACACTGTCACAACATACAGTGGGAGGAACAGCTATGGGCAGTGAGAAAACATTTATATAATAATTGCCAAAGTGGTTAGGGAAAGATCAGCCTATGATGAATGTGATTAGATCTGGACTAGATTTTTTTCTGGTCTCATATATTTCTTGCAGGTTGCAGACACTGGGAATGTTCGTTAGAGTGCACTCAACCCATAGAGGACAGAAGAGTCTGCAGCAACTTCTCTTGACCATCTAGAAGCAATACATATTGTGATGCACAGCCTTGAAGGCAGAGGGAAGGGTGGTAAATCAGGTAAGAGAGGAAACCTTCAACTCTCTAAACAAACAAAAATAGTGCCAAGGGAAATAACCAAAAAATATCTGAAAATCAATCTGATTTACGATTTTATTTACTATATCACTTGCTGACAGTTCATAGATTCATAGATTCATAGATTCTAGGACTGGAAGGGACCTCGAGAGGTCATCGAGTCCAGTCCCCTGCCCGCATGGCAGGACCAAATACTGTCTAGACCATCCCTGATAGACATTTATCTAACCTACTCTTAAATATCTCCAGAGATGGAGATTCCACAACCGCCCTAGGCAATTTATTCCAGTGTTTAACCACCCTGACAGTTAGGAACTTTTTCCTAGTGTCCAACCTAGACCTCCCTTGCTGCAGTTTAAGCCCATTGCTTCTTGTTCTATCCTCAGAGGCTAAGGTGAACAAGTTTTCTCCCTCCTCCTTATGACACCCTTTTAGATACCTGAAAACTGCTATCATGTCCCCTCTCAGTCTTCTCTTTTCCAAACTAAACAAACCCAATTCTTTCAGCCTTCCTTCATAGGTCATGTTCTCAAGACCTTTAATCATTCTTGTTGCTCTTCTCTGGACCCTTTCCAATTTCTCCACATCTTTCTTGAAATGCGGTGCCCAGAACTGGACACAATACTCCAGCTGAGGCCTAACCAGAGCAGAGTAGAGCGGAAGAATGACTTCTCGTGTCTTGCTCACAACACACCTGTTAATACATCCCAGAATCATGTTTGCTTTTTTTGCAACAGCATCACACTGTTGACTCATATTTAGCTTGTGGTCCACTATAACCCCTAGATCCCTTTCTGCCGTACTCCTTCCTAGACAGTCTCTTCCCATTTTGTATGTGTGAAACTGATTTTTTCTTCGTAAGTGGAGCACTTTGCATTTGTCTTTGTTAAACTTCATCCTGTTTAACTCAGACCATTTCTCCAATTTGTCCAGATCATTTTGAATTATGACCCTGTCCTCCAAAGCAGTTGCAATCCCTCCCAGTTTGGTATCATCCGCAAACTTAATAATCGTACTTTCTATACCAATATCTAAGTCGTTAATGAAGATATTGAACAGAGCCGGTCCCAAAACAGACCCCTGCGGAACCCCACTCGTTATGCCTTTCCAGCAGGATTGGGAACCATTAATAACAACTCTCTGAGTACGGTTATCCAGCCAGTTATGCACCCACCTTATAGTAGCCCCATCTAAATTGTATTTGCCTAGTTTGTCGATAAGAATATCATGCGAGACCGTATCAAATGCCTTACTAAAGTCTAGGTATACCACATCCACAGCTTCTCCCTTATCCACAAGACTCGTTATCCTATCGAAGAAAGCTATCAGATTGGTTTGACATGATTTGTTCTTTACAAATCCATGCTGGCTGTTCCCTATCACCTTACCACCTTCCAAGTGTTTGCAGATGATTTCCTTAATTACTTGCTCCATTATCTTCCCTGGCACAGAAGTTAAACTAACTGGTCTGTAGTTTCCTGGGTTGTTTTTATTTCCCTTTTTATAGATGGGCACTATATTCGCCCTTTTCCACTCTTCTGGAATCTCTCCCGTCTCCCATGATTTTCCAAAGATAATAGCTAGAGGCTCAGATACCTCCTCTATTAGCTACTTGAGTATTCTAGGATGCATTTCATCAGGCCCTGGTGACTTGCAGGCATCTAACTTTTCTAAGTGATTTTTAACTTGTTCTTTTTTTATTTTATCTGCTAAACCTACCCCCTTCCCATTAGCATTCACTAGGATAGGCATTCCTTCAGACTTCTCGGTGAAGACCGAAACAAAGAAGTCATTAAGCATCTCTGCCATTTCCAAGTTTCCTGTTACTGTTTCTCCCTCTTCACTAAGCAGTGGGCCTACCCTGTCTTTGGTCTTCCTCTTGCTTCTAATGTATTGATAAAAAGTCTTCTTGTTCCCCTTTATTCCCTTAGCTAGTTTGAGCTCATTTTGTGCCTTTGCCTTTCTAATCTTGCCCCTGCATTCCTGTGTTGTTTGCCTATATTCATCCTTTGTAATCTGTCCTAGTTTCCATTTTTTATATGACTCCTTTTTATTTTTTAGATCATGCAAGATCTCGTGGTTAAGCCAAGGTGGTCTTTTGCCACATTTTCTATCTTTCCTAACCAGCGGAATAGCTTGCTTTTGGGCCCTTAATAGTGTCCCTTTGAAAAACTGCCAGCTCTCCTCAGTTGTTTTTCCCCTCAGTCTTGATTCCCATGGGACCTTACCTATCAGCTCTCTGAGCTTACCAAAATCCGCCTTCCTGAAATCCATTGTCTCTATTTTGCTGTTCTCCCTTCTACCCTTCCTTAGAATTGCAAACTCTATGATTTCATGATCACTTTCACCCAAGCTGCCTTCTACTTTCAAATTCTCAACGAGTTGTTATTACAGTTCTTATATAAGGTTTGTTTGAAAAGTGTAAGGATCTATTTTGCTGCTATTTCAATTGCCTTTGCTCATAGACTCTGTCCTGCAAGGGTTTTTCTTTTAATTGACTTCATTAGTACTAATGAAACCATTCTAACTTTCAATGACAATTAAAAAAACAAGGCTAACAAACCACAGGAAAGATGGGTGTAGTGGGGATGTCTACATTTTAGGAGAGATACACAGATGGTATGTTAACTTCTTTCCCAGTGTGAAAATCCTTTAAGCTGTGACCCCCTGCTCCTTGCCAAGTTTGAGTTCATGGATCTAGTGCAGGGGCACTGAATGAGGACTCAGGGAAAGCCAACTTCCCCTACCCCTCCAGAAAATATACAGCTCAGTAGCTGCTACTGCAACAGACTCCTGCTCTGTATTGGCAATGACTGGTGGACCAATATAGAGGTGCTAATTCTGAGAGAGGCTAGGCTTTTGCCCCACATCTTTCTTTCATCCTTGGCTGGATGACAATAGTTAGGGAGCTTTGCCAGAATTGAGTTCTGTGATCCCTGCTCAAGCTCCCTGAATGTTGCTTTGGTTCTGTTATGTCTGGCATCCCTCTGTGGCTGAGGACCATTGGCTTTAGTGAAATTTTCAAGCTCATTCAATTTTGTAGCACAGAATGGAATCCTGGTTACAGTCTCGCTGAAGCATTTGGCTAGATAAAATAAAGCCCTCTATGGTTATCAGTACAGCATGTGCCCAGTGACATTCTTTAACTGATACTAACTATAAAGCAAAGGATGCCCTTCTCAGTTATGCTTGTGCATGGTCCACTAGGAACTCAAAGAACTGATTGTCTTGCATCTGTTTTTCTTGAGATTTAACAATTCAAAATGGTGTCTCTATATAACTGATAACTGCCCTAGTAAAACTATGTTGTTCTTTCAGGTGTTTAGAGTGACTGCTGCCTTTTGCAGTTCATTTGCATAAACTGGCAAACAGTGAGGCTCAGCACTACAGCCAGAAAGTTTCTATAACTTTAAAATTTCAGTAAAATATTTGAATTTCAAAATGTTAAAATAAATAAAATAACAGGGGGACAATGAAAAAAAACCTTTCCCCATTATTTTGCCCCTCACCCAACCAGCTGTAATCAGTTTAGCCATAACAGGCTGGCATTCCCTCCCTCTTCCCCCCACTTGAAACACCCCACCAAACTTGCAGATGTTAATTCTGCTGGAAAAGCATTAAGTGGGTTCTGCTGAGCTGCAGAGGCAGGTGACTCAGTATCTCACCTGGATGTAAGAGGTGAGAGTGGCTCTTTGGTATTGTTACAATAGAAGGGTGGTAGTTCCTATGGAACCAAGCGCTTCCTGTCACACCAGCTGGAGGCCTTTCTGTGTCTTTATTGTAAAAGGGTTGTTATTGTATTGGAAGACCACAATCAAGTGTGACTCTTCCAAAGTAAAAATGGAGTTTGTAACATCAAAGTACATAACAGGGATCTCTTTCCCGAGGCATGAATACCAGATTGTGACCAAGATTAAATTCCTTTGTTTTGCCTTGCAGAGCTAGGATATGTTCTAAAACCTGACATTCCACCAAATCTTTTCAATTCACTACAAACAAAAATGTAGAGGGGGGAGAGGAATTTCATTCTAACAAATTCTGTTTAAATAAAGTGAAAATAGTGATCGATGAATTTGTAAAATTAAATGGAAATGGGAAAGTCCCCCCATTTTACACTTTGCAGAATGAAATCATAGGATTTTGTCCATGTAGCTCAGCACTTCATACAATATTAATTTAGAAATCTATTTTTATCTAAGTCAAAATAAGACTTTAGAAAAGAGTTAAATCTCTTAGAGCCAGATCCTTTTGCTAATGAAGTCAACTGCAAAAGTTCTATGGATATCAATGGGACTAGGGTCAGGACCTTAGAGGGAAATCAAAATGACAGCAGAACAGGATGTTAGAGTTGGACCACGTAGTCAGAGGAGGAAGAGAGGCAGATGAATTTCTGCAAATAGAGTATAATGTTGCCCTTATTATCTTTGAAGGAAGTTAAGAAAAAAAATGAAGTTGAGAAAAAAAAAAACGTTTCCATGGTTCATGGTCTCTGTTTATCTCTGTGCTGGAGGTCAGCAAGTCAAATCCCTTAACATTACTGTGATGGATGCATCAGCAATGCATAAATACATAATGGTAAAAAAAGAGAATGTGTTTTAGACCTGAATTCTATTCCTGCCAGCCACTGACTCGGGGAGGTATCTATGTATTTCAGCCATCTGTGTATTTCTAGTATCTGGGCCAGAAAAGTGGCAAACTTGCTTAATGAGCTTGTTTAACTTGTTGATAGTGTGGCCTGAGAAAGCTCACAGGTGGAAAAAGAGAATGTCCAATGCTTGTGTAGTGGAGGCTGTGGAGTTGGAAGTATTTGTTTCCTTTGTTCATTTGTTTTTTACCTTTTACACAAAATATGTTTGAGTGTGGGGGTTGGCATTGAACATGGAGGAGGCAAAAGGAACAGAACTAAGTGTATCTGGGGCGGTCTCTCTGTTCTTTCCTGATATTTTTAACATCTTGAGTTCATCCCATAGCAAAATAAGACTTTTTCTTTTAATCTCAGAAATTTTTATAGGACTGGAAAATGGTTTCCCACCCAGCTCTAACATTCAGAATATTTATGTAAATGATTACCAGTGAGAATAAATGTTGTACAATTGGGCCCACAGCTTTTAAATCCATTCATAGCTAGTTGGTAGGGTGTGATCACTGGATGATATTAGGGGAGCAGTTTTGGGGATGTGGCTTATTGATGTATTATGGTCCATAAGTTTCATGAAAACCTTGCTCTGTTTTAGTTTAATCATCTTCAGGGCAATTGCAAAATTTTGGGGTTGCTGGGGGCAGGGTTAGTGTAAAATAATATGGCAGAAACACTCACAATACATAGGTATAGTAGTAGAAGATATCTATAGTGTTTAAAAGTCAAATCTATACCAGAAGCATAATTTAGAACATAAAAAAAAAAAAACCCAAAACCTTTCTCCCAAGCATTGTTACTGTAAAGATTTTACCACAGGAAAAAAATGTACCTAAGCTTGCCAATTTGAACTTCTTCTATTGAAATTGGATATCAGTGTTTGACATTAAAAAGGCAGAAAAGATTTTTTTTATCCTCTGTTAATTGTATTATAATTCAACATGAACACAATATTATGGAATATTTGATGCACACTATTATATTAGTCAATGGTGGCACTTAAGTCCCTATTGGCTACACTCTTATTGATCATTTAATCACTAGGTGGTGCTAGAGCTAGAAATCTGAGTAATTTTATTGTAAAAAATGATGCTTTAGCAATTTCATGTTCTTTGATCTTATTTAAGTATATTTCATGATGATGCAAAATGTCCTTATTAATTTATCTTAGACTATAACATCAATGTAGATATAATTAGTTCCAAAGCTGTTATGTCCAAAAGATGTGTTGTTCATTCACAGAAGCCAACTTGGAGATTTTCAAATGATGGACAGATATTTTGCTGACAATTTGGGCATCAAAATATGCAGCATAATTTGATCTTCCTGTCAGTGTTATATTAGAATAGAGAGCAAGCAATCTAATCTTTCTTTCTTTTTTTGTAATGGACATTATTTTAAATGAAAGTCATACTTCAATGTAGTATCAGTCACCATCTCTAGAATTCTTTGACAGATGCCTTATATTAATATATATACATAAACACACATGCATCTAAATAACCAAAAGAAAAAAATATATAGTTATGTGGACTATGATGTGCATTGTTCCAATAGAAATAATGTACTGCCTCATTTAGTAAGATAGCTATTTATATCCTTATCACATTCTCTCAAACTCACCATTGATTACTTGATTGCCTTTCTTCCAGCTTCATCTCCTCAGTTTTTATTTTCAAAGTGAAGATACAAGCATTATATTTGCTATACTGGCTCAATGTTGCTAATGCAGTATAAGAAGAATCTCTTATATTTATCCATCATCTCTTCATTTCAAAGAATCTGAAAGGACTTTACAAATATATTATGTATATATAATATGCATCTGATTTTCAGCTCCATGCCTCCCTAGGTACATGCAATTTCGTGAACTATCTACCCTACATACATCCTTACTCTTGTCAACGTGCCATGGGATCTTTAAGACAGAAATGGTCAACTTCAGTTTTCCATTTCATCTAAAACCAGCACATCCAATAGAAAGTTCCCACAGCTGTACTGGGGCGTTAATTTAGTAATAACTCAAAGAAGGGAACCATATTCTGAATTGCCTATGTCATGTCCTTCAGCACTCTTTGTTATCCTTGGTAGTCTCCCATCCAAACACTGACATGGTCCCAAACCCTCTTAGCTTAACAAGATCACCCGATGATCCAGAGTATACCATTCTTGTTTGATAAGAATAGCCTCTATTTATACATTCCAGAACAAGTCTAAATCTTCAAAACCTAGGATTTCTCTTTAGAGTCTTTAGTTTGATGTCTTTACAATACTGTAAAGAGCTGCAATGGATGTACAGAGTCTGTGTCACTTTAGCCATGTTCTTAGTCTGTGGTGAGGATGATCTTAATTCTGTGCATCATAATCCACTTCTGGTAAATGTAGCTCTGTTATCCAGGGCCGGCTCCAGGCACCAGGCACCCAAGCTGGTGCTTGGGGCGGCACCTGGAGGGGGGCGGCGACGCAGCGCTCCGGCCCCCGGGGAGAGCGGGGCCACAGCCGGGGCTCGCTGCCCTGCCCCCGGCGCTCTGGCCGCCAGAGGGGGAGAACCGAGCCCCAGCCGGGGCTCGTCGCCCTCTCCCCAGGGCTCCGGCCGCCCTCCCCCCCGGCGCCCTGCCCCCGGCCCCCGGGGGGAGAGCGGAGCCCCCGCCGGGGCTCGCTGCCCTCCTCCCGGGGCTCCGGCCGCCCCTCCCCCCCCCCCCGCGGCCAGAGCCGGCCCTGCTGTTATCTTAAGATTTTTACATGTTTGAGCTGTAAGTATGAAACAAAGCCCCAGGGCATGTTGCACAACAATGAATTGTTGATCACATTGAACTGCAGAGCTACAGGTTATGTAAGCAGCGCTGTTTGAGCCATTGAGCTTTCTCTTGACTACATTTGAGAGGAAGTGAGAAGAGCCCTCCAGCTCACTCATCCTTCTCCTGCCCTGTGGAGAGGGAAGAACATAGTGTGCTGCCACTGGATTCCTCCATCACCCCAAAGGACAAAAGGGTAAGAATAACAAACTACCAGACTCTTGATCCTCTCCATGGAATGAGGGGCCAGAAGATTGTGCTGTGTTCTCTCTCAAACTTTCTCTCTCACACACACATGTGCACTGAGTGGGAGAAAAGAGTGACTCAGTACTCTAAAATTCAGGGGAAATGAAAAGGAAAGATGCCCATTTGTTGTTCCTGAGCACAGTGGAAGAATAGAAACCAAGAGACTACAAGCCAGCAAGAGAGGACCTAGAAAAATATCCAATCTTCCATGTTGCTGCTAACCAAAATACAAATTTGCATGAAATCTGATCTTGAAACCTATATGAACATCTCTAGTTTGGAAGGCATTATCTTTAGCCATCTAGTCTATTACATCTAAAAAGGAAATGGGGTTAATCTGGTTGAACCTGATGTATAAATAAATATGTTCAAAATGACACCAGAACTTAGAATGTGTGTTAAACTTAGGATACTGACAAAAATATTACTAAAGTGGGCGGCATAACGTGTGAAGGTTAAAACATAAAGGTTGTTGCAGGAAATCATATATACATGGAATCCCTGTAGCACACAGATATAGTTGGTCTTTATCACACTGTGTCAGGTAAGTTTCTGTTTCATGGAGAAACTATGTGAAAAATAGTTGATTTCATTGAGGTTGAAAGAAAACTCATTAAAATTAAAAGCAGTGGAGATTCCTCACTTTTTTATAGTTATATTTCTACTATCCCTTAAACTACCACTCCCTAGCAACTCTTGAACTATTTAGTATGGAGAAGTAGTTGATATCAGTTATAGTGTAGAATCCTGAGTCTCCTCTACTCCTCAATTAAAAAAAACCAAAACAATCAGCAAAGTAAGCAAGCCAGAGTCTGTTTTGTGTCCCTTCACTCAAGACCCTTAATCTTTCTTCCATAAAGTGACATCAGTCACCTAAGTGTATGTTTACAGCAACTGTCATTAAAAGACAGCATTTTCCAAGAACTATCACACAGCTGGGTTATATTCCAACAGCCACATGTGTGAAATCACTATATATTAAGTGTTAGAAATGCTGAACTTTTATGATGATCACTGCTTCACATTTACTGTACTTTAACAAAATAATATATGGAGATATACCTATCTCATAGAACTGGAAGGGACCCTGAAAGGTCATTGAGTCCAGCCCCCTGCCTTCACTAGCAGGACCAAGTACTGATTTTGCCCCAGATCCCTAAGTAGCCCCCTTAAGGATTGAACTCACAACCCTGGGTTTAGCAGCTCAAACCACTGAGCTATCCCTCCCCACCTTCAATCTGTGTCGTGACTATCTTTGATTATAATTTACCTCTGCAATAAGATGCATTCAGTACTCAATCAGATGGATGTTCGCTGTTTTCAAATGATGTGGTGGGTTTGTAGAAGTGGATCACAGGGAAAAAATAGTTTCTGATAAGCTAATAATATCTTAACAAACGTTTTGGAGAATTTGAAAATTTTCATGGTCCACAATTCTATATCTTTGTGTTAAAACTAAGAGTCATTTTTGTTTGTTCTCCCAATTTATAGTCTTTATGTAGATGAAAGGTGCACTGACACCAATAAGTCTTCAGCCTGAAAGGCTACAAAATTAGGACTTATGTATATTATATCTAGTCACACACTTATCAAGAGATTTTCTGGGTAGTACATCATACTGGAAAGTCTGAAATTCCCTTCATTCAAGTCAGAGCTGTAAATCTTAATCTGCAATTTGTGAGTAACAAGTAGCTGTACATCACCACTGTCTAATCAGCTGTAAAATGTAGGAGACTAAAAATTGGAGATGGACAAAAAGCATTTGTCCCACTATGTCCTTAAACACTGTGTACTGTTCTAGCAACAATAATGCTGTGTGACAAAATATATCAGTGATGGACATGCCACTGATGTATGTGAGCTACTGCATGAATGAGCTGCAAGGAGATAGCAAAAGTAGAGTTTATCTTTCAGTTTAGGCTTTCAAACATCTTGATGGGAACATTTGAAAACTGTCAAATGGCTTTCATGTTTCCCAGCATAACTATAAATTGAAATTTGCCCTTGAAGAGCTGAGTATGGTCTAGCTGATTGAGGGCTTTAATGAATGAAACAGTCTAATTTGCTTCATAAGTTACCTTATGCATATTTTAACTACAGATCTCAAAGTATTGGAAATGATTTAGATACTTCAGAAAAAGGCTACCTGATTATCTTCTCATGCAATGAGCTTGAAAAAGTGTTCCAATGCTTTGCATCAAATATGCAGTGCAACGTGTGAGCCCCTTTTGAATCCCTGCATACTGCACAAGTCAAATGATCAATCATTTAACATAAATTAATGTCAAGTCTTGTTTCTCTAGTATGGCCTGAAACTCTTTGGTTTACACTGAAAAGATAAGCAAAGATCTTGTAGCTTCAGATGGAGGTCGGTAATGATGGCTAACTAGTAATGATTAGACCCTGAAGCCAATATGCCTCTTCATGTTTGGGAGGGAAGGGGGGGGAAAGTAATTTATGCTTTGTGTTCATGCTGAGTGTAAACTGTAGCTAAGATCCACTCTTGAAGGGATTGTGCTGGTCTTGTTAGTTGACATATAGCATTTTTCAAATATGCTTCTGAGAACAATATTCCATATTCTGTTTATACTGAATACAGAAAGCAGGTTTCCAAAGGCAGATGGAGATCAGGAAGATTCAGATGCCAGCTTTTATCACTCAGCAGCTAGAATGGATTCAAACATGCTAATGAACTCTAACATTCTCCCCAGAGCAGGAGTAAAAAGCTTTTACAAATGACCTTTTAGAGATACAGGGCCTTTCCTTTACAATCTCCCCTCCCTCCCCCCCCCTCATTCCCCAAGCTACATTGAAGTCAGTAGAATGCTGGCAGAGTAAGGCACTACACAGTAGGAGTAAGAGTGGCAAAATCTGGCCCTAAATCAATAGGCTTATTATTTGTATTCCGAAGCACCTAAAGGAGTGGACCAAGATTGACACTCTACAAGCATAGAGTAAGAGATTGTCCCTGCCATGAACAAGTTTATGGTCTAGATACAGTCTAAGGGCTAGATTGTGACAGTGTGACTGAATGTCAAGATTGTTTGTTTGAACTGCTCTGGGTGGAGCCCAGAAGGGAGACTGTGACAGTGGGATCACAGCCTCTCTCCCTACTGCCCCTGGGAGAGAGTATGCTGTATGCCCAACAATTCACGAGCAGTAGCAACACTGCTGGCCGTGTTGTGGAAACAAGTTTAAGGCTCTGCCCACCTGTGTGAGGAGGAGATATAGCAGCTACACAGAGCTTTAAAACAAGCCTATTAACCCTAGACATACCCACATGGAAATGTTAATGAAAATCGAGGCTAAGAACCTTTTAAAAATTCCCAGTTTCCAGATTCTTGGGAATTTTTATTTCTCTTTCTTGTCTGTGAGGAACCTAGCACACTTTAATATTATGGGTGAAATTCATCACAGCAGAAGGCTTGTGCATCACACTGAATCCCATTTTATCCTTGTTTTAAGGGCTTAGTGTAATTTTTTTCCTCCCCACTGAAGTAAATAGAAAACTCCCTTTGATTTAAGAATGAACTTCTGCCACAGTGAATTGGGACCTTAAGTAGAGTGTGGGCCTTGTGCTGGTTCTCTGCAAAGGGTGAATATCACCCAGAATGAATAATCCATCCATCTGAATCCAGAGAGAACCCCATTGCTCTAATATGAATGTGATTTGTACATGAAAGAAAACATACTTGCTTATACATATAGTTATTAGACTTTTTAATGTAGAAATGATAAAGTGTATATTAGTTTTTGCATATAAACAGTTGCTATTTGGTGAAGGTCACTGCACCTTACCTACAGTTATATGATTTTTTGTTTGAACTGTATATATTGTGGGAAGGATAAGTGGAAAATAGGTCCTGTACTATTTAAAAACAACAAAATCCATATTCACACACAGGAACTCCTTTGTCTGAGGTAAACCCTGGAAATGCATTCCCTAGGTAGTTACTGAACAGAAAACAATTAACTATTTTTAATTTGGCTTTATTGTCTTTCTGCTACTCAATAAGTAAGGTTAGTCAGAGGTGGCCAGATTCAGCTCTCACTTAGGTCAATGGAAAAGCTTCCATTGACTTCAGCAGAACCAAGTCAGTCCCACGGATTTCTGCATATTGGGTGATGTTAACCCTTCATAGAAGAGCCTCAGAAGGGCCTCAGTGCAGCAGAATCATAGAGCAGCGGAAAGGCAGTTGTGGAGTGGGTTCATGGGAGAGTGCCACACATTCACTCATGTGGCAGAGATGGACTGGGTTTAGTATGGAAGAGGGCTGTAGAGGCATAGTGTGGCCAGTGGGTCAATAGTTTCACAGATCCAGTGGCCACAAATGCCTGAGTAGATGTATAGGAGAAATGCCTCTCCTCCCCCATTCTAGCCTAATGATGAATACCCTCACCACTTCATTTGCTAGAGATGAAACCAATAGGTTTCTATAGCGATTACTTTGATAACCTAAGGAATTTAATAGAGAATAATGACCTTTCCGTGCTGGAGGTGGGATGAGGAGGATCCTGTGAAGGACATGCAGAAGGGGTGGTAGGAGAGGTAGGAGGAGAACCAGGAAGGTATATTCAATGAAGCCAAGGCAGGACAAGATTTGAAGAACATGCTTAACCATCTCAAAGGCAGCAGAGAGGTCAAGGACGATAGGAACAGAGTTCTGGTTCTGAGTTTTGGTTAGAAAAAAAGGGTCATTAGACTTTGGTTATATTGGTTTCAGTGAAGTGCTGTCTGGTGCCATAGGTCTGAACCCCAAGCACACTGAGTGGGAGCCTTATCCTCTGTGCTACCAACCTGCAACAGCTAACGAGGGAATTGCTGTTAAAACTCTGCCATCAGAAGCTACACCCACTGACTCAGCATGGTCAGATGACTAACAGCAGACTTCTGATTGGACACCAGCAGGTATAAAACTTCCTGTCCCTGTCACCACCCTAGTTACTAGGTCTGTTGCTGCTTAGATCCCGGAGATGAAATCCCTGCTACCATGCCTTGTTCCTGCTTCCTTGCCCTGAACCCAGTTGCTGACTCTGGCTTTGACCCTTTGTATGACCATGACCATGACCCTGACTCTACTCCTGGCTCCACCTGCAAGGTCAGACACCCCTTGTTATGGGCTCTAAAGGTGCACAGGAAGCAGCTGTGACAAAGTACTCCCATTCTTTATCTCCATTATGTGTATGTTGGATCCCTTAGTTCTCTAGGAACCTCTTTCTCATCTGATAAATGCTGTGACCAATTTTTTTTCTGAAAATTTTTAATGAATAGTAAGATAAAGTTTTCCAGGACCACTGTGACGGGTTGGATCACAGAAACCCCCTTGGGAGCTGCCACCCGATGTGCCAAGACTACCCCTGCTTCTGTTTTCCCTGCCAGCTCAGGACTCCAGCACCCCGTCTTGCTGAGTCAGACACTCCTGTCTGACTCCAACACAGACCAAGGGTCTGAATCACTTGTCCCAAAACTGCGAGTTTACCCAAAAACAGCTCACAGGAGTATGCTTGTCTTTAGCACTCAGATACCCAACTCCCAATGGGGTCTAAACCCAGATAAATCCGTTTTACCCTTCATAAAGCTTATGCAGGGCAAACTCATAAATTGTTCGCCCTCTATAACACAGATAGAGAGATATGCACAGTTGTTTGCTCCCCTAGTTATTAATACATACTCTGAGTAAATTACTAAATAAAAGTGATTTTATTAAATACAGACAGTAGGATTTAAGTGGTTCAAAGTAGTAACAGACAGAACAAAGTAAGTCACACGCAAAATAAAATAAAATGCGCAAATCTATGCCTAATCAAACTAAATACAGATAAGTTCCTCACCAGTTCCAGAATGCTCCCTTTTACAGGCTAATCTCCCTTTAGCCTGGGTCCAGCAATCTCTCACAACCCCTGTAGTTACTGTCTTTTGTTTCAGTTCCCTTCAAGCATCCTGGGGGGGTGGAGAGGCTCCTTCTTTAGCCAGCTGAAGACCAAAATGGAGGGGTCTCCCCCAGGGTTAAATAGACTCTCTCTTGTGGGAGGAGACCCCCCTCCTCCCTCCTATGCAAAGTCCAGCTCCAAGATGGAGTTCTGGAGTCACCTGGGCAAGTCACATGTCCCTGCATGACTCAGTCTTTACAGGCTGAAGCCATTGTCCACATGGTATCTTGCATGTCTCCAGGAAGACTTCTTATGTGGATTGGAGCATTCCAAGATGCATTGTTCCCCAAGTGTTTCCTGATCAGGTACTTAACCTGGCAAATTCCTTCCTAAAGAAGCTGACCAAATGCCTCACCAAGCTTACTTAGAAATCAAGCAAGCATACAGCCCATATTCTTAACCTCAAGTAGAAAATGGTATATATGTACAAAGGATGAATAGATATAGTAGACCATAACCTTTACGGAGATATGTTACATGGCACAGGCAGCACAAAACATATTTCAGTTATATCATACATACATTTATAAACACTCACCCATAAAGCCTTATGGGGTATGCTGTCACAATAGTAAGATAAAGTTTTCCAGGACCTTTCTCTCTTGTGTCTTTACCACTTATTTGCAACTCTTAATAGATGAGCAATGTCTTTATTTTGCTTCCATATAACAGATTATTTGGAGAATAAAGATAGGGGAAGATTTCCTCCTTTGCTTTGTTTTTGGATAAAGTGGTTGCTGGTGCTTGCTTTGTCTGTCTGGAGATGCTAGTAAAAATCTTCTGCTTTCATTAAGATGCTGCCTCTGCCTGTAATTTCTCTTCTATTATAATCCTTGAGGGAAACCATCTGCTTTTTCACCGTTTGTCCTCTTATTCCACTGTGGGTCCTATTTCCTTTGACAGTGTCCCAGAGCGTGTCCTATCCTATCTATTTTCCCTGATCTGTTCCTTCTGGGTCTGACAAAACTCAGTCTATTCTACCATCCCTTTATCTCCCACACATTGAATTTCACCTATCAGTTTAGCTACTTGTTTCATTAGAGTTTTCTTATCCTCTTAGCAAATGTTTTGCCTGCTGTTTTCTGCATGGTTTCAACGGTTTTATGCACATCATGTTGTATCCCTCATTCAGCTCTTGTGTTTGCAGTTTTTTTTTTCTCTTGCCAGGAATCTGATTATGAGCTGTGTTTGTAATTGGATGTGATAGTTCATTACAGTTGCCAAGTAAGTTGATCAGCACCTGTGACCTCCAATTTCTCGTTCTATATATTCAAAGCTACCCAGTCTGAGAAGAGAGAGATTTGTTACAAAATAGACCATGAGGATTTTGCATCAGGTGAGGTGGCTTGGGGTCCCTAAAGAAGCCACTGATTCATGAGCAAGATCTCAAACTTAGATACAGAATTCAACCTCAGGGTTCAGTTGTGCCTTGAAGGCACTGGCCTATTCTGGGGCAATGTGGAGCTACACACCAGGGGAGCTCAAGGAGGAAATCTTCCCCATCTTTATTCTCCAAATAATCTGTTATCTGGATACTTAAATGACTGCTTTCACTGTAATATCTAAGCACATCAAGGATATAACGACCTCCCTGACTTCCAGGAGCAGCGGGAGTGTGCTCACTGCTACATCTGGGGAAGCATATTTCCCTTGTGTGCCCAGACAGGTTTGGTGGGGAACCACGGGCCCACCTCCACCCATCCTTGTTTGGTATGTCTTCCACCCTATAGAGCACCAGGAAAGGGCAGTCTGGACTGTGTGTGTGTGTTAGATTCTGTGCAGAAATCAAAGGGGTGTGGGTGGGAAAGCCTTTTTGCACACTGGCCTGCTCACAGTTGATTTGCACCCTCCACAAATTAGTCCTCAAACAGTAAGAAATAACTATTTATGAGCTCAGAACATTTTGCGTAAGCTCTGCTAGCCCTTGTGCAAGGACAAGACATTCTAGTTGAGATGACGCTATACACTACAGTCCAACAGTGCCAAAATGAAAAACATAGCAGATACATTTGTGCTTTGATATGACAAAAATTGCAAAATTCGGTTCTATTAATAAATATGAAAATATGTCCTTAGGATGCTTAGAATTGTCCGATTAGTAAACAGCAGTAAAACGCTACTATTAGTTGGGGAGCAGAATAACTCCCAATTCAAAGAAGCTTCAAATATTAACTGACTTAATCTACATTTATAGTTGACAAACAGTTCCAAATAGCTAAACTTCAAATTAAATCAAAGTTGACTTATTTTGCTATGGTTCACTCATCTTTATGAAGATAAATCTGTGAGTGTGTCTTCTTGGCTAATTATCCTGACAAGGAGTAGTCTGGGAACTGCATCATATGAACCACATGGCTCATATCCTAACAACTGGCAGCTGGAAAGCAAGTGTCCGATCATCTGTTTTCCTTTTGCAGTACCAAAGGTCCAAGTTAACTTTGGGCAGGGGGGAAAATATATAAGAATATGCTCCACTGCACATCTTCTGCCTACAGCTCCATGTAGTATGCCTAGTGTTTGAATTTGCTCCATTCACATAAGCACTAGACAAGAAGCATAACAAGACCTCTCAGAATTTTTCATTTGATTGATTTACATCCTGTCCTCACATATGCTTCTGTTGGTCTGCGTTGTGTGTTTTTAAAATTTCCTGAATATGTGAATGAAATGATATCACAGTTCAGGATTTCAAACATAGTTAATTAGTTACCTGATAAATGGGGATTCAATGAATTAAGAAAAGCACAGGACATTTTGTTTAAAAGAGTATTTAATTATAGATAGAGCACTGAGCTCTAACTTGGGGGTGTCTAACTTGGGGGTGTCTAGCTTGTTTCCATACTAAATAAGCTTTTATCCGATGCTTGTTATAGTTTCTCAAAGTCTTACATTGCAGAAGGAAATTTATTCTATCTGGTGTCTGCGGGAAGGTGAATTTTTTTTAATGTCTCAATCACATTGAGTAGAAAGAGGATGGGGGGAAATATAAACTTTGCTATTCTAAAAAGCAATATACTTTTATTATTTGGGCTAAGTTATAAAGTTTAAAAATATATTTTCTGTGTGCACTCTTTTTCCTTGTACAACAAAAGATTAATTCAGTGGATTTTATCTAATGGTCCTCCCAATTTTCTATTCATAATGCACATGTTTGTGTATGAAAATTGGGAGGAATTTCTCATTTAATGGGTAGATGTATGTGGGATTTGTTCTGTAATGGTGCATGTGTAATAAGGCAGGGATCATAAAGCATGTGCTATTTGACAGGTTAATGGACTAGATCACTGGTGGGCAACCTGTGACCCGCAAGCTGCATGCAGCCCAGGAGGGTAATCTGTAAGCAGCCTATCAGGGACATGCTGGCCACCACTTCCTGCAGCTCCCATTGGCTGGGAACGGCGAACCACGGCCACTGGGAACTGCGGACGGATGTGCAAATGTAAACAAACTGTCTGGCGGCCTGCCAACAGATTACCCTGATGGGCCACGTGCTGCCCGCGGGCCGCAGTTTGCCCACCACTGGACTAGATAAACCCCTGGTCAGATCCCTTATGGCAATCCCTAAGTATAAGGCGTGTATTGTATGAGACATAGGTAATATTGTGGTAGAAATTTCTCTCCGTTCCAGCTGAGGAATAAGGAGAGACGGACACAGCTAGTCAAGCAAGGAGCCCGGGAGGGGCGATCCGTTTATTTCAATTGCAATTGGGTTCAAGCTCATAAGTCAGCAAGAACAAAGAAAACACTTACACCAAAGCATTATATGCAGTTGACTATGATAATCTATCGCTCTATGATTGGCCAAAATTTGCTATCATTACCATACATAATTAGCAACCTACATGTATCTGCCCCTCTTGTGACCCCTTATTGTTCATCTACTTGCCCCC
>NW_020664372.1:8520217-8563941 GCF_002925995.2 Terrapene triunguis
CCCCCCCCCCCCTTGTGTTATTTTGCAAACCAAGCAGTTAGTTATCTACAGGACGCAGGCACAGAAAGTTCCATTGTCTGCAGGTTTGGAGTTTGGCTACATTTCCTCTTGAAGGAACATCCTGAGTTAAGACTATGCATAGCTGACGCTGCATATCTCCCTTCTACTTTCTCCCATGTGTACGTGACAAATTTGCCCCCTGGCAGTTAAGTAGAATAATTTTATTTCAATATGGAACAAGGCCTCAGTCAGAGCCAGATTGTCTGGCCCCTTCATCCATAGAAGGGCCAGGGACAATTTCAGCCTCTGATGCCTTCGTGCTTTCCCTTTAGCTCTGTTCATCCTCTGCATTTGTTCAAAGAGTGGACTGCTTCTCCATGTGGGAGTAGTAGATTGCACAGTCCCTTCTCAAGCTCCCCTTGAGGTCTTGCCTCACTAAGTATGACTCCTGTGCAGCACAAAGTGTTCTGCTGCTGTCTAGCAAATAGTTCCATATGATGGAATGTCTTTGTTTAATAACTTTTAAGAAGGGAGAAAATTCCATACAAAAATGTATGTGAAAAGACTGTTAAGCTTCAAAAGTCAGGAAATGCAAGGTAAGGTTGCCTGTGCAAGCTGCAATCTAGCCCCTGGTACATACATACTATCAGAGTCTTTAAGTCATAATCACTTGCTATTTTCTCTGAAGGACCTCTGTCTAATAGTGCACAAAACTGAATGGACAATATGTAATTAATGAGGCAGTGATGTGTAGTTGATGCACCTCACTTTTCCTCACTAGATGCTAGATTTTTGGAGGATGGAAGTGAGGGGGTGAAATTTTATTTTCTGTGTAGTAACTATTATTAATAGTAACTAGTAGTAACTAGTAACAGTAGCTATTTGCCTAGTTGGCTTTGCTGGTTCTTCCTGCTCAAACATTAGGCCAGGTTGCAAGGAAATTTGTAGGAGCTTTACAAATAACATGTAGTAATTCTTGATTCATCCCTAGAATGTTTGAGCTTTTGGCCATGACTTCCACAAACAGAAAGACAAGCTGTTTCCCTAACAATGTTTGAAATAACTTAAGGGGCAGCTCTCCAGGAACTAATGCTTAGCTGGAAAGACGTTGCAATTGTAGAGGAGTTTATACTGATTAGACCTGATTGACAATTTTCAAACAAAAATGTTATGAATTGAAAACTTGAAATATAATATAATATAATATAATATAATATAATATAATATAATTTTGTATATACCTTTACCAAGTTTTGACCATCTGTAACACCAAGTTAAATTTAAATTTGAATCATGTTACTGCATTGAATATTCTGTAAGGTAAATACATAAGAACTCTTGCAGAAGAACTTGAAAAGCTCCTTCCACTAGTTAGAGTCATTGTATTTCTAGAAAACTGTATCCCATAGTGTAAGAGCATTTTAATCAAAAAGCTCTTCTCCTACCCCATGACTCCAAATTAAATTCTACCTTTATCCCTGCCTAACAGGAAGCAAATTAAATTAACTACCTGCCTGAGAAAACTATTGGAGTGCTTGTTTAAGAATATTGCAGCTGCACTGCAACAATAAATCTGAATGCTCAATAGAGCATGGGGTTGTGAATAATCTAGTCAGAAGAGATGAGGGCCAATTCACTACTGTGCTACTCCAGCTTTACACAGGTATCATTCTATTAAAATCAATGGAGCTACGTCCACATAAAGCTTAAGTAAGAGGATGATGAATCAGTCTCTTAATCCTTACCATATGTCACTTATAATTTTTAAAAGAACAGTATAAAACTTTGAACACATGCTATTAAATGGTTCCATTCTATTCTGTATTGGTTCTTACACTGCACTCATCACCATAGTATCTGAGCACCTTTCAGTAATGCACTAAGCAACATGACTGCACATCTGTCACGTGTCGCTTGTTCTCTGATCCCAGCGGGAGAAGTGTGTGCAGTGGAGTGTTTTGTGGTGGTGTTTTCTATGCTTGCACTATTTATCATTTTACCAATTTTCCTTCTATGATTCAGTTCTTTACAAAAAGCCCTGAAGAAGAAACACTTGGAATTACAGTGGTCATATAAATTTGGTGTTTCTCCCTTTTTATTTTAAATTGTTTAAATTAACTGTACACATTTTTATGTTTGAAAAATAAAAGCATCAACATTTTCAGTCATGAAGTTTGGGGAAATACGTATTGTTGTGTCGTTGTCATCTACACAATATTAAGAATATAAGGAAACCACACCACAACATTTAGTGTCCAAATAACTATGTCTACTAACTATATAAAAACACGGTAGGCTTTGCTACATATATACACTGCTGTTCCAGTGGTTTCTACAATAGAAGACAGGGAAACCCACTCAAGGAATCCTAAACTATTTAAAGGGAAACTACCCATTTTTGACACACTGCATATACTTAAAATTGTGATCATAAAAAATTATCAGTATTTGTTAGCTGTTACAATAATCTCAGATAACACCATGGGCATTCTTTTTTAATTTATAATTATTATTATCCTGCTGTTTGTAAGTTCTTAAGGGCACAGACTATGTCTCATTAAGAGTGGCCCAAAGTGTACTAGATGTCTCATGATATAAATAAGACTTAGTCTATGCCTGGGAGAATTTACAATCTAATTTAGGATGAGATTGTGACATACCAGAGTACAATCCAGACTAATGAATAGCGATGTCATCCCTGCCCAGTAACCTGCTGTGCCCTTTACAATGCCTTGCTGCTCACAAACAGACTCCAGCAAGTAAGTCATTCCCAGCTATGTCTGTGCTGCAGCCAGCCAGCCAGCCACACCTTGGTTTTTATCAACCTTAAAAATTACCACTGAGTGACTCCAACAAACTCCCAGTCACAGATTTTCCCCAGAAATGTATTTCCTGTGTTGCCCAACCCATTCATGGACAGTATAAATATATTAAGTCCATTATTCCTTTATGGGAATAATATGCACACAACATGTTACCCCAAATGGAAGTACCCAGATACTTGAACTTGAACACACTTAATTAGATAAAACAAGTTTATTAACTACAGAGAGAGACAGAGAGATTTTAAGTGAGTACAAGTAAAGAGGCATACAAATCAGACATGGTTACAAGGAAAAGAAATATTTACTGATGCCTAACTTAAAAAGCTGCACTAGTTCAAAGCAAAGGTTTTCTCACCATATGCTTTTAGCAGTCCTCCTTAGGTCAGGACTCCTCCCCCAGATTTCAGTGAATGCTTCCTTCGTCTTTTCAGGTGTAGTGAATGTGATGGTCAGGGAGAGAGAAAGGGGTGCCTTCAGGTGTTTGATCTTCTTTTTTATAGTTTCAGTCCTCCTCTTCAAAAACATTTAGAGCTGAGAACAAGGTGCCAAGGAGACAACGTGGAAGGATAGTCTCTGTTTTTTTTTCCCTTGTGTGAACTTTCATATGTCCCTTCATGCTTCAACCACCATTACAGAGGATACAGGTCCATGCTGATCACAGGTTCTGCTTGATAAAGATTCAAAGCAGTACGGAGCAACGCATGTTCATTTTCATCATCTGAGTCAGATGCCACCAGTTGAAGGTTGATTTTCTTTTTTTGGTGGTTTGGGTTCTGTAGTTTCCACATCGAAGTGTTGCTCTTTTAAGACATCTGAAAGCATGTGACACCCCACATCCCTCTCAGATTTTGGAAAGCACTTCAGATTCTTAAACCTTGGTTTGAGTGCTGTAGCTATCTTTAGAAATCTCATATTGATACCTTCTTTGTGTTTTGTCAAATCTGCAGTGAAAGTGTTCTTTAAACCAACAATACGTGCTGGGTCATCACCTGAGACTGCTATAACATGAAATATATGGCAGAATGCAGGTAAAACAAAGCAGGAGACATACAATTCTCCCCAGTTTTTTTTTTAATGAGTGTCATCAGCATGTAAGCATGTCCTCTGGAATGGTGGCCAAAGCACGAATAGGCATACAAATGTTTAGCAGATCTGACACATAAATTGTCAGCTAAAACAGTGCTATGTGAATGCCTGTTCTCACTTTCAGGTGACATAGTAAATAAGAAGTGGGCAGCATTATCTCCCGCAAATGTAAACAAACTTGTCTCTCTTAGCAATTGGCTGAACAAGAAGTAGGACTGAGTGGACTTGTATACTCTAAAGTTTTACATTGTTTTGTTTTTGAGTGCAGTTATGTATCAAAAATTCTACATTAGTAATTTGCACTTTCAAGATAAAGAGATTGCATTACCGTACTTGTATGAGGTGAATTGAAAAATACTATTTATTTTATCATTTTACAGTACAAATATTTGTAATAAAAATAACAATAGAAAGTTAGCACTGTACACTTTTTATTCTGTTATAATTGAAATCAATATATTTGAAAACATCCAAAAATATTTATAAATTTTAATTGGTATTCTCTTGTTTAACAGTGCGATTTAATACTGCAATTAATCGTGATTATTTTTTTGTGTTAATCGTGAAGATATGCAGAGCTTTTTGCCATTTCCCGACCCCCTCCCCAGTTATGAATTATACAAACTGGTTTGGGAATAAACAAAAAAACAAGTTTATTAACTACAAAAGCCAGATTTTAAGTGATTATAAGGGATAGCAAACAGAACAGAGCAGATTACTGAGCAAATGAAACAAACACAGAAAGTAAGTTCTCACCCTAAATGTCGTTTTAAGCAGATTGCAGAATTTCTTTGTGGATAGAACAGCTTAAAACTTCACAGGACAGACACCATTCTGAGTCTGTGTTCCGTACTCCCCCCCCCTCCGCCCCGTTTCCCTTTTGTCTTTGTTTCTTCAGTGTCTCAAGCAGTCATCTTGGGTGGGGCTTCAGTGAAGAATGAACCAAGATTAACTCACTCCCCAGCCTTAAATAGGATTTGCGTATGTTGGGAATCCTTTGTTTCCCAGTTTGACCCCCACCCCTTTTAATGGAAAAATACTAGAAGTGCAAGATGGTGTCCAGTATCAGGTGACATGATCACCTGACCCTGCAGTGTCAAAGTAGTATCCCAGGAAACTTCTCAGGAAGGAGGGAGATTAGCATCTTCAAAGACCTATTGTTCCCCCTAATGGCCCATCCAGGCTGTTTGCATACTGTCTGGTGGGTGTTCCCTAGGTGAAAACACAGTTGTAATTATTACATAGTCAATATTCCTAACATCAGATTCAGAAATGATACATGCATATAAATTGGATAATCATATTCAGTAAATCGTAACCTTTCCAATGATATCTCACATGATCTATGTTGCATAAAATACTTCTTAGTTATGTCATATTCATATCCTAAGCATATCTCTATGAATCATATTTCTATGAAGAATATGGGGTGTAATGTCACACCATTGATAATGCCTCTTTGAATATGTTTGTTCAACCGATTGTACACCCACCTTATAGTAATTTCTTCTAGAACATATTTCCCTAGTTTATTTATGAGAATGTCATGTGGGACTGTGTCAAAAGCCTTACTAAAACAAAGATATGTCATATCTATTACTTTCCCACATCCATTAGGCCAGTAAACCTGTCAAAGAAGGGAATTAGGTTGGTTTGGCGTGATTTGTTGGTGTTGTCCATTATTAGCTCTCCTCCTCACTAAGTAGTGGACCTATACTTTCATTGGTCATTCTCCCAATTCTAATGTATTTATAGAACCACTTGTTACCTTTTATATCTCTTGCTAGATGGAACTCATTTTGTTCCTCTGTCTCTCTGATTTTTGTCCTTACATGCGTGTACTATATTTTTGTATTAATCTTTATCAATTTTCCCATGTTTTCACTTTTTTGTTGGATTCCTTTTTTTTTTATTTTCAGATCATTAAAGAGCTCCTCATACAGCCATATTATTCTCTAGATATTCTTCCTGTCTTTCCTTTGCATTGGGATAGTGTGCTGTTGTGTTTTTAATACCGCCTCTGAGAAATTGCCAAGTATTCTGAACAACTTTTCCCCTTAGATTTTCTTCCCATTGAACCTTACCTATCAGTTTTATGAATTTTAGTCTGCTTTTTTAAAATCTATGTCCTTATTCTGCAGCTTCCTTCTTTCCTTTCTTCCCATAAAATCTATCATTTCATGATCAGTTTCACCCAAGTTGCCTTCCATTTTCAGATTCACCACCAATTCCTCCATCTTAGTCAAAGTAAGTTTAAAATGGCTGCCCTCCCTGATTACTTTCTCCATCTTCTAAAATAAGAATTTGTCCCAAATACATTCCAAGAAATTGTTGAAGATTTTGTGTTTTGCCATATTATATTTCCAATATTGTTATACACTGATAATGTACTTGTACAAATGTTATATACTAATACATTGATATTTGAAAAAAATGTTGCAACTTGATAAGAGTGCTATTTATTCAAAACATAAATTGGCAGTACAGTAACTCCTCACTTAAAGTAGTCCCGCTTAACGTTGTTTTGTTGTTACGTTGCTGATCAATTAGGGAACATACTCATTTAAAGTTGTGCAATGCTCCACTCTTGTGTTGTTTGGCTGCCTGCTTTCTTCACAGCTGGCAGCCTCCCTACGCCCCCTTCACCCCCAGAGCCTCCTGCCCGCCGGCAGACTCCGCGGATCAGCGCCTTCCCTCTCCTCCCCTCCCCCGCCTCCTGCCCGCAGCAATCAGCTGGCTTGCGGCGTTTTGGAGGCAGGAGGGAGGGGGGAGGAGTGAGGACTCGGCGCACAGGCTCCCTCTCCCTCTCCCTCCCCCTCCCTCCCGAACGCGGCAAGCCAGTTGATTGCCCGGGCAGGAGGGAGGGGGGAGGAGCGAGGACTCGGCGTGCAGGCTCTTTCTTTAATAAGGCACTAGAGGAACCTGATAGTGCTCTAATGCAGTGATTCTCAAATGCGGTCACCAGGGGCTTTCTGTGGGGCCACAACAGCCTCCTGGGCAGTGACAGAGGGGGGCAAAGCTGTGTTCCCTCCCTCTCTGTTGCTTCTGGATGCGCCATCCTGCCCCACCTCTAGAGATAGGTGGGGCACAAGGTGAATTCTCAATTCACCTGGGGGGTGGGGCTCAGGCTTCAGCCCTGGGGTGGTTGGGTGGCAGGCTAGAGTGGCAGGACTTTGGGCACCGACCCTCTGCTCTGCAGCAGCGGGGCTCACCACCCCTCCCATCATTCCAGGGCCCCACTGCCTCCCCCTCGGATCTCCCCCATCCAAGGCTTAATTTGTCATGGGGCTTGCTGATAAAACATGTAAGTATCACTTTTCACAGCACACTTAGTTGCTAATTGGGAGGCTGTGATAAGTGATATTAACAAACATACAGTTATCACTTATCACAGCCTCCCAACTAGTACTAAGTGTGCTGAGGAAAGTGATATTAACAAACATACAAATGTCACTTTCCACAACACTATTTTTATTATTGAGTCCGCAAACAAAACAAAACAAAACAAAAACAAAAAAACCCCTACATAAACAAATTACAATTATTTGGATGTCTATATGTGCATATTTATTTGTTTTTCCTAAAGTTAATTAAGTATTTAAAGTGTCAGTGTGGCCAACAGCAAGAGTTGGTGGCTGCACTCTGAGGCCACCATTTTTTTTATTGTGAGAACTATTGCACTAGATCATTCTTTTGCCATAAGTGGGGACTTGCTAATTCTGATGCAGAGAACCAGTGCAAGAAAAAGAAGACCAGAGAGTTGGAGTATTAGGGATATAACATCCAAATAAGGAAAATGTACTTGAACACAAGGGCCACTAAGCATTTTTAGAACTTCACTACCACAATGTGCCCTACAATGAACAAGCATAATTCTCATTAAATGTAGTTGGCTTTAGAAGAGGAAGGGAGGATAGACAGTTGGGCCATAGGCATAAAAGGTCTGCTATGAATGAACGAAAATGTTCAAGGCATGATTTGGTCATGCTTAATTATTTGACTGGTAGTGTCTTACTCTACACACAGTTCCACTGAAATGGCAGTACTTGCAGGGGAGTTAAAGATTACAGAATTTGTCCCTAAACATGTTGTAAGTTCACTGAGCTACATGGTGCTACTTTAATGCTTTGTGCTGTTGGGCAGGGACTAAAACCTATTAAAACATAGTTTTAAAAGAAATGGGAAATTACCGGTGAAAGTTTGTGTTATAACATAATTTAAAACATACAAATGTATACAGTTTAATTCAAGCTAAGAATGTTGTGGAAGATTTCTTACCCAAACACTGCTCATGTTCAAAATGTAATTCTGTTTTATTCAATCTCATCAACAGAACTAAGTAGAAGCATTTGAGATAAATTGAATATCTAGTAAATCATATTTAGTTACTTGCAATTACTCTTCACATATTATATTATTGGTAACTATTTCCATGCCCTGTAGGGAGTAAACACTGATGGCATAAAAGTCATTTTTAAGAAGGCTATAGGGCAGAAGCAAAAACAACCTCAATACAAATACCATAATTCAAGCCAAGAAGTAACTGATATTCCTCCTACCTGTCACCCTCTGGACTCATTCTGAAATTCTGGCAGCATCAGGTCTTCAGATATGTAATCACCTCTCACCATACAGACTTAATGATACAGGACTAGTAATAGAGCATAAAATCATAATGAATTTTTGGGAGATTGTTTTTTTAGATGGAAAATTCATTTCGGTGTATAATGATTCTTCATTTGAACCTGACAATTTAGCATCTGTGCACTATTCTCTGAATAGTTCAACTTTGTCATTTTTGTTGATATAGTCAGTGCCATTTGTGATGCTATATGATTGACGATGACCATTGGTATCATTGTTGCTACCACTGTTATACAATTGCAACAAATCTACAAATCTACAAAGTGTATCATGAAAGGTGTCAGTAGAAATGTTAAAATCTGTCAAGTATGATTATCCTGTTAAATGCATGTATCATCACTGTATATGAAGTTAGGGTGACCAGACGTCCCGATAAAATCGGGACCGTCCCAATATTTAGGTGTTTATCCCGCATCCCAACCGATCTTTGTCCCGATATTTTGCTCCGCCAGCAGCACTGTTTTTTTGTTTTTTTCCCCCTCCACCGGCAGTGCTCGGCTTTTTTTTTTTCCCCTCCGCCGGGGGCCCCCCCCCCCCACATGTCCCAATATTTTTCTTCCTCTCATCTGGTCACCCTATATGAAGTAATGACTATTGTCTATGTATTTGTATCTCAAATGTGTTTGTTCTTGGGTTGACATACACAAGATAGTTTACACCCAGTGTCGCCAGCCCAGACTATTCAAGCTTGATGGGTCATTAAGAATAATCAATTCTCCAGATGGTTCTTCCTGAGGATGCCTCACATAACAAAGAGCCAATGGCCACCCTTGTTATTCAGCAAAACATGTAAGGGCATGGGGTATGGATATGTGACCTTGGACTCCATCTTTGTCAGTAACTTTCCATATACGGGAGCTGTGGACTTTGTGTGGGACAGTAAATTTCTACACAGATGGCAGAGGATAAAAAGACACCTGTGGCATCTCCATTTTGCTTCTTTTCTACTGCAGTTCTCTGGAATGTGGATTTCTAACTAAAAGGAGTATTTTGAACAATGGACTGAAGACCTTCCAATCTTTGGAAGTTTCCAGAGAGACTTTTGCAAGCCATTCCATCACTGCTACAAACATTATCTAAGGACTTTGCAATCATTTGTATGTATATGATCTTTTAACCATTTATAACTCTCTTCTTTTCATTTATTAATAAATCTTTAGCTAGTTTATTAAGGATTGGCTGACAATGTGATATTTGGGTAAGATTTGAAATATATATTGACCTGGGGGTCAGTGTCTGATCCCTTGGGATTGGTAGAACCTCGTATATAGTGAATTGGGTTTTCAGTAACCTCTCACTATATTACACCTGTTTGTCTGGATGGAAGCCAAGGGCTCCAATGCCTAAAGGGGACTGTGTTTGGATTTGGTTAACCAGTGTTGTGATACAGATGCTCCTTTGTTACTGGTTTGGTGAACCTAATTATAGAATAAACCACCAATTTTGGGGGACTGTTTCTTGCAGTCTGCCCTGAGTGTGGCATTCTAACTGTGGTTCATTCCACTACTCAACACACACTTGACACAGAGATGTGAAAACTACCAGAGTAAGTTTAGATTGGACCCAAAGCCCCTACATGATGTAAAAGTAAGATTTGTTTCATCTTAATTTTAAAAAAAAGTAAGTCCAATGTGGATCAAATAGCAAAAATAATCCATTTTCACATACCAAATATGACCTTATTATAATATAGCTCAGGGATCGGCAACCTTTGGCACGCGGCTCACCAGAATAAGCCCCCGGCGGGCCGGGCCAGTTTGTTTACCTGCAGCGTCCACAGGTTTGGCTGATCGCTGTTCGCCACTGGCCACGGTTCGCCACTCCAGACCAATGGGGGCTGCGGGAAGTGGCGCGGGCCGAGGGATGTGCTGACCACACCCCCCCCCCCGCAACCCCCATTGGCATGGGACAGCGAACTGCGGCCAGTGGGAGCCGCGATCGGCCAAACCTGCAGACGCAGCAGGTAAACAAACCGTCCCGGCCCACCAGGGGGCTTACCGTGGTGAGCTGCATGCCAAAGGTTGCCGATCCCTGATATAGCACATACTTCATAGCCATTTGGTGAGACTGCTTACATAAGCTTATAAGAATTCATTCTTCAAGTATTTTTAAAATGTTTGTTTTAGTTATTATTGTTTGGTTATTATTTGGCATATTAAATGTACAACAATGAATAAAAGTGACTCCCTTCCCAAAGGGTTTTAATAAAATAAAGGGCAAGAGTTTCAAAAAGAGGGGCCTAATATTAAACCTAAAGTCAGGCACCCATGTAATTGGGTTGAGTGTGGGTCTGGATAGAACTTGTGGGTGCTTACCACTTGAAAATCAACTAGGTGCCTGATATGGAATTAAGAACCTAGGTTTGTACTCCTGTTTTTGAAAATCTGGCCTATTCATATTAATAAATTATAAATAGATAAAACTTTTGAATACATATAATCCTACATCTAATAATTAAGACTATAAATACTTTTAAGCTTGTTACAAAAAATGCATTAGTAAAAATACTTTTTAAAAATATTACATTCCATTAAAAATAGCAGTAGTGACATTTGACAACCATAACTATGCACCATATGTTTCCTGATTAAAAATAATTCAGTTTTAACTTAGTTAAGATCGGTAACATAAAAGTCACAAAATCTATAAATCTAGAATATTATTGGTAATGCTGGGACCACTGAAGAAAAGCCTTTGTGTGTCATACATTTTCTTAAATAAAAGAAGTAAAAATGTGCATTACACAATCCACAGATAACCTTAACACAGTTTTCAACAAACATACCACTTCACTTGACAAAAAGATATCCAAAGATTTGAAAAACACTTGCCACTAAAGATGGGACAGTTAACAAAAATTTGAATGCAATTCTTGCCATCCCTTAATTTCAAGTGGTTTAGATCCAATATGCTGGTTTAGCTCAGTCATAAGAAATGAGATGAACTTGGGAAGCTTAGATCAGCCCCTCTGGAAAAGTCCTACCCACTTTAATATGCCGGGTTGGGGGGGGAGGGGAACCCTAATAGGGTTCTATAGAAATCGAGGACCTGATGATGGACCATGAAGATCAATGAGAATGTTAACACTGATTTTAACAGAGTATGTTTGGGCCTTTAATAGGGTTCTATAGAAATACTATTTAAAAAAAAAATAACAACAAAATATAATAGAGAAGGATACCCACTTTATAGAGTTTTGTTTAAATATTCTATACCAGGCATATATATTTCTATTAATTTCCATGTGATGGTTCAAAAATATATGAATCTATCATTTTGTATTAAATTCTATAAGGATTTCCCATAAGGCAGGATTCAGATCTAACAACCAATGCCTGAATATTCAGGGACATCTGTTCTTAAAGTTTTGGCTTGAGCACAGCGCCTCTTCCAACATGAACATCCACAATATAGCTAACTGTAGCTTAAATGGATCAAATTACATAAATGACACCCTCTCAAAACTCTCACCCACATGTTCCAGCATGTTTCCAGAAAAAATGGCATGTCTGTATTCACAGACTTTTAAGGCCAGGACGATGAATGATCATCTAGTCTGCTCTCCTGCATAACACAGGCCAAATAATTCCAGCCAGTAATTCCTTCCCCACGTTTATTAGTTCCTGTTGTTAGAGCATACCTTATAGAAAAAGATATCTGATCTTGATTTGAAGTCCTCAAATGATGGAGACTCCATAACATCTCTTCCTAAATTGTTCCATTGGTTAATTAGCTTCATTGAAATACGGTGCAATTTTTTTAACTATCTGAATTTGTCTAGTTTCAATTTTCAGCCTTCGTAACTTGTTTTGTCCGATACGATAAAGAGTCCTCTATTATCTGAAATCTTCTCCTTATGTAGGAACTAGGCACTATATTATCCCTTAGTCTTTTGTAAATATTTACTTGACCTGCTGCCTGCTGTAACACATATAGGAAAGTGTCTCTTAATCAGTGTGTATCAAGCTAGTCAAGTGAATCTTCTCTTCAATATAATCCTAACAGCCTCACCTCATCATGTCCCCTATTGAGCCTATGAATTGATTAGCCCAAGGAATAGCCAGATCCAACTTCTTTGTATATATTTTATTTGATTTTCTGACCAACTCGGAAACTGACAAATATCAGAGGAGAGATAGGGGGGATTTTTCTGTGCTTGACTTACTTTCTGATATGGCAAGCAAAGATGGAATGCCCAGTTGAGAAGATCAAGCTTCAGCACCAGATTGAGTTTTCAAAAGAGTAAACATAATTTCCCACCAGGACTCAAAGACAAGCTCAGAAATATAGCGAGGCTGGCTAGCTTTTCAGTTTTTCCCAGTCTGCAGGGAAACCCTAATCTAATCTAGCTCAAGCTGCTCAATTGAGTTCAGGCTCAGATTCCCTGCAGTAGGCGTAGCTCTCCTCAAATGCAGAACAGGACTGATGTTAATAATGCTAAGACTTTAAAACTGTGAGTCATTCCACCATTTACCATTACATTTTTGAAGCCTATTTTTCCTTACTGAGCATCTCCTGTTAAAAATATCTTTTTAGTTCTGCTACTAATATGGTTGCCTATGACAGTGTAATTTTTGACACTATGTTAGTGTGGATTGGTCAGTATATTGGGCTTTAAAAATAGCTCTCATATCTCAGTAAGTGAACAATATTGTTTAATTATTTAGATCACACCAAAGCTGTACAAAACTGTGAAAAATAGAACACAATTTCTGCTTTACAAATCTGTGACAGGGTCCCTTAGAAGGGGTGCCATTAACAGTATCTAACTGGTAGTTGTGGGGTGGAGAATATTGCACATGCTTTTCTTCCGCTTGACTGACTCATTTTCTTTCATTATGCTTGAGGGAGTCAGGGATTCATCCTGGAATGACAACCAAGCACATGCATGCGGTTACACAGTTTAGAGCTACTTGAGAATCCTAGTGCTAACTTGAGCTAAATGAGCAACTGTCAGGCATAGGTCTGGTGCCGCTGAGAATTATCATACAGGTGGGAACTCTTTTCCAAATGTGGGACCACTACTCAAAACTTTTTTCATTGTGTTTTTCAGTGTGTTGTTCCATAGTGATTTACGGCTATATTCATATTGCCACTTTAGACACCTAAATCCCATAATCAGGCCCAACTGGGATCAACAAAACATCTGCTCAGTTGCTCCTGAACCCTGTAGGTGCCTAAAATCACTGACTACATTTTTGCTGTGAAAGTTCCCTCAGAACCCCTATGTTTCTGCCTTTGAGCATGCACACAGTGGTCTGCATGCCAAGCCCCAGGGTGATGCATGAACTGGGAAAAGATAGTTGTTCCTCTGCATAAATTGCCTTCAGGGCCCAATCTGGTAAGCATGCTCAGAGCTTGCTTACTAGAGTGGGCCCCTTTAGATAAGCTTACAAAAATGGGTGTGGGGCGAAGAGGTGGAAGACCTCTCTTGTCACTTTTAGCCCAGTGGTTAGGGTACTTGCCTGGGAGGCGGGAGATTCCCAGTTCAAGTCCCCTCTCCACCTGAGAGAGAGTGCGAGAAAGGGGATATGAACTGCCATCTCTCCACTAAGTGCCCTAACCACTGAGTTTAGGGATTTTCTGATGGGGAAGGGGTCCCTCAGTCTCTCCTGTTGAAGCTGTTGCATTGGGGATAATGAATAAATAAAAAATGGAGTAGGGGAAGTGGATCCTGGGACCCCCTCAGTGAGGGTACTAAGAATGGCTACAGAATCATTCTCATGCTTGCTCTCTCTGGCCCAATGATTCCATTATGATTTAATCCAAAGTGGAACAGCTTCAACAGGAGAGAGTGAAGGGGTCCATATCAGACTATCCCATAGCTCAGTGGTTAGTGCACTTGGTAGAGTGGTGGTAGAGCCTAGTTTAAATCTTTCTCCCCTTAGTTGGAGATGTGACTTAAACCGGGGGTCTCCCACAGTTCCAGATGAGTACTTTCACCACTGGGCTAAAAATGATTATGAAGGTTATCCTCCTCCTCTCCACCCCAGGCTTCTTGCTAAAATGGTGTAGGCACCTAAAACCAAGCAAAGGTCTCCAGCTGAGAATCCCAAGCAGAGGGAGGTGCTTCCCTGCAGCCTGGATTTAGGCACCTATCTCTGAAAAAGGGGCCAGGTTTGGCACCTCCCATTGGCTAATTAAGGTGAGAGCCACCCAACACACTGGCTGTGGTGAATCCCATTCTGAAGTGCCTCTTTCCCCCCATTCATTCTATCGGGAGCCTAGTCAATCTTTGTGAATCCCGATGATTTTCTAGGCACCTCAAAGTTAGACAGAGCAATGCTCAGTGTCACCACACCTAAGTTCCCTTTTGTATGTAGCCCTTTTAGCATGCACACCAGTTTCTATGAGTTCTATGATTTAATAATGGTATATTAAACTCTTCCATCCTGAAAACTGGAATATTATGGCCAGGGTTCTATGTCCTTCATAATTCAGCAGCTGTAGAATTCAGCTTTTTTTGTGTATGTGTATGTGTGTGTGTGTGTGTGTGGAAATGGTCTTCCCCATTTCAGCATGGGGTCAGGGGGTAGGAAATTTGGTCAGATCAGCAGGGGGATGGGAGAGGTGAGAGCTCATACCCAGATATGCTGGAACCCAGACCCTTGTGCTCAAAGTGCATGTATAAGTGTGCCTGGGGAAGGGGCTTCTCAGCCTCCTATTGGCTAGCCTCAGGGGTACAGAGGAGCTAATTGGCTGTCATGCCCCTTCCCCTTTAATTTAAAGCTTCTCCAAATATCCAGGAGCCACTTGCAGCTATTGCTGCCATTTCTCCCTCTCTGTAGTTGAGGTACATTGAGCTGTGTTTCCAGGGTCCAACTGATCACCTGTATCTTGGATCAAAAAGGAATTTTTGCCCATTGGACCAAATTGTTAAGGGTCCAAAGGGTTGGATTTTTTTGCCTTTCTTGCAGCATTGTGGAGGCACAGCTTAGGTTAAAAGGAATATGAACAGGAATGTAATGCTAGGTGGTAATATATACATGTTTAGTTCATCTGTACTTGCCACCAGTGTCCAGGGCAGCTAAAGGCTGAATTGTCTGATTAACATTGTAGCATCTGAGCGCTATAGAAATAATAACTATTAGTAATAGTTCACAGTTAATAGTTAATAATTAAACAATACTCTCCAAAATATAGAACTAATGTGACATTTGCCTGCCTGTAAAAGGGCACAGGTGAGCCCCTTTATCTTCTGCCACTTCTGCAACCACAAAGCAGCCTAGACCTCTCCTTTGGTGCAACCACCAGTGCTCTTTATTTACAGTACAAGTTCCCACCACCTTGTAGCTACAGGCAGCATCAGATTTATCACCTCAGGGACTGTTGGCTCCTGCAGCCAGCAGGGGAGCATGGCCTCTAACTCTCTAGCTCCTCTCTTTCCTCTCCCTGGCTTTCTTCCTGCCAGCCTTTATGTAGCCCTTGTCTAATGAGGCCGGCAGCTGTTCTCCATTTGCCACTTAGGCCTGGGCTTACTCATCCAGCTCCAATTCCCCTTTCCTGATTGGAGCTGGAGTGACAGAGGGCTGGCTCAGGGTTTCCTAGCCAGCACCTTGTCACACTGCCATTACCCTATTCAGTTTGCTTGTTGCACTCCCATGTACCCAGGGTCTCCTTCAATGTATTTTATAACCTTTCAATTAAATCTTTCTTCCACTTTTTATATTAATTGTCTTAATTACGCTCTTCACAGGGGCTGTGTCATTTCCGTGCATATTTATGCTAAGCACTATACTAATGAGGCGACTGTCACAATACATATGTAATTAATAAATAGTAATGATGCTGCATGAAGTCCTGGAACTGAGACTAGAGGCCCATTGCAAGGAAGCTGAAAGGTGAAATTTCCTTGAGATAAATAATGCAAATAAAGATAGCGTCAGAAGCTATCTGGTGAGGTTCTGTTGGTTGCTGTGCAATGTAATGAAGTCATTGCCTGCTGTGACTAGATAAATCAAATATTTCTTCACAGTGTGCAGGTACCCTTGTTTAGTCACAGTATAAAGCTCATAACAATGCAGTGTTATAATGCCCACTTTTATGCATCCAACAATGAATTTCCAAATACACTAAGTAGTAATGCAAATTGAGGATGATTTAGTAATGGAATGAAAAATCAGTTTGCAGTTGCTGCTGTTATACAGAGAGACACGGCATGCTGGCTGAAAAGTTGCAATCTATCAATCTTAATTCTATGCAAGCAAAAAGGTCAAAATGTGAATCTTATCAGATGGAATTTGACTTCTTCCTCCTGCGCTCTCAATGACTTTTAATTGTGCCTTCTCAGAGAAGCCCAGGAGTGTTTTTTTTTTTTTTTTTTTTTTTTTTTTTAAGACTTTACTGTGTTCAGAAACAGGACCTTGAACTGGGAGTGGAGAGGAGTCACACTGCTCCAGTAGTGTTTCATTCACAAACCTGAATTCAGGTTAAGTTGAACAAGTGGAACTTTATTAAACCCTATGGACTGTTATGTCCATATAGCTGAGTTGCTTCCAGCCTAACTCCCTGGTGTTCTCTGTTTCCACTGGTGTCCTTTCTATAACAGTCTCTCCCAAGAACAGAGGCCCTCTGATTCCAATTCCACTGATCATGCTTAGGCATGGCAGATTTTTTAAAATATATTTTTAATAATTTGACATAATATCAATGTTTATTTTTAAGCATTTTTTATTTTTATTGATATAAATTTTCACCGTTGTGGAGTGGGATGGGGGTCCCACAACAGGGGTGTCATACAATAATTATATAATGACAGTAGATATTGAGAATCAAAAACTTAAAGCTTCATAACAGTTAAAATACAAATTTTCAACATCACATGACAGAATATGCAATGTAAATATCCTTGAATCCAACTCTAATAAGTTCTCAAGCAGTATGTTTCCTACTTTGCCTATCTTTATATTTCAATTATCAATGGAATTTTTTTATATTTGTGTGTGTACAGTTTAATTCATGATATTTATTTACATGATATATCTTCCGAAGTTTAGATTTTAATATAAACATTAAAACCAAATAATTCACATTTTAACCCAACCCTATGTCCTTTGCTAAGTAAATGCTAGCACGTTACCACGCTGGAGTTTCATCTATACCAGGACTCAGTTGGTCTCCTCAACAGGGAACCACACCAAGAGTGACCTATCTCTGTCTCTTTGTAATCTGTCTCCAAGTCTAGAAAAGTATCTGTCTGTGGAGTCTACTCCCTCCTTCCCTGTTGGGTTGGCTTCTGGATGGTTCTCTCTCTCTCTCTCTGTTCTGTGATTATCTCTGCAGGCTTTCCCGGGGTCTTGCGTAGGCTCGCTCCCATCTCCTGTTTCTTCAGATCACTTGTTCCTCTGGCATATTCACCTCTTATGACCTAGATGCCACTTTGACCCTCACAACTCCTTTAATCCACTCCTTCTGATGTCTCTATAATGGATGGATCCTCAAAGGGTTGCCTGTCTCCAGAACCAGTAGCTCCTTGTCATATCCTAGTGCATACTTTCTCTAATTATTGGCCATCTCCTCTCCACAGTAACTCCATCATGGCTGCAACAGATCTCCCCTCACTGGTAGCAGGCTTCTGGTCCTTTGTCCCATCAGTGCCTGTACTGGACTGTTTTGGGACACTTATGATGCCAAAAATGTTAACAAGGTGTCTGAACCAGAGAAATAGCCTTGTGTAGGTCTCTTAGATGTTTCACAGCTTGATTCCACCTTACTATTACTGGGGGCATGCTGAGGAGTAGGTGTGGTGGTCAAACTCCCATTTTGTGTAAATTCCTTAATTCTCCTGATACAAATTGAGGTCCATTGTCAGTGAATACAGTATCTGGAAAGCGATCTCTCTCAAAGCTATCTCTTTGCTTCTTGTATTCATCACCTCCCAAACATTTGAATAGTAGTGCACTGTAATCAAGCACGGGTTTCCAATGAAGGTAAATAGGTCCATGCCAATCTTTTCCCATGATAGGTGCACAGCTTTTGTCACAACAGTCTCTTTCTGATGGCAGTTATCACACAACAGGCAGGTGTCCCACCCTTCTATCAAGGAGCGCAGCTGTGTATTCATTCCTGGCCACTAAGCACATTCTTGAGCCTGTGGGTGCCCAGGTGTGAGGCATGTGTTTTTCTATGACATCCTTATGCAACCCTTCTGCCCATTTGAGTTGGCAGCAACAAGGGTCGGGTTCAGTATCTAGGGTTCTGTTTCAATAACACAATGCAAAACCGGCTCGAGCCCCCATCCAGTGACCTGGGACAATTACACACCACCACCCAGGTGCCTCTAAGAGGCAATACTTCCCCTCTCGCAAGCACGGAGTCTGAGTGTAGCAAATCCTGTTAATAAAGGATGGAAACAATGCGGCATTATGTTGGGGAAACACCACAAACAGGATTCATAACACAAACCATGAGCAAAAGACCCACCCCCAAGTAAGTTTGGCAGTATCCTTTCCCCCTCAGGGTCTTAAGTCCAACAACCCAAAAGATCACCCCAAAGTCCCAAAAGTCCAACAACCCAAAAGTCTCTGTCCCTGGTCAATGCAGCCCCAGAGTACAAAAGTTTATCTGCAGAGTCTTACCTCCCCCCCAGCCTGGGTGGAAATGGGGGGGGGGGAAGGGGCACGTGGGGTGTTAAGGGGCACCTTACGTGGTCCGCAGCCAACTGCCCCGCCTCTCCATGGGGTTCTGTTGTAGCTTTCACCACGAGCCGCTCCACTCCACCAGCCACTCTGCTCCTCCAGCCGTCCCGTGAGCCGCTCCAGCAGTCCCGCAAACTGCTCCGCTCAGCTCCGCTCCGCCCCACTTCACTCCACTCGCTCTCCCGTGAGCCGCTCCAACCATCCCTCAAACTGCTCCGCTCCACTCGCCGTCCCACGGGCCGCGCCAACCATCCCACAAACTGTTCCGCTCTGCCAGCCGCTTAGCAATAAATCTTCAGGCTCCCCCACTAGTTAACACAGCACTCAGTGATTTCAGCTTGTAGTAGGGGAGCCCCAGCGCTGGTGCACCATTGGTCCAAAGTGAATTCAGCATAGCAGCCTGTAACTAGACTCTTAATGGAATCAAAATTAGGTCTGCTATTCAACAGTGGAGAGAGGAAGTGGTATAATTGGTGTTTCAGGCCCTCAAAGGGGAGCCCAAACCATCAGGTACAACTACCTATCCCCAGCCTCTCTCAATTCACTGGGTTTTGGAACCCATGTCTCTTGTCTAGTGAGTGCTGCTTAGTTGATGGTGAGACCCTCTGTCATAAAACAGTTTCATTGTCCTTGATTCACATAATCAGGGTAACAACACTTTATTCCTCCTGCCCCAATAACAGAGAAACTGGGGATCCCACAGCAGCCAAAGTGACCATTTTGGGCTGCTGTGGGCTCATGCTAGGCGGGGTGGGTGTGCCTATGCAAACAAGATCAGCTCCTGAAGTTCTTTTCCATGCTCGCCACAATTCACCACCAGATGTCGGGGTAGAGCTCATCCTGACTCTGCTTACACTTAAGTATGAGGTGCTGCCCTTAAAATATGAGTCCATCCTGTACATCTCTGCTCATTTGTTAATTTGAACATATGTTTCTGCTCCTACCTGTACTTGGCTTTTGTCTTCTGGCCACCCTGCTCTCTTGACTACCTGTAGTTGGATGTCCTTTTCCATAGTCTCTTTGATTTCCATCAGCTGTTGAAACTGGGAAAAAGTGCAGCATATTAATAGATTCAGTGGCCTGATCCCCTTCCCTTAACTCACTGATGCTGGGTGCTCTGCTCAGGGTGTCAGTTAACATCAGAATCATCTGGAGAATATCTGAACTCTAACTGGTAGCACTGGAGATGCATCAACATATGTTGCAATTTATTTGGAGAATTAAGGGGCTCTGCCGTGATTGTCTTTAGGGATTTGTGGTCCGATTGCACAATTACTGACTGGCCATAGGGTACTAATGAAGTCATTCCACTCCAAATTCCTCAGCCAGAAACTCTTTTTCTAGCAGGCCATATCCCTGTTCAGTCTCTGACAGGCTCTGCTGGCATAAGCAACTGGCTGCTCCTGCAAAAGATCTCACCAGTCCTTTCTCCAATGCATCACAGTGTCTGTGGCTCTGCTGGCTGGTGGTACAGGTCTGGGGCATCCATTACCATTTGTTTCAGTGTATCAAATTCTTGCTTTTGGGGACCTGTCCAGACCCACTCAATATTCTGCCTTATGAACTGACTTGTGGTTTCCACTACTGCACCCAGGTGTGGACAGAAGCTGGACAGAAACCTTATCATTCCTGTGAAGTACTGTAATCCTTTCACATCCACTGGAGCTGACATGTCTCTGACTGCCTAGATCTTGTTAGCATCTGCTTTCAGTCCCTCTGCTGTGAGTTGATGTTCAATGTATGTCACCTCATGCTGTTTGAGTCACATTTTTTTCTGAGTTCAGTTTTATGTCCTTCCATTGCTGTAGAAAAGCTTGTTGTTTTCTGTCATGGTCTCGTTCAGCTCTGTATCATTGCTCCCTTCACCGACAATGAGGATATCATCTGCAATTATTTTCACCCCACGCAATCCTTCCACTGCTTGGGTGATTCTTCTCTGGAACATGCTCTGGGGCTGGGCTTCTGCCCATCACCATGGGCAGCCATATGGGGAGACCAAATGGTATTGCAAAGGTTGTCAGCATGCTGGACTCTTTATCCAGGCTTATGTGCCAAAACCTATTCTTCACATAACAAACCATAAATATTCTGGCTTTGGAAAGTTCTGGCAAGCTGTCATCAATTGTGGGCAGTGGAAAGTGGTATCTTTTCAAAATATGGTTCAGTGGTTTTGGGTATATGCAGATGGTAATTTTCCAGATGATTTGTTCGCCACCACTATGATGCTCACCCAAACTGTGCTAGCCTCTACAGCTGCTATGATACTCCTGTTCTGCATACTTTTGAGCTCCTTGCATATTGCATTGCATAATGCCACTGGACATTTCCTTTGCGATAAGCACATAGATTCCATTGTGGGGTCTACTTCCAATCATAGATTTCGTTAAGGTAACCGTTGCCTCGTCAGTCTCAGTATTTCTCCCTCTGACAGTGAGTCCCTGGAGTAAATCAATTTTACTCTGGTGGGTTTTAATTCTTCATGTTGATTTATTTTTCAGTATTTACCTGGTGGGCTTCAGGGTAGGCCAAGCAGTTCTCTAAAGTAAAAAACAAACAAACAAACAAATAAAATCAAGAGTGGGACGTGGTGCTTATCAGATACTATCACAAACTTCAGTTCATAACCATTGTTTTTTGGGTTAGTTACTGTGAGGTCAAATTTTCCTACAGGTTGCATTATTCTCTCATTTTACATTATTAGATTGTGCCTGATGTTTGTAATGGGGGTGTTTGAGTCCAATTCACCCCCAGGAATAATAATGCAGGAGATCTGCTATTCAGCTGAAATTGCAAAGGATGTTGCTCTTTTAACAGTGTTGCATGCACAGGGATTGGTATTGAGAGATCAGAGCTAACATCTGTGCAAAATGTACAGCATTTGCTGGTGATCAATGCTGTGAAAATTTTCTACATTGTAATATTTACCCTATATCACATTAATATTTATAGTATTCAGATAAATAGTGTAATAGGTAAGGTAGTTTGCTGTCTGACTTCAAAATATAAGTAGGCCCTTTTCCCCTCCTGAAAACAACAATATCCTAATGAAATTTATTTTATTTATTTTTTGTTTAAAATGGGTGTACATAGGGTGGGCACAATATTTTTGGTACATTTTGGGCTCTCTGCTTCTCTCTCTCTCTCTCTCTCACACACACACACACACACACACACACACACGATGATGTGGTATCCAGGTTTTATTGACATAAGTTTGGGATGGCTACATAACTTATGAGTAGCAAATGTACACGTTACAAGGGGGAAAAAAGATACTATTTCACCATCTTTCTCTACCTATAAAGTCTGAGCTTTAGTTACCATGAATCCAACTATCTAGGGCTCCAGTGGAGTCATAAAAACCTCTAAAAATGACCCGATATAGCTAAAACTGCCACAAATTTCAAGTCCATTATCTCAGTATTTTCCAATGCTAAAAATGAGAGCTGTGTGTCCCACTGGGAAGCTAAGAATTGACCCTTTTCAGTAAGATAAAGCTACATTTTCTAGAACAATAGGGCTAAAAGATATTACTCTGAGACATTTTTAGGAGCAGCACATTTATGTAGAAACTTGTGTTAATGGTAATAAGGAAATTGTAAGGGCATTTTGGCTTCTAATACATGGCACAAATCACTACCATATGTATCTTGTAAAATCAATTATTTTACACGCGTTTTCACTCAGAATGGAAAATGTAAATTTTAAGTGCGTTAGCTAATTCATCTATCTATTAGTAATAAATAATTAGATTTGGAAGTACTATTACAGACAGGTATTGGGTTGTGTAACATTTTGTTTCAAAGAACTTCATATACATTGTTGCATTCTTAATATTACATACATAATGATCATTAAATCTTTCTTTTGGTGTCCCTCATGGAAAATATACATTTGAGCCAAAACCCCATGAAGGCAATGGAAAGACTCCTATTGAAATGAGAGGCCTTTGTATCAGGCATTTGAAGCTCTAGGTGTAATGTGTTATATAATTACACTTAATGCTGGCTGATACTCCAACTGTTATCCTATAATACATAACACTGACCGAAAGCAATTGAATATATTGAAAGATAACAATAAGAAATATGCTTTTTTTATGATAGCACAGGCTGTTCTTAGAATCAATTGTAACACAAAGGCAAGGCGCAGCATACAGCATATCAGGATGGTCAACTTTTTTCATCTTCTCAAGGGACATGCACAGTAACTGCTGACTGTGTCACTGGTTCCCCCTGTGACTGCAACTACATATTTCTAATGATTTCTTTTCACTGTAGATTCTTTTTGAAAAATGTTGCAAGCCTCATAGTGCACCCAAGAGACTAGATGCTTTTTTTTTTTTTTTTTAAACAAAGAGCGTTCTACTAACACTCTCTTCAGGACATAAAATATTGTATTCAAGAACATAGAATTTTTGAAAATATTTTTTTAGCTCAGGGTTTGCTAGTACAAATTGCTGCTGCTACATGTGAAGAGGAAGAAACAATAGGTTTCTCATTTTTCATTTCTTCATCTTATTTTTTCTACAAATATGTTTTTCCCTAGAACATACTGTTCCCATTAAGTGGACAATATTTTATAATTATAACTAAATGATACTCTCTTATACTCTTCCACAGGGAAACAAAAAAAATAGCAGAGAGGAGGAAGGAAAAGCAAAATATCTGAGCTTCACTTTCAGAAAGATCAAAACTGTGAAAGATGTTCAACACCTGCAGCCCCCCACTCCTCTTCCTTCCACTGGCAAGTAGAGTGTACTCAGCGCCTCAGAGTTTGGTCTAAAAATCACTTGCTTTCTTCAGGGTGACTGGATGGCATTGATGCTGAAGAGTTTTGGAGGTTGCTTAGGGGGCCTTCAACCCACAGGGTCTGAGAAATATTGCATCTATCCTCACTGATCCTGGAGCCTCTGCACCATTCTGATGTCCCCTCACTCCATCAACATTGCTTCTGCAGGAGCTGGGCTGCCATATTGCCTGTTCCTGAAGCTGCACCGTAGCCAGAGCAGATGAGGGGAATTTAATAGGGTTTCGAGCTGCACTAACTCCCATGGGGATATCTGTTGCATGTTGAAGGAAATACATATAATGTCCCCTGCTTACATAGTTAGAGGGGTTGAACTGAGACCTTTAGTCCAAAAGTATGCATCTGGAGCCTGCCTGCAATACCACAGACTTCCACCAGCATTGGTTAACAAGTGGCCAGGTGACTCCACACTCTCCCCAGCCCTGAATTTCCCAAAAATCTGTGTTCTGAAATGTCCAACCCTGTTCTGGAACAATCAGAGGAATGTTAACGTCCATTGCTCCTTTAAAGAATCAATATACCAAACAGTTTGGTTTAAACACAGCACTGGATTGGTTTACATTAAAAAATAAAACAAGTATATTGAATTCCAATGAGATAGGTTTTAAGTGAGTACAAGTATAGGAGTAAAGTCACAAATGGTTACAAGAGAAATAAAGATAAAAACCCTTTCTAATTACTAAAACTTAACAAGTTAGACTTGGTTCAAGGTAAAACCTCAACTCATGTTTCCATCAAGATGGCTGACCAAACTCATAGGTCAAGATCTAGACCCCAAATTCAAAGAGCTGGTATCTTTTTCTTCTTAGCTTAATGATAGATAACTTGGGGAGAGGGTTTGGTCCTTGTCTTTTATAATTCAATGACTCTTAAATGAATTCATCTGAAGGATACTGCCAGATAAAAGTCTATTTTCAGTGTTAGGTAGGCAACATGGAATCTGTCTTGAAGGAAGTTTCCTTCTGCTTCTTCTCCTGCTGAAGTTGTGTCTGCTAAAATACAGTTTTTTTTAGTTCCGGCCCCCTCCAGTGCAATTGAATGAACGTTAGACATATGAGTGTCAATCTCCTTCCCTGCCCTGATAATGTGAGGTTTGTCTTGTTAGCTTGATGGGTCTATGTGATATGTAAATGCATTCTAATTGTCTTTCAGAGTACTATGGAAATAACTCCAATAACTTTGTACACAGTTGCTTGCACCAACATTATGCAATGATACTAATAACCTGTGAGTCATGAGCTTTCCTTTGATATCTTTCATGACATTTACCAAATACTTTTTATAACATTAAAGAATTGGGGTATACTTGAACAAGCTAATTTTGCTGCAGTTCATTACCATATATCTGGGTACCAATTGTCCTCTGCCCATGGACTCTTCTTAATGTCACGTAACCCCAAACAGCACAGGATTGAAAAAATTCTATCTGAGAAAGGAAAGAGGAGAAAAAAGCAGCTATTGGTAAAATGGTTGGGGTAGCTGATAAGTTTAACAGCTGGGTAGAAACTTCTCAACTTTGATATTTAGCCATGAAAGAAAACAATGACCTCTGCAAAGAGAGAAAAAATGAACAACGGCATTTATATTATTTTGCCCAGCAATGCCAGCTATGTTTTTCGACCACAAAGCAGCATGGATTTTAGAATACATCTAGTTAAGTGCTTGAATGACCCTGAGGCCTGGAAATACAATACCCACACAGCTGGAACAGTATCAGTGAAGACACCCCTTTTGAAATACCCTTTGGCATTAAGAAATGGATTTTCACACTACAACAAGGCTATTACTTGTCCATACCTACATTACTGAATTATATGAACAATACCATGGCTAGTCATCTGGGACTGCTTGAGGTGGTCATGAACTACAAGCCTGTGGGTAGAAAAGTTAAGACTTAAATCCTCCGATGTTCCTTATGCATTTTCTACTGGTGAGGAGATACCTAATATTTTGAGTTTGGGCCTCAAACACAGTGTCAAAAATCCCCTTCTTAGCAGACATTACAGGGTGTTCCAACTCCTTGCATCCCTGTTACACTGAATCCCCATCCGAGGAATGAGTTTTTCACCATCGGTTATGATGAAATGCATTACGTCCCTATCAGTAAACACCATCAACACCGTTACCATTGACATAAAGACAGACCAGAACACACCTCTCATTTTATTTCGGCAAGGTGATAGACTGGGGTTTTTAAAAACCAAAATGTTATGGTGACCCTAAAAAATTATGGGGACCCTAATCTGTACAGAAACTATGACAAAACTCAGACTGGATATGTCCTCCCTGAATATCATGGGGCCTCTGTGATGTATGGGGCTGGCATGGGTGGAATATTCCATAGCCTCTTTCGAAAAAGCAGTGCCATTTTTGAGGAAGGAGCTACAGGTTTAAATGTAAAAACAGCACTCAAAACATAGCCAGAGGTATGATAAGCCATGTCTCCCAAGTTGGTCTGGAAAAGATGGGTAATCTGGCTTCACAATAGAGATGAGGGCTGATGTATATTTAAAAGGAGGAAGCTTAAGAGAAAGAGAAATGCATCATACCTGCGATGCACAAGTCCTCCAAAACACTTTAAAAGAAAGGGCCATGCAGGACCAGCCATAGGTGAAAGACCAAAAGGAAGCCTAGGAGAAAGAGGAAATAATCTCACCTGGTAAGAGAGATTTTTAATCAACATGGCTTTTGAAGAACGTAGCAAATCCAAACACGCCCTTATGCAGACCAGCATTGGGGAAAAACAAAAACATCAAAGTACAGCCTCGATCAGTCATTACAGATGCTGCCCTGTTCGACTTCATTATAGCAGGGAATGGCATAGATTGTATGAATTTAAACTACAAGTTACTGTAACTTTGTTGCAAGATTGTAAAAGAAGATTGGATCACTCTCAATGGGGCCTGGTGAATTACACTCTGGCTTCTGCTTTCAGTCAGATGGATGTTACTTTGGGAGACTGCTTCATAAGCCAAAGCAACCACTGTTACCCTTACAGAGCCTTTGTAGAATTACAGCGATGACACGCTTGTCACACAATCTTTCTCCAGCCTGTTTTACAAAGACACTCCCAGACAGCACAAATCAATGGAGCTAGATGGCGAGAATCAAGAGTTTGTGAGGTGGGCAAACCTGATGACCCAGAGCAGGAAGACAGAGCTGTTGGATCATCTGCACAGTGACATATTTTTTCAAGAAAAACTTTTGTTGAATGGTGTGGATGTGAAACGTAAACTGAAATGAAGTAAAGATGCTTTCTGCTTAATGGGAAATGAGACCAAAGGCTTTAAACTACAGGGTATATCAGTGTCCCTTTTTGTGAGGAAAGTATGGGTGACCCCAGGCATCTGTCTGGGGCATGCAGAGGCCCTGCATACTGCTAATGCGAACTATTCTGTGGACCATATGGGAATGAATGTATTTAGCATCCCCACAGGCAGCAGTGTCAGTAACCGGGAGATCCTGATCCTGGGGCAGTTACCCAGAATGCATGTCTTTGCACGGTGAGCACATACCAGCTAAGCCTCTGCAACCGAACTTTGAGGCCAGGAACTGCAGGAGAGTACATGAATCAGGTACAGACAGCTGGTAAAAACATGAAAGATCATTTTCTGTTATATATGACTGTTTTTTCTTAGAGAAAAATACCTTTATTTGCCATTGATTTTTGTTCCTTATGAAAGAAGACTGCTGCATCTCTATCTTTTGTGGGGTGTTCTCCCCTGGGTCTATGCTATAGGCCAGGACTAGATTGTTCAAACTGTCACAGTTGATCTTTTCAGTATGCTATGTATAGGGTAATTCCTTTGACTTTCATATAGGCCTTTCCTCCAGACAGCTTATACCTGTATGTTTTTAGACCTGCTGACTACTCCATGATGTATTGATCTGGGAGGATGTTGCTTCAGTGGTCCCCTGAATAATTCCCGAGAGGAGGGTTCCAGTCTCCCTCCCTTTACACAAATATCACCAAGTCTGTGTCATAGTAGAGGCATTGCTTTTGCAACATAGCTAACTAGTTGTATAGTTCTAAGCAGGAGTAGTCAATGGTGAAACAAGCTATGAAGATGTTCATATTGCCAGAGACCATGTTGCACTCTTTTGCATGCTTCCAACATGTGCAAGCTGTTTCATCATCGATAAACTTGCTGGATGAAACCTCATAATTGAGGGAAAATAGGTACTGCAAGTTCTTCAGGGTCTTTCACGATGCTGGTTCTGGGTAGGTTTGCTCTTTTGATGAATTTACTCCATAGAGAATTTAAAAACAGTCTAGCAACTTCCAAGAAGTGGAAGATTGGACAAATGACCAGGGAGAAGTATAAAAATATTGCTCAGGCATGCAGGAGTGAAATCAGGAAGGCCAAATCACACTTGGAGTTGCAGCTAGCAAGAGATGTTAAGAGTAACAAGAAGGGTTTCTTCAGGTATGTTAGCAACAAGAAGAAAGTCAAGGAAAATGTGGGTCTCTTACTGAATGAGGGAGGCAACCTAGTGACAGAGGATGTGGAAAAAGCTAATGTACTCAATGATTTTTTTGCCTCTGTCTTCACAAACAGGGTCAGCTCCCAGACTGCTGCACTGGGCAGCACAGTATGGGGAGAAGGTGACCAGCCCTCTGTGGAGAAAGAAGTGGTTCGGGACTATTTAGAAAAACTGGACGAGCACAAGTCCATGGGGCCGGATGCGCTATATCCGAGGGTGCTAAAGGAGTTGGCGGATGTGATTGCAGAGCCATTGGCCATTATCTTTGAAAACTCATGGCGATCCGGGGAGGTCCCGGATGACTGGAAAAAGGCTAATGTAGTGCCCATCTTTAAAAAAGGGAAGAAGGAGGATCCGGGGAACTACAGGCCAGTCAGCCTCACCTCAGTCCCTGGAAAAATCATGGAGCAGGTCCTCAAGGAATCAATTCTGAAGCACTTAGAGGAGAGGAAAGTGATCAGGAACAGTCAGCATGGATTCACCAAGGGCAAGTCATGCCAGACTAACCTAATTGCCTTCTATGAGGAGATAACTGGCTCTGTGGATGAGGGGAAAGCAGTGGATGTGTTATTCCTTGACTTTAGCAAAGCTTTTGATACAGTTTCCCACAGTATTCTTGCCAGCAAGTTAAAGAAGTATGGGCTAGATGAATGGACTATAAGGTGGATAGAAAGCTGGCTAGATCGTCGGGCTCAACGGGTAGTGATCAACGGCTCCATGTCTAATTGGCAGCCGGTTTAAAGCGGAGTGCCCCAAGGGTCGGTTCTGGGGCCAGTTTTGTTCAATATCTTCATTAGTGATCTGGAGGATGGCGTGGACTGCACTCTCAGCTAGTTTGCAGATGACACTAAACTGGGAGGAGTGGTAGATACACTGGAGGGTAGAGATAGGATACAGAGGGACCTAGACAAATTAAAGGATTGGGCCAAAAGAAACCTGATGAGGTTCAACAAGGAGAAGTGCAGAGTCCTACACTTAGGACAGAAGAATCCCATTCACTGTTACAGACTAGGGACCGAATGGCTAAGAAGCAGTTCTGCAGAAAAGGACCTAGGGGTTACAGTGGATGAGAAGCTGGATATGAGTCAACAGTGTGCCCTTGTTGCCAAGAAGGCTAACGGCATTTTGGGCTGTATAAGTAGGGGCATTGCCAGCACATCGAGGGACGTGATCATTCCCCTCTATTCGACATTGGTGAGGCCTCATCTGGAGTACTGTGTCCAGTTTTGGGCCCCACACTACAAGATGGATGTGGAAAAATTGGAAAGAGTCCAGCAGAGGGCAACAAAAATGATTAGGGGGCTGGAGCACATGACCTATGAGGAGAGGCTGAGGGAACTGGGATTGTTTAGTCTGCAGAAGAGAATAATGAGGGGGGATTTGATAGCTGCTTTCAACTACCTGAAAGGGGGTTCCAAAGAGGATGGATCTAGACTGTTCTCAGTGGTACCTGATGACAGAACAAGGAGTAATGGTCTCAAGTTGCAGTGGGGTAGGTTTAGGTTGGATATTAGGAAAAACTTTTTCACTAGGAGGGTAGTGAAGTACTGGAATGGGTTACCTAGGGAGGTGGTGGAATCTCCTTCCTTAGAGATTTTTAAGGTCAGGCTTGACAAAGCCCTGGCTGGGATGATTTAGTTGGGAATTGGTCCTGCTTTGAGCAGGGGGTTGGACTAGATGACCTCCTGAGGTCCCTTCCAACCCTGATATTCTATGATTTTATGATTCTATGAATTTAGCACAAATTAGACAAATAGCGTTTGTCCCCCCCATCCAAAAAAAAAAAAGAGCATCTGTAGGCATCAGATCCACACTCATCACTTCCCACTCATGCTCCCATGCGGTCCTGACTACATACCCTTGTTTTTTCAGATAATCAGTTTTGAGCTGTGCCTTATAATCCCAAATCCCCTGAAAGTTGTCCCTGTCATAGGGTTCTGCATTTCCCCCAACAATAACAGGTGACATAGCCATGGAAAAAATGCCAGTTAAATTCAAAGTCTGTCTGTTTCCCATCAATGACAGTGCAACTGTCTAGAAAGTAAGGTCCCACCTGTTATTTCCCATGTAATGCATGCTGTGTCTGTATATTTTCTTTGAGCTGTATACAACAGTCACTCAATAATTGGGGTTGAATATCTCTCTGTCTGCGATAATTGTCTGGAGGGAGAAGTGCTGACCTGTAAAAACATAAACCTGTACATATCCATGTAGACAGATCCGAGTGTTATATACTGGAAAGGATCTATAGACATTTTTATCTCTCTGAATTTATCAGGATATTTCTCTTCAATATCTCCCATCTTTGTCATTTGAATAATCTCTTTTCTGTACAATATACAGGCCTGTCTCAAAATTTTGATATCCTGCTGACAATAATATGTGAGTTCTTTGTACAAGTCAAATGTCTTATATTGATTGTATGGTTACCAGTCTAGAAATTCTGCTTTCTTCTCAGGCATCATGCTGACAATGCTCTGCCCCTGGCATAAGCACCACATAATTTTGCTTTTTTAAGTGTTAAAAAATGTGGGAAATACCCTTTATAACCTTCAAACCCCATCAGCTGTGGTAACTTGTTAAGCTTCAAAGGCAAGAAGTTAGAGTCAAAAAATTGAATGCCCAGGGCCTTAACTTTCACATTGATTGAGTTATCACTTCTATGCACATCTTTTCCTTCAGTAACTGTCTAACAATGAAGTACACATCAAAACCTTTGGAATTGTGCACTGTGAATGTGTAGTCCTGGAACTTTTTGTCAATAAACTTCTTAAAGGTATAAAGACATTCATCCCCTAGAGTTTTTCAGGTTTTAGAGACATAGCAAAAATATAATTGTGCACATGTAGCCCTGTCTCCTGAGTGCATTCAAATTGTTATATATATATACACTTTTCTGATGATTCAGGCTTTCTAATGTTGTCCATGTTACACAGATGATTCTCTATATCACTGGAGATGAAACCCTTTCACTGCTTATAGTGCCTCCTTTTGCATTTGTGTCCCTTGTCCACATAAAACTGACACTTTTCACATAAAGCTTGACAGACATTTAAGTTGTTCTTTTGATGCCAAGTCTACGTGACTGTTTAAACAGTCTTTGGACATGGAATACACGGTCAAGGCTTCTCAGATGCACACCCATACCATTGAATCATAGGACTGGAAGGGACCTCAAGAGGTCATCTACTCCAGTCCCCCGCATTCATGGCAGGGCTCAGTATTATCTAGACCATCCCTGACAGGTGTTTGTCTAACTTGCTCTTGAAAATCTCCAATGAGATTGTGCTCTATCAGCGGTGGCACTGATATCCGCAAGAATTGTTGTCACTGGGCAGGGTGTGGCAAAACTCACAATGATTTCTCACACCAAACAACTTTTTCACATTCACAACCCCATAGTAATGCTCATCGTGCATCAGGCTGAGAAATGTTGTGGGATACTTTGGATCCCCTGTTTGGAAAAAACAAACAAACACCCACCTTGTTATTCCCCATAAAGTATCACCTGCATGTTGACTTGTAAATGCTGTTCAAACACATCTCTATTTTGTTTTGATATGACCATCCAGTTTCTCCTGCAGCTTTCTTGCCCTAATGATTCTGCATCTGTAAGTGTACACCCATAAAACACAGATTAGTGCTAGTGTAAGTCAGGTCTACTAAATACTGCCTCTTTTTATAGATGATTAGACTGATGAGGATAGAATTTAAAAACTCTACAGCAGGGATCGGCAACCTTTGGCATGCGGCTCGCCAGGGTAAGCACCCTGGCGGGACGGGCCAGTTTGTTTTCCTGCCGCGTCCACAGGTTCAGCCGATCGCGGCTCCTACTGGCCGCGGTTCGCTGCTCCAGGCCAATGTGGGCGGTGGGAAGCAGCGGCCAGCACATCCCTCAGCCCGTGCCGCTTCCCACTGCCCCCAATTGGCCTGGGACGGTGAACCGCGGCCAGTGGGAGCCGCGATCGGCCGAACCTACGGATGCAGCAGGTAAACAAACTGGCCCATCCCGCCAGGGTGCATACCCTGGCGAGCCGCGTGCCAAAGGTTGCTGACCCCTGCTCTACAGCCACCCCCACCAATGTTTTTTTTACAATTGTCACAGTGAGGCATAGTGTCCCATCAACATGTCTCTCTCTCTATTACTCTGTAGCAGCTTAGCAGCCTGATTTGAGAAATCTTCAGCAGACAAGTCATCCCTAGTTGTTCTTACAAAACAAAGGATTGCTTAAATTATGGCTGTCTATAAGTAATTGAACAAAATAATCTGGGGCTAACCTACCATTAAAATCACCAAGAACTGTATCCCTCAGGTTACAGTTTCCATAACCAGCTAGTTTGAATTTATTCACTCAATATTGACAAAATAAAATTCATCACCATACACTGCCAGTACTAGCTTCCCACTCACCCCATAAACACATCTGTTAAGGGGCCTGTAGGTCCTCTAGAGGAGTATCAGATGCATATTGTATGCAAGTCACCATTTGAGAATCAGCCTCTGAAAGGCCATTGTGTAAAGGCCTATGGATTAGAACACAGGTCTACAGAGGGTAGACCATCTGACAGTTTCATTGTGCCACCAAGCGGTTATGCAGAATCAGGGATCATTGTGGAAAATAGATGTCACATCCAAGGGAACCAGAGTGGCAGTACCCTGTAGCCCTCTGATTGACCAAGCACCCTATTTAATTGGGGTGGGGGGGCATTGCTCCAGGAAGTTATCTGGGCAACCACCCAGACTTTAGCCTGCTATGACACTAGACTTCACCTGATCTCTGGTCTCTGACTCCAGCCTGACTTTGAACAGGATTCCAGCCTGTTACTTCCTCTGATCTCCAATCTTCAACCCCAACCTAACTCTGACCCAGATACTTATTTACTGCACCCGCTCCTGTGATTTCTCGGACTCCTGCTCAGTGTCTACTGTCTTTGATGTGCAGACCCCAGCTCAGCTGTGACTGGAAGGCCAGATTGCTTACGCCATGGTCCTTTCCACACTGCAAGGATCACCAGGAGTAGATGAGAAACCTGCTACAGAGCATTTGGGTAATTTCTAAATCAGACTTAGAAAGTCAACACTGCCCCCTAGGAGAACAGGGCCAGATCCCACACCTTCATTCTCAGTCATGACAGTTTGAGAGCCTCCACTAGGAGGCATCTTTTTGTTTTGTGTCCTCACCACCTTTTTAGCTTTGCTTATTTAAAAAACAAAATGAGCCTGGCCCATAATGTTTTGTTAGCAGTCTGTTTATCCCCCCCAAATTTACAGATACAAATGCTGATCCCAAGTTTGTTTCCCCTCCAACTGTTGTGCACCACAGTTCTTACCTCTAACACTGCCCCCTCTCAAACCCTGTACAGGCCTTCTTGTATTCAAACCCCCTTTGCCCCCCTTTGTCTCTACAGCCTTGATACCAATGTCTTGTCCTGCTTTTTTAGACCTACCTTCTCCTGTTAGAAAAGCCTGATTTATCACAGCAGTCAGCATAGCCTTTGTAAACATTAATGATTTCTCACATTCACTCCAAGGGGCTGTACTGAGGGGTAGAACATCCATTATAATTTTTTGCTTCCAGTTTTCAAAACCTTTACAACCAATATTAATAAGCTTCGTGTCCTTTAAGAGAAATTGTACACATTGTACACCATGTGTACTTTCAGTCCTTGATTTTTTTATATACTCACAACTCCTAAAACACATGATCTGGGTTTGTGAATCTTTGTTTTTGCTCTTAGTTTTCTCACGGCTTGATGTGGTGTTGACCACTGAGGAACTGGAGCTGTGTTTGCATTGTTGCTTTTTACCAGTGTCTTTTGTTTTGTACTTTGTCTTGACGTATCTGAGCTTTGGGTTATCCTGATACTTTGTCTTTGCTATTCTGCTGTTTTGTGTCGGAATGGTTGTTAAAGATTTCAGAACAGATTCTCAGTGGGGGTGGCGGGAAGCGGCGGCCAGCACATCCCTCGGCCCGCGCTGCTTCCCGCAGCCCCCATTGGCCTGGAGCGGCGAACCGCGGCCAGTGGGAGCCGTGATCGGCCGAACCTGCGGATGCGGCAGGTAAACAAACCAGCCCAGCCCTCCAGGGTGCTTACCCTGGCAGGCCGCGTGCCAAAGGTTGCCAATCCCTGGACTAGAGCATCATCAGGAAAGTATGCACAGGCCTGATTAAGAAAACAGATGTTCCAGTTTAGCATCAAATAAACATTTTACAAAATTCATAAAAAAACCTTTAATTTTATAATGTCTCTTTCTCTCCAAACCTACCCATCCCTATGTATTTACTTAAAACTGAAATTGGTTAAACAACCATATGAATAATCAAAATATATTTATTGGGTTTCAACGAACTGTCAGTTGTTGATGCTGAAGAATTTTCCTTTTCATCTGTCTTGCTTTTTTCTTTTGAGCTTGTTCACACGCTGGTCTAAGGGTATCTCTGGTTTTGACTGTATTATGCAGGATATCCTAATTACAAAAACACATGAAATAGTCTTGTAAAATTTAAAAATAAAATACTAACTAGGGGGTTTGTATTGTTTTTGCTGTTTAAAAGTCATGTAGAAGTCATTGCTTTGCAAAATCCATTTCAGGCTGTAAAACAAGCACTCACACACAACTGTATCCATTCAGGTTTGATTTATTTTTTTCCAAAACATAGACAGACATTTTAAATACCAGCTTGTGTCCCCATGCAACCATTAGCAAAAGCATGCAAACAATCCACATAGCTAAAAAACCCACAAACCCCCAGTATTTTAAGCATTCAAAATCACAGTTTGCAACAAAATACTTTTAAAAAACCCCACATCCCCATGTACCACATTTCCTGAGGAGACATATTTTCCCATAGAAAAATAAGACACATGGCATATGTCCCTAAATCACAATATAAGTATCAAAAATTTTGCAACACACACACACATTTAAAAGCAAGTTTCAGAGATGTCTATATTGCAGTGTGAGCTGTTTAGTGTGGAAACAGCAACTTCCAACTGTATTTCACCCAGGCAAGGTAAAACCCCATTTTACTGTGGTTGTGTTTAGTACTATTTAAAAACACACTTAGGGTTTTAAATAGTAGTATTCCCCAAATGTATAAATGCCTAACTAAAATTTTGCTTGTTCTTTATCCCAAAGGCCCAAATACATGTGGGGGAAAACAGAATAACTGTGACTACCTCCCTTTCCCTGTAGTGGAAGGTACATTTTGGAAACTTGCTTTTAACTACTTTAAATTGCTAGAAAACTGACCCATAGCATTCTATAAACTCCCGAGGCTTTATTTAAACTGACCACTAGAGTTCTACAAACTCTTGAAGTTTTATTTAATTTCATATTAATCAGAACTCACCACCCCCATCTGTGGGTGAACACCCATCAAACCTAATTACTGATAAGGTTCCATCAGGGTTAAAGATGTTAAGCCCTGGTGGGGGTTGGAAAAGTTAAGGAAACCTGGGTTGGATAATGACATCTAGACCTACTCTTATGGAATCACTGAAGGCAATGGAGTCACCCGGCCATTTCAATAGAGGGTTCAACAGGATTGAGTAAACTGTATTGCACTCAAGCACACATTTCAAAACATCTATGTTTTACACAAAATATGATAACTTTTTGCTTTATTTTAAACATGGGGTTTTTTTTTAATTTGCCCTGGATTCTACTACATGCATTTCTGTGTTTTTGTAGTAAATAGTTCTCTTTTCTTAAAGACACGACAGCTGAGTTCTCACCAGCTATTTTTATTTAAAAGAGACATACAGCCCTTGAAAACAAAATAAGATGCTCCATCAAACCCTACATCTTATTTAAGGACCACACAGACCTTGTAACAGAAACAGTCACAAAAATCTTTTCAATAGATATTTTTATTTACAGATACCAAGATTTATTTTATTTGATATCATCTGTACATCCCCTCACCATTCTCTTACTTAATCATTTTAGATTTCTTACAAGTGGTCTTTTTCCTAAGCAGGGTTCTGTAACTTCTTGTGCAGATCAGGCGGTCAATATAATGCACTAACTGGGTATCCTTCAGTTTGGTAATTTTGTTTAAAACACTGTTAGGGGCTTGAGCTCTTTGCATAGCATTGGTCACCCCTAGTGCTAAATATTCTTGGGTTAAGCAGAGATATTGTATTCCATAACCTATGGCAATAACCCCATTTAATAAGCTTTCCAAATACAGGTCAGCACACAGGGTCTGAAGCATGCAGTTTATATTCTCTGAAGTCCAGTTCACACATTCCTGATGCTACTAGCCTGGTGCATCTATAACACAACTCTCACAATTTTCACAAAATTTGTGCTTAAGACAATGTTTAAGGACAAAATAAACAAACTCATACAATAGACTGCATAACTCTTTTATGCTCATGACAGGGCACAGGCATCATTAGGTGTATGCCAAGGGCCTTCTTTAAATATATATAGCTATCATCCTCTTCATGCTCAGTGTCCTCTTGAACAATTTGTCTTGCTGCTGAGCAAAACCAATATGGGCCTGATTTATCTTTGTTCTCTGATGCAGTGCTGTTCAGGGCCTTCCAGTCTTCTAGAAAGGTGTGGTTGAGCTGTTGAGAGATTTACAGAAAAGAAACAGCTATAAGTCCCCCATTTTTAAATATACACAAGTGCAGGTCAGTTCCTACCCTATTACACCTCATCCTTAACTGCCACTTTTTATAGTTTATTTACCTAAGCAATGTCTTCTCCATTCACCTTGTCTGATGGCAACTCCAACGAGCCGTGGTTGCCTTCTGCCATTGGGCTGGACAATGGGTAGCCATCATGCTGTCAGTTGCTTCATGAGTGCTTGCACTTCATCATATGTCAAATCTGAGCCAAAGGGCTTCCCTTGGCCTCTCCCTCCTCCTCAGAACTGTTGCTGATGTGGCACTTTCTTCACAGCCAATCAAGCTAAAACAAATTCCATAGTTCTTATGGGGGTGATGAAGCAGATCACGTTTCCTCTCAGGATTTCTGAAAAATATACTCTTGAAACAGGATGGCATATTCTACACAATGATGGTCCTTCTGGGAGTAGTGCTGCCAAATGACCAGCTGTTGAGCTCCAGAGATTGGGAGTTTCAGCCTACATCCTTGTGTTATATCTATTCTGATTGGTACACATTTCCCTTCCGAGAAGGCCAATGGGAGCCCCCTCCAACTGGTAGAGAGTGGTGGGAATACACAACCCTTTTCTGGACCTGATTAGTCAAACCTGCTTTTAGGGGGGTATCCTATGGAGCTGAATCCCTCTGATTGGTGGTGGTGGGGATTCTTAGAGGGGTCACATGCCACCCTTGCTTCTGATTACATGTCTAACTCTGCACGAGAAGTAATAACCTGGGGGGAGGGGATTAGATGGACAGGAGTGTGGAGGCTTAGGTTCAATGTTTGATTGATGATAGACCCTTAGACCAGTAGACAGTTTGGGTTACATCTTTTGCCTGGGAAAGCTCATGCATTTGGACCGAATAGAGGTCAAGCCTCACTTTGGTGCACTGCTTTTGTAATGAGCCCCATTGGGCATACAGCAGGATGTATGAACCCGGGGCCTATAGTCTTAAAAGTATACGCTCTTATTGATTGAGCTAAAGGAGTACCTCTGTTGTTGGGTACCTACAGTCTTAACCTCTTTGTGGCTTAACTACTAGCAGGAGGCAAAGATGCACACTCTCCTGGTGTAGGTTACACAAGCTATAAAAAGCAATAGCACCCAACTCCACCCCTTAACTCATTACTACCCAGAATTCTGCAGTGTTCATGTTAAGTGGCTTCTCCAAGATCCCAAATAGGGTAGGAGAATGCTCTGGTGCTGTCACTTCACAATCCATTCCTCCCTCTGTTCTGTTCTGATGTATTAAGATGTCTGTCATTTACATGATGTAAGGAGAGCATGGGGGCAGATCATACTAAAGTTTTGATTAGTAGAGAAGTCACAGCTTCCTGCTTGCTTTCCTTAAATGTCAGATGGTTAACGCTCCCAGTTTAGATTTTGAAATGGAGTAAATTGAAAGTAACCATAGAGCAACTTCTACTGAAAGTCCACTGAGGCTCATAGGAGACAGGAGTGGGGAAGAAAAGGACCATGGATTCCACATATGCTTTATTATTATCACTGTTTATACAGATTTCTTCTAAATACCTATAGATACAGAATGAGAAAGAATGTGAATTAGGCCTTGTCTACACTATGGAGATGAGATGACCTAAGTTATGCAACTCCAGCTATGTGAATAAAATAGCTGGAGTTGACATAGTTTAGGTCGACTTACTGTGGTGTCTACACCACTCTGAGTCAACTCTTCCATCGACTTCCCTTACTCTTCTTGTTCCAGTGGAGTACCGGAGTTGACGGGAGAGCAATCTGTGGTCGATTTAGCGGGTCTTCATTAGACCCACTAAATCGACCCCCAGTGCATCGATCACCACCCCCTCAGTTCCTTCTTATTGCCTGTGACAGCTAGCTGGAACTCCCCACTGCTCTTGCATTTGCAAGTGCATGCTTCTCAGTGTCCTTTTTTGTATAAATAATTAGTGTATGTGGTAGTAGAGTAGTTCTTTATAGTCCGTGTAGATAGTTTTCATAAGTTTCCTTTGGGGGTTCCTTCCCCCCCCCACAATGTTCCCCCGGCACTGGGGTATGCCTCGGTCCCCGGGCTTTAATGGCACATAACTGCTATTTCCAAAAAGGCAAAACATAAATTAGTAACTACAAAGGCTAATAGCTATACTCACTCCCTTTAGTACTTATCTAAAAGCATCAGAGATTAAAGATGTCTGAGATATAAACTCATTTTGGAATAAGTGAACTAAACTGAGTAACATAAAAACTGATATTGATTTAGCCATATACTTTGACAAAATAAGAAGTGATCCTTTTTATCAAATCATCAGAACAGTTTAAAAGGAATGAAACAAAAATAGTTAATGTAAACTTTATACAATTAAAAAAATATTAGGCTCCTGTTAATTGAGGAAAAATAAAAAACCTCAAATATGAATAGAGGGGACATGTGATATTCAGTGAAATACAGATCATATAATGTATAACAAACGAAATTGCAGGATACTATAGTAATTTTTAATTTTTCAACCTGGTCATACAGTAGTACCTCAGTTACGAATCCCTCAGGAATGGAGGTTGTTCATAATTCTGAAATGTTCGTAAATCTGAAAAAAAACATTATGGTTGTTCTTCCAAAAGTTTACAACTGAACATTGATTTAATACAGCTTTGAAACTTTACTATGCGGAAGAAAAATGCTTAATTAAATTAAATGTGTTTAACCCTCTTAATTTAAATAAACAAGCACAGAAACAGTTTCCTTACCTTGTCAAATCTTTTTTTTTTAAACTTTCCCTTTATATTTTTAGTAGTTTATGTTCAACACAGTACTGTACTGTACACTATTTGCTTTTTTTATTTTGTCTCTGCTGCCCGATTGTGTACTTCTGGTTCCAAATGAGATGTGTGATTGACTGGTCAATTCGTAACTCTGTTGTTTGTAACTGAGGTTCTACTGTATTCCTAATATATGGTCAGAAATACTCATTATGTCAGTGTTAAGAAATCCTAATTTAATTAATCCAAATAACTGCAACAGTAAGTGGATAAGTAACAATACTGTCATGCAATTTTGTTGTATTATAAAATTAGAGTATTTCAAAGTTCATTAATGAGAGTGTCATTCCTTATAAATGTCACATTAAATTTCTTCTCAACCCCAGCTGAATATTACATGGTTATTTTTCACATCCTCTGAATCATTTTTGTACTTACACATAACAAACATAGGGAAAATATTCTCCTGTTTTCCCTAAGAACATTTATCCCTATTTGGGATCTGCTTAAAGGAAAGCATTCACAAGGGGTATTAAATGCATGTAAAATTCAAACAACTTGGAAATGTAATAGTTCAAGTTGAGTTGACAACTGAAAGATGGATTTTACTTTTCTTTGATATTCATAAATATCTGTATCACTTCGCCAAACATTCTAGGAGATTCTTTATTTCTCATTAACAGTTAAGTTGCTCTGAATTTCTTCTTTGTAGTGACTGTTAGTTATTACTTAGTATTTTTTGTATTTGTGTACAGCATTGGCCAAAGGCCCCTGTCAGTATCTGGGCTTCATTGTACTAAGTGCCATAAAAACATAGGTTCCCATCCTCAAAATACTTACATTCACTTAACTTTACCACTCTGACTAGTTCCATAGAAATCAATGGGATTACTCAGGGAACATAATAACATAAGAACGGCCATACTAAGGTCCATCTAGCCCAGTATCCTGTCTTTCGACAGTGGTCAATGCTAGCTGACCCAGAGGGAATGAACAGAACAGGTAATCAAGTCATCCATCCCCTGTCACCCATTCCCAGCTTCTGGCAAACAGAAGTAGGGACACCATCCCTACCCATCCTGGCTAATAGCCATTGATGGACCTAAACTCTATGAATTTACCTAACCTCTATGAAGTTCTTTTTTGAACCCTGTTATAGTCTTCCCTTCACAACATCCTCTGGCAAGGAGTTCCACAGGTTGATTGTGCATTGTGTGAAAAAAAAATACTTCCTTTTGTTTGTTTTAAACCTGCTGCTGATTAATTTCTTTTGGTGGCCCTTAGTTCTTGTGTTATCAGAAGGAGTAAATAACACTTCCTTATTTATTTTCTCAAAACCAATCATGATTTTATAGACCTCTATCATATCCCCCATTAGTTGTCTCTTTTCCAAGCTGAAAAGTCCCAGTCTTATTACTCTCTCCTCATATGGCAGATATTCCACACCCCTAATCATTTGTTGCCCTTTTCTCAACCTTTTCAAAGTCTAATATATCTTTTTTGAGATAGGGTGACCACATCTGCATGTAGTATTCAAGATGTGGGTGTACCATGGATTTATATAGAGGCAATATGATATTTTCTGTCTTATTACCTATCCCTTTCTTAATGATTCCCAACATTCTCTTCACTTTTTGACTGCCGCTGCACATTGAGTGTATGTTTTCAGAGAACTATCCACAATGACTCGAAGATCTCTTTGAGTGGTAACAGCTAATTTAGACCCCATCATTTTCTATACACAGTTGGGATTATGTTTTCCCATGTGCATTACTTTGCATTTATCAACATTGAATTTCATCTGTCATTTTGTTGCCCAGTCTATTTTGAGAGATCCTTTTGTGACTTCGCAGTCTGCCTGGGACTTAAATATCTTGAATAGTTTTGTATCATCTGCAAATTTTACCACCTCACTGTTTACCCCTTTTCCCATATCATTTATGAATATGTTAAATAGGACTGGGCCCTGTACAGACCCCTGGGGGATACCACTATTTACCTTTCCACATTCTGAAAATTGACCATTTATTCTTATCCTTTGTTTCCTATCCTTCCCTCTTTTCCCATGGCTGCTTTCTTTGCTTAAGAGCTTTTGGTGAGGGACCTTGTCAAAGGCTTTCTGAAAATCTAAATACACTATATCCACTAGATCCCCTTGTCCACATGCTTGTTGACCCCCTCAAATAATTCTAGTAGATTCGTAAGGCATGATTTCCCTTTACAAAAACTGTGTTGACTATTCCCCAACAAATTATGTTCAACTATGTATCTGACCATTTTGTTCTTGACAATAGTTTCAACAAGTTCAGGCAGTACTGAAGTCAGGCTTACCGGCCTGTAATTGCCGGGGTCTCCTCTGTAGCCCTTTTTAAAAATTGGCATCATATTAGCCCTCCTCCAGTCATTTGATACAGAAGCTGATTTAAATGATAGGTTACAGATGACAGTTAGTAGTCCTGCAATTTCACATTTGAGTTCCTTCAGAACTCTTGAGTAAATACCATGTGGTCCTGGTGACTTATTGCTGTTTAGTTTACCAATTTGTTCCAAAACCACTACTAATGAGATCTCAATCTGGCACAGTTCCTCAGATTTGTCACCTAAAAGAATGGCTCAGGTTTGGGAATCTCCCTCACATCCTCAACTGTGAAGACCGATGCAAATAATTCATTTTGTTTCTCCTCAATGGCATTATTGTCCATAAGTGCTCCTTTAGCATTTTGATCATCCAGTGGCCCCACTGGTTGTTTAGCAGGCTTCCTGCTTCTGATGTACCTTAATTTTTTTTTTCTATTACTTAGAGTCTTTGGCTAGTTGTTCTTCAAATTCTTTTTTGGCTTTCCTAATTATATTTTTAACACTTCATTTGCCAGAGTTTATTCTCCTTTCTATTTTCCTCATTAGGTTTAACTTCCACTTTTTAAAGGATGCCTTTTTGCCTCTCACTGCTTCTTTTACTTTGTTGTTTAGCCAGGGTGGTTCTTTTTTGGTTCTCTTAGTATGCTTTTTTAATTTGGGGTATATATTTAAGTTGAGTCTCTATTATGGCATCTTTAAAAAGTTTCCATGCAGCTTGCAGGGATTTTACTCTTGGTGCTGTACCTTTTAATTTCTGTTTAACTAACCTCCTCATTTTTGTGTAATTCCCCTTTCTGAAATTAAATGCTACAGTCTTGGGGTGCTCTGGTGTTTTCCTCGCCACATGGATGTTAAATTTAATTATATTATGGTCACTATTACCAAGCGGTCCAGCTAAATTCACCTCTTGGACCTGATCCTGTGCTCCACTTAGGACTAAATCAAGAATTGCCACTCATCTTGTGGGATCCAGGACTAGCTGCTCCAAGAAGCATCCATTTAAGGTGTCAAGAAACTATCTCTGCACCCCTTCCAGAGGTGATATATACCCAGTCAATATGTTCATAGTTGATATCTCCCATTATTATTGAGTTTTTTATTTTAATAGCCTCTCTAATCTCCCCGAGCATTTCACAGTCACTATCACCATCCTGGTCAGGTGGTCTGTAATATATCCCTACTGATATATTCTTATTATTCAAGCGTGGAATTACTACCCATAGAGATTCTAAGGTACAGTTTGGTTCATGTAAGATTTTTACTTCATTTGATTCTACGCTATTCTATAGTAATAGAATTAAGACCATTGTGATGGGGCAAGGCCAGATGACTATAGGAAAGTAGTGAGGAACAGGTATGTTAGCCCCAAGCTAAACAAATTCCTGTTACCATGGTAACCAAAAGGCAGTTGCTCCAGGTTAATCAAGACACCTGGGGCCAATTAAGATCCTTCTAGAAAGCAGTGGAGATAGCTAGGTTGATTGAGACACCTGAAGCCAATCAAGGGCTGGCTGGAACTA
>NW_020664372.1:8568941-8589974 GCF_002925995.2 Terrapene triunguis
GCATAAAGCTGGAGAAAGATGGTGGTGAATCAAGGTCCATTGTGTTATACAGGTATTTTGGCTGTACATTTGATTTTCAGGCTACCTATGAGTGAGTAGAACTCAGCGAGAGCACAGGTGTGTGCATAGAAATTCATAGAATATCAGGGTTGGAAGAAGATCATCTAATCCAACCCCCTGCTCAAAGCAGGACCAATCACCAACTAAATCATCCCAGCTAGGGCTTTGTCAAGCCTGACCTTAAAAATCTCTAAGGAAGGAGATTCCACCACCTCCCTAGGTAACCCATTCCAGTGCTTCACCACCCTCCTAATATCCAACCTAAACCTCCCCCACTGCAACTTGAGACCATTACTCCTCGTTCTGCCATCAGGTACCACTGAGAACAGTCTAGATCCATCCTCTTTGGAACCCCCTTTCAGGTAGTTGAAAGCAACTATCAAATCCCCCCCTCCTTCTTCTCTTCTGCAGACTAAACAATCCCAGTTCCCTCAGTTTCTCCTCATAAGTCATGTGTTCCAACCTCCTAATCATTTTTGTTGCCCTCCGCTGGACTTTTGCAATTTTTCCACATCCTTTTTGTAGTGTGTGGCCCAAAACTGGACACAGTACTCCAGATGAGGCCTCACCAATGCCAAATAGAGGGGAATGATCACGTACCTCGATATGCTGGCAATGCCCCTACTTATACAGCCCAAAATGCCATTAGCCTTCTTGGCAACAAGGGTACACTGTTGACTCATATCCAGTTTCTCGTCCACTGTAACCCCTAGGTCCTTTTCTGCAGAACTGCTGCCTAGCCATTCGGTCCCTGGTCTGTAGCAGTGGATGGGATTCTTCCGTCCTAAGTGCAGGACTCTGCACTTGTCCTTGTTGAACCTCATCAGATTTCTTTTGGCCCAATCCTTTAATTTGTCTAGGTCCCTCTGTATCCTATCCCTACCCTCCAGCGAATCTACCACTCCTCCCAGTTTAGTGTCATCTTCAAACTTGCTGAGGGTGCAGTCCACGCCATCCTCCAGATCATTAATGAAGATATTGAACAAAACCGGCTGCAGGACCGACCCTTGGGGCACTCCGTTTGATACCGGCTGCCAACTAGACATGGAGCCATTGATCACTATCCGTTGAGCCCGATGATCTAGCCAGCTTTCTATCCACCTTATAGTCCATTCATCCAGCCCATACTTCTTTAATTTGCCGGCAAGAATACTGTAGGAGACCGTATCAAAAGCTTTGCTAAAGTCATGGAATAGCATGTCCACTGCTTTCCCCTCATCCACAGAGCCAGTTATCTCATCATAGAAGGTAATTAGGTTAGTCAGGCATGACGTGCCCTTGGTGAATCCATGCTGACTGTTCCTGATCACTTTCTTCTCCTCTAAGTGCTTCAAAATTGATTCCTTGAGGACCTGCTCCATGATTTTTCCAGGGACTGAGGTGAGGCTGTAGTTCCCCGGATCCTCCTCCTTCCCTTTTTTAAAGATGGGCACTACATTAGCCTTTTTCCAGTCATCCGGTACCTCCCCCGGTTTTCAAGGTTTTCACTGACTTTCACCATACAGCAGATACTTCAGTGTTTTCAACATAAAATAATTTATACGGGGAAGGATGTTCTCTGATGCTTAAAGCAAGTAGCTGAAAGTCAGGACACTTGGGCTATATTTCCAGCTGTGCTGTACCTCAGTTTGCCCATCTGTAAAATACTTCCTTACTTCCCAGAGCTGTTCTACCTCTTACTGAATATTTAAGCACTTTGAAATCCTTTGATGAAAAGTGCTAAATGTGAACTGTGTATTATTATATATTAAGTTACATATGATCCAGAAATAAAATATACTTGATATTTATATAGTGCATGATTATGTAGTAGAACTGCAATGATTAACCTATCATATTTGTGTATTAAGTGTCATGCAGTGACACAACTACATTTTCCCTCTTAGAGTGGCACCATGGAAGTTAGGAATGTCAGAGTGAGGGGTGAGAGAGACCAATATGTCCAAAGGTGTGGCCTAGTGTACACTTGTGAGATGTATGATTAAGGGGAAAAATTCCTGCGTTATTTCCTATGAATATTAAGTTTGACTCAGTTTTCTTGTATGTTGCTGTGAATGCATGGAGCTAAATCAAAGAAAGCTATAAAGAGATTGTTACAGAACTAGGAAGGAAAGATACAACAGTTCCAGGTATGCACCTTCAAAGCAGCTAGCAGAACAATGTGGCCCTTACTTGGAGAAGCTACTTCCAAGCCCCAGCAAAGTTAACAGGTTTTATTTTGCCAAGACTGGAATCCTAAAAGATCCGAAGACCCTTTCTGGTTAAAAAGGTGCCCCTGGCAGAAAGGGAGGAGATTTATTTGTGTCTGAGAGAGGCAGGCCAAGATGTGTTAGTGAAAATGCTGATAGCCTGGAAGGACTCACTGAGACAGAAGAAGAAAGCTGTAAACAGTATGGATGGTTCTCATAGCTCAGAGATAGAGAATGAGGCAGACTTGCTTGATTTAGCATTCCTAAATCACTTTTGAAAACACTCAGGCTCTTAAGTTACTCTAGATGCTTTTGAAAAATTTACCATTTTTTTAATTAAAAGAAATGGGCCAATATTTACACCCTTTGCAATCCCTTTGTCTAAAAGTATAAGACATGACAGAACTTAACCCAGTTTATTTTGTCTACCTAATGGTCTTTTGTAATACCCGTCACTGTAGTACTTCTGTCTTGATACAAATTGCTTTCCCCTTATTGTCTGTGTATCATTGTATGCAAGCAATAAAAGGTACTTTTAAAAATACATTAAAAACTCATGAACAGCTGATGAAATTTGTCTATATAATAAACAAAACCTTGAATAATTCACCACCATTTGTGAATGATACAAATAAACTTCTGGCTATATTAGCTTTCCTGAAGTAATTGTGTTATATTAAAATGAGCCTACTGATGAAACAATGTTATTAAGCAATGAATATATTGATAAAAATTGAGGTGGAGACACAAATACAATTATGATAAGGCACTGCATACTAATGTCAACTTCAATTTTCCTTTTCAGAAGTAAAGATTTAAAATTAGGATGGTTATTATTGCTAGGAAGAGCAAATTTACTACATTTTTCAACAGGAAAAACACTAAGCTATAACCCTGAATCATTTATTCAGAAATTGTTACAGGCTATTGACTTTCTGCTCAGTTTTGAATTTTCCACAAATCACTTGAAACAAATGTGCTCAACATTTATGAGGAGTACAAAAAGACTTTGGATAGAAAAGAGTTTCTACTTACTAAAAGGTAATGTAAGCCACATTAATGTTAGTGGATTAACTGTCAAATGTATCAGCAAATTATAAAGTGAGCAGAAAATGTATTAAGGGTAAAGGTAATGCAATCAGCAGAAGTAGGACTATCATGTTAGCACTTAGCAAAAGAAATGCTAGCAGATTATAAATTGATGGATGGGCTTTAGGAGTCCATCTGTTTGTCTGAATGAAATAAGGAATTAGAACAATGTTAGACAAGTTTAAAGTGAGTGTATGTCATCCATTATATTCAAATAGCTTTGGGTAGCATGCAAAACATATATTGTGCCAAATCCACCACTGCTGTAACTGGGTGAAGCCTAGCAGATTTCACTGGGGCTTCACCCACTTTACTCCAATGATGGATCTGGCTTGGTCTTAAACATTTAGATCAGTATTAGACAGGTACTCTTAGTTTCTTAACAGAGAGATAATGTAAAGCTACACTTTGCCTTGTCATCACAGGTATCTGTAGTGCAGTCACTTCATCTTTAATTATTACACATTTAACATAACAGAGGCAAAGTGAGAATTAAAGGAAAATGACTCTTCAGGAGCATTTTCACATTTATATATATATATATATCCTTGTAATTCTTTATTTGGAAGTTAAAACATATGACAGTTATTTTTTCTCTCTGTGTCTCTATAGAGTTGACTCATCAATATAGAGAGAGATACTAACATTTTCTTATTTACTAACCGCCAAATAAAGAAAGACAAGGATAAAACTGGGTGTCTGAGTAAAACATGGCAGATGAAATTCAATGTTGATAAATGCAAAGTAATCCACACTGGAAAACATAATCCCAACTATACATAAAAAATGATGGAGCCTAAATTAGCTGTTACAACTCAAGAAAGAGATCTTGGAGTCATTGTGGATAATTCTCTTAAAACATCCACTCAATGTGCAGTGGCAGTCAAAAAAAGCTAACAGAATGTTGGGAATCATTAAAAAGGGATAGATAATAAGACAAAAAGTATCATATTGCCTCTATAGAAATCCATGGTATGCCCACATCTTGATTACTGCATGCAGATGTGGTTGCGCCATCTAAAAAAAGAAAAGATATATTTGAATTTGAAAGGTTCAGAAAAGGACAACAAAAAAGAATAGGGGTTTGGAGCACAGAGGAGAGATTATGAGCAGAGATTAATAAGACTGGGACTTTTCAGCTTGGAAAAGAGACAACTGAGCAGGGATATGATAGAGATCTATAAAATCATGACTTGTGTGGAGAAAGTAAATAAGGAAGTGTTTACTCCTTCTCATAACACAAAAACTAGGGGTCATCAAAGGACATTGAGAGGCAGCAGGTTTAAAATAAACAAAAGGAAGTATTACTTCACATAACACACAGTCAACCTGTGGAACTCTTTGCCAGAGGATGTTGTAAAGGCCAAGACTATAACAGGGTTAAAAAAGAAGTAGATAAATTCATGGAGGATAGGTCCATCAATGGCTATTAGCTAGGATGGGCAGGGATGGTGTCCCTAGCTTCTGTTTGCCAGAAGCTGTGAATGAGCCACAGGGGATGGATCACAAGATGATTACCTGTTCTGTTCATTCCCTCTGGGGCATCTGTCATTGGCCACTATCGGAAGACAGGGTACTGGGCTAGATGGACCTTTGGTCTGACCCAGTATGGCCATTCTTATGTTCAAAGGTACATCTTTTCTTTCACTTCCACTCATTGCTAAAGCTATTTGCACAGGTTTATGTCCTTCTCTAAATCTTAATTGTGGAGGTCATGATTAGCATTTTAAAATAATGTTTGAAGGTTAAAAAATGAACATTTATTTCCAATACTGGCCTTTTTATTGATTTGATTCATTTTGGGGGTGTCCAAAGTATAGCCAACTCTTGCAATTTTAAGCCCCAGCTCCTGCAATCATATGTTTATGTAAAAAATTCAGCCTTTCCTTTTTTCTTTTAACAATTTTCTATTTTCAGTTGTGGACAAAACCTTGAAAACATGAACTCTAAAGACCCAAACCCCAGAAGGCAAAACTCTTCGGGGCAGTGATCATCTCTTTGTTCTTGTTTGTAAAGTACCTGCCACAATGGGTTCGTGATTGGTGCTCCTTGGTGGTACACTAACATAAATAATAAAGCCAACCCAAAATTTATTATAACAATGCCATTCTTTTTAAGATACACTCTCACTAACACCAAGCATTCAAAAAACCATGAGAGTATCCCCATCATCCCTTCCTCTGCTCAAAGAGGGCTGCAGGGTCCTTTGATAATCGAGAAGCTCTCTTTGAAACTTGTTGGCTGTGATCCTTTTCCAGAAGGAAAGATTCACACTAAAACATGGAATGCTCCTGACCCTGGCTGGCCTGGGAAGCTTGGAAAGGAAACCTGAATCACAAGTGAAGAAACATATCCTGCTGCCATTAGAACTGGGTTACTGCCAGGGGTGAAAGTAAAATGGAGCTCTTACTGGCACTGGGCCAGCTCTGGCCCCCCTGGAAGGGGCGGGGCCTTGGGCAGAAGGGGCAGGGCTGGGGGTCAGCCACCCCCGGCCAGCCCATCTGCGCTGCCTGGCCTGCGCCACCTGGGGCTCCAGCGGTGACTTAAAGGTCACAGGGCTCCAGCCGCCATTGCTGCAGTAGCAGCAGCAGCGGCCAGAGCCCCAGGCCCTTTTAAATCATGGCCCTGGGCCAGCTACTTCTTTTGCCGCCCCTGTCATTGGTGGCCAGTGTGGGGGCAAAAGGGGCAAAAAAATTAAAGCACTGCCGTGGCAGCGCTTTAAACAGGGTCCTTAAAGTCAGCGGTACGGGCCGGTACTGGTGGCAACTTTTTACCTGTACGCCATACTGGCCCATACCGCCTTACTTTCACCCCTGGTTACTGCTCAATGATAACATTTTAAGAACAAATATATTAAGGAAATGCTATCTCATTTACACAAAATAAAAAAAAGTGAACTTTGGCCACCTCTCAGATGTAAGCAAACATTTTGTGTAGCTCAAAAAAAGATAATTTACCAGTAAATCATTTTTAAAGCTAGTGGTCTTATTTTGAAGAAAACAACCAAACCCTACCCTGCCTTTCTGTGTACACAATCTTCACTCAAAGAATTGTGGATAACATTTTATGGGCAAAGGAGAACATTTGGAGGTCTAACTACCTCTAAATGAGACATTTAGAAGTCTGTGTGTCCTCATTTGCTCTGCAAAAAAGGAGGCCAAGTTAAAGCCACTTAAAAAAAAATCTACTCTCTCTGGTTTCAGCAAAAGCAGGAAGAGAAAATAACATTCTGAGAAGTTCTTTGACTAAAACTAGGAAGTAACAGAAAACTCTCATGATAGTTACTCATGAGATTTCCACATATATATTTGTACTAGCCATTTAATAAGTAGTTTTTCATTTCATGGAGGGAGGAAGGGAGGGAAAGGGAAGATGTTCTGTGGGTGGTATATTTCTGAATTCATAAGTTAGTTAGCAAGGGAAGGCTACTCAGTAGCATAAAAAGTAGCTAACCAGTCCCAGATATTAGTGAAAAGAAAAATACAGAGATGCAATCATTTTTAACAGAGAGAACACAAAGACTTGCAATATTGTAGTAGTATTGGAACTGCTTAAAGAAGCAGTGCATTTTACAGGGTATGGGAAATCAGTACTGAAGAAGGTATACAAAGAGAGAGAGAACAGTATTAAAAGGAGGAAGGAGAGAAGAGTGGTGCTTGATGCATATAAGGTATAAGAGCCATGCCATCCTGAGTGCATTGGCTAGTGTGTTTTATGGGTGGTGGTGTCCTGATCCAGCAGCTGGTCCCTCTCCCTAGAAGTACTTTGAGTCCTAGGATAGAATTCTGTTTGTCTGGTTAATGTAAGGGGTTAATGCCTATGCACTCTTTGCTTGATGGATTTGGCTTAGTGTCTACAAAGAGCTAAGGAGCCAGCAATCAAAGAAATCACCAAACCTGTGGTACCCACTCCTGCCCTGAAACATGGGAGAATTGAAATTGGTCCTCCTCGCCTTATCTTTTCGAGATTACATATTATGATTATTCAGTGGGGCTATATCTGGTCGGAAGCTAAAAGGCAAGAAGGATGCCCCCTATTTAATAGAAGTATGAATATAAAAATGTACACTAAAATTTTAAACTAAAATAAAAGGAACAGGAATGGTTAGGTTTGAGCACAGGGGAGAGGACAATTAGAGTGGATCTCCTGTATCGATTCTCTGCTGCCATCATCTTGAGGCTGCTACAAGAAATAAAAATCAAATCTCATTTCAATTACTTGTTACCCTATAATGTGGAATGAGTGTCCAAGTGAATCATACTTTGATTTGCATGCATCTTTCTTACTGCAGTATATGTGCTGTGGGAGGAGCTTCATTCCATCTTGAAAATTCAATTCATTGAAAATAATTCTAGAAATGCCCTTGTTCTTCACACTGGCAGTTCATTCTTAGTACTGATTCTGTACAAAATAGTTACTGAACCTTGGACCAAATCCTCTGCCTGTTGAAATCAATGGGTATTTTTGCCAATGGCTTAAACAGCAGCAATTCTGTTCACTATATTTGAATTCAACTCATGTACTTTTTGTGTTTATGAAAAGAAACTAACATTTAGCAGAACAAAATATCTGTGTTTTCCTGAGAAAATATGTAAAATGGAAGACGTGATGCTATATATGAAAAACTCGGGTACTCTGGACCAGATTCTCAACTGGTATAAATGAACATAGCTCCATAGACTTCAAAGGGGTGGGGGGGGATATATCAGATTGTCCTAGCTGAGGATTTGGACTTCTGTGCCTCAACAATTGTAATAATTACGTTTATTGATATAATGTGCAGCTCTGGTTACCAAATTTCAGCAGTTTTTTAAATATTTTAAATATTTTAAGACATTTTTGTGTAACATGGCTGTCTATATGCTACTTTTAGAAGACTGCCATAGGATCAGGGCAGCGCAAATGTGAGCTTTCAGTCACCTTTTTGCATCCATTAATCCTCTACTCTCTTATAGATCAATTGCACCCCACTATTTGGAATGCCAATAAAAATTATTTTAGTTTTAGTTTTGCTACTGATTACTGAATTAGTGGCATTAATCCATCTCCTGTTTCCTTTTAATAAATTAATAGGATACATAATTACCACTTTAAAAAAAATATTATTTTAATGCCATTTGGCTGCACTGATGTGCTTGAGGTTAGAAACATACATAATTACTATGTGTTAACCATATCATTGGTCATTTTCTACCCAGAATGCTAGAAATGTATTTGATCCCTTGATCAGTTCTCTGTGTAAGGACAACCTCTGCAAAAAAACCCAGTAACATTGTTGGAGTTACATCCAGGATTTTGTGTAGAATAGCAGCTGGGGGTGTTTATAGCAAAATAATTACCACTATATTATAGAAGAACTGGATGCATTTACTGTTTCATCTTAGATCTTCTTTATTAAAGCTAGGTTATATATAGCATCCGGGATTTCTTTCTCACTCTTTGTCTGCTAACAGACTCCTAGAAGGCTAGAAGATAATAAAAAATATGCCCTATAATCTAAATTAAGTGTACAGATTAATTTAATATAATTTTATAATTCAGACAGGAAAATTCTTGTAGTTCATAGAGTAAAAAAACTTTTGCTATGTTTGATATTAATTTAACAGTAGCTGGTTGCTTAATTACACAATGAGTATTGAGAAGAGGGAGAGAAAATACATAGTGCTCTATTTATGGCCATATAAATAGTGATTCTATCTTGCAGGGTTTATTAATTTAATTTTTTCAGGGCTTGTTTCTGGCAATTTGAGTTTCATGTATCTGTCCAAAAGTTGGGGATTTGGGGGAGTCTTTGAATATACTGTAATGTGTAATGCATGTTACGTGCACTATTCATTTCAGCATTATATACTGTGGTGGTAGATCTCTTTGTAATGTTTCTTAATGCACTTTAACATAGCACTGTTTCAAACAGCACTACATTAAGAAAGATTAGGGAATGTTCAGTGTGCATCAGCAGGATCTACACCAGGGATCGGCAACCTTCGGCCCGTGGCCCGCCAAGGTAAGCCCCCTGGAGGGCCAGGCCGGTTTGTTTGCACATCCCTCGGCCCGCACCATTTCCCACAGCCCCCAATGACCTGGAGCAGCGAATCGCAGCCAGTGGGAGCTGCGATCGGCCGAACCTGCAGACGCAGCAGGTAAACAAACCATCCTGACCTGCCAGGGGATTTCCCTGACGGGCTGTGTGCCACAGGTTGCCGATTCCTGCTGTAGTTAATACACCCCCCTTGAGAAGCGGTAGCTAGGTTGCTGGAAGAATTCTTCCATTCACCTTTTGTTGTCATACTGGGGATAAGGTTGGCTTAGCTATGTCTCTCAGGGGTGTGAATTTTTCTTAGGAGGGCTGAGACTGAATTTGAATGGCCTTTATGCTAACGCCCCTTTACAACACTTTGGCATTGTGAAAGGGGCATTAAAGTGGGCTAAATTAAGCCTTTTACTCTTCAAGAGCATTGCAAAGTAGCCTGTGTGTAAATGGGAACCAGACCCACAAAGGCTATTTTCCTGTGCTGAAATTTAGAGTAAACTCAGCCTTCATAGACACAGGGTGATCCCTGAAGGCTACAATCACTGAAACTTCTTTAGTTCAGTTTAGGCCAACTGTCATTTCATTGGCTTCAAATGAAACATTTTTCAGGTCTCTTTTTAAATTTTTCATTGAATATTTTTTAAAAATTTCAAATTGTTGAAATTTCAAAATGTCTAATTTTCTCTCCCTGTCCCACCTCCCCAATTTTTTGACCCAGATACTTACAATTATACTCAGATTTCTTCATCATATCTCACTGGCTTAATTTTAGGCCCTTCCATCATACCCCACAACATAGCAATTTTCCTTAAAACATATGAAGTTATGTCCTCATAGTTTTTCCATATCTTGTTGATACTAAATCAGCATGTTTGAGCCTGCTAAGCTGTTTCCTGTTGACCACTTTTCTTTCCTCTTCATACCTCCTCCCCCCGCTATATTCAACAATTACATTTGAACACCACTTTCTGATAGCTAAGCCCTATTTTCCTTCATGTTTGGGCCAGAAACAGCAGTTCCATTTTTTTTTTAGTGCAATTATTTTCTGACACTATCTGTGTCATTTAGACATACAAGTAATCAATTAGAGGCCATACTCAAGTACTGAAAAGTCTAAATACCAATAGACCTCATCCTGAGCTGGTGTAAATCAGCATAGCTCCACTGAACATAAAGAACCTAGAACTGATTTTCACTAGCTAAGTCTCTGGCCCATATGGTGCGTCCTCAAATTAGAGTGGTCTGAAGCTTATGGTGCAAAAAATAAATAAATAAGCCACTGCTAAGACCAGACTTCAATCAGCCCTCATGTATATTCCTGTTTTTTTTATGTCTCTAACCAAACTTTTATCTTCCATGTTAGTCTCACTGTAACCATTTTAGACTGCATTGAAGATAACCCTCTGATCCATTTGCTGCCCACATGCTGACACACAGCATTCATCTGTTTGTTTTTTCTCTTTATTTACATCAATTCTACTGCAGCAGACATTGAATCAACTTGTCTGATGCCAGATATCATTGAATAGCATTGATGTTAAATCTATCAGAAATAGCAAGCTGTTATGTATCACTGTTAACTTTTACGTTTGTGTGTGTGTGTCCTTTGCAAACTTTGTTTCTGCAATTACAATGCTCTACAGCCAAAATGCTTCTGAAATAAATGTAGTCAAACTTTACTAATTCTGGGTCACTGAGAACGAAAATGATGCTTAAAATTGTTGATTGGCTCTAGTTTTCAAGATATGCTATTGGGTCAGTATATATGACCCTTGACTTGGGAATGGCGGAGGATAAGTGAGTTATAAAGGGAAGGGATCTCAATTTAAACCAGAAATGACTAAAATACATCTTTGACTGGATCTATGAATAAATCTATGACTGGGTTTGGACAGTACTTGCTTTTTAGGCAAAACAATGAATGATGCAATCTGAAGCTGGTATTGCGTCATACATGATATGAATTGCATCATGTTATTCCTAGAAGTCATGGATGATGCAATCATAACGAAGCTTACATCACTCTGCTGAACAAATTGCCCTATATCAGCTCTAGAAATCATACAGTATCGTGCTCTCTTATTTGTCAGTGTTTGATTTTGCAAAGGGACACATTTCTGTTTAGCCAAAGTGAGCAGAGATGCCTCGTACTTGTGTGAACAGTGCAGATAACTTCTGCTATGTTTGTGGTGAAGTGACTTTTGCATCACAAAAGCGCAGTATAACCACTATGGTTAAGAAAGCCTATCACCTTTATTTTGGCTACAAAATTGGAGATCAGGACAAGAGGTGGGCCCCACACATATGCTGCAACACTTGTGCAACAAATCTTCGCCAGTGGTTGAACAGGAAACGGAAATCTATGCCTTTTGCAGTGCCAATGATTTGGAGAGAGCCAACAGATCATACCAGCAATTGTTACTTCTGCATGGTGCCTCCAGTTGGGAAAGGTGTATCAAAGAAGAAAAAGTGGACTGTGCATTATCCAAACATTCCATCAGCTATACGCCCAGTACCCCACGGAGAAGGACTGCCGGTTCCTGATGCACCAGAATCATTCTCACTTGAGTCAGACGAGGAAGAGGATGAAACTTCTGGTCCTGAACCATCAATGTCACAGGACCCACATTTTCTCCCATCCTCCTCCTCTGAACCACACCTCATAACACAAGGTGAACTGAATGACCTTGTCAGGGATTTGAAACTACCCAAGAGAAAGGCAGAGCTGTTGGGCTCCAGACTACAGCAGTGGAATCTCCTGGCAGGTGATGTTAGGGTTTCCATGTTCCATGACCTTCAAAAGGATCTTGTCCCATTCTTCTTCATTGAAGGTGATCTTGTAGCCTGCAACAACATCGATGGTGTGATGGCAGCCCTCAACATCGTTCACGATCCAGATGAGTGGAGACTGTTCATTAATTCATCGAAGACGAGTCTTAAAGCTGTTTTACTGCATAATGGCAATGTTTTGCCATCAATTCCAGTTGGTCATGCAGTCCATAGGAAGGAAACCTATGACAACATGAAACAACTTTTGAGGTGCATAAACTATGACCAACATCAGTGGCAGCTTTGTGGCCATTTGAAGGTTGTTGCTCTCTTGCTTGGTCTGCAGACTGCATACACAAAGTACTGCTGTTTTCTCTGCGAATGGGATAGTCGTGCAAGAGATTCCCACTACATCAAGAAAGATTAGTCACTTCGACAATCATTGGAGCCTGGGAGGAAAAGTGTTCAGCATCCACCACCTGTTGAATCAAGGAAGATTTTGTTACCACCCTTACACATCAAGCTGGGTCTGATGAAGAACTTTGTCAAGGCCATTGACACAACACAAGCAGCTTTCAAGTACCTCCCTGGAAAATTTCCAAGGTTAAGTGAAGCTAAGATAAAGGAAGGTGTCTTTGTTGGTCCTCAGATTCGTGAACTTCTTCGAGATGATGCATTTGACCATGCACTGCGTGGCAAGGAAAAGACGGCATGGAAAGCCTTCCAGTTAGTGGCAATACATTTTCTCGGAAACAACAAGGCAGACAACTACAGGTTGTTGGTGGAAAACCTCCTCAAGGCATACAAAAGCCTTGGTTGCAACATGTCACTAAAGATACATTTTTTGCACTCTCATCTAGATTTTTTTTCCACCGAACTGCGGAGCAGTGAGCGACGAGCACGGCGAGCGATTTCACCAGGACATTGCAACAATGGAGAAACGCTATCAGGGCAAATGGAGCCCATCAATGCTTGCAGACTATTGCTGGACAGTGACAAGAGATGCTCCATTTAATGAATACAAGAGACAAGCCAAGAAGCGCCGAGTAGACACTGACTAGGACTAAACTATGTACATAATAGTTTTTTGCCTTTTGTTTCATAATAAATTTTATTTCTATAACCCTTTTGCTGATTTTTAAAGTGTTACATAAAGAGGACAGGTGAAATATCATGTAAAGCAACCACAAACACATGAAAAGACCTAGGTTTACAATTTATGATTAAAACTCTATCTACACAATATACATAGACATAAAATGTAAAAACTTAAATATCTTAGAAACAGTAGCCAATCAGTTGTTTTAATTGTCATATTTGAATTCAGCACATCAAAATACATAAATAGCACATTTTATCTCTGAAGCAGACGACTTCTCAAAAATTGTAGACCAGTGATTTGTAAGATTAAAGAAGCCAATGGGCCAGTAAGATTGGAAGTTATACCACCACTGTATCCACACCATACACACTACTGTAATAATCTTTAGACAAAATATGCCTTGTGAGGTATCTTTTGAAAACTAATGACTCACTGGTCAATAATATCTGATGAAATGTGTAGCAACATTAGATGAAAAGTTATGAATTCTTTCTGAATAATGTTGGTAGCATATGTTCAAAACCATGCCCCAATAGCCCCAATTAGGCAGGACTAAACAAGCATGTCTTAAACAAAGAAATGTGTGTTTACTGCATTTCACATATAAGTTTTTAAACAGGATCCACAGACAGCGAGAGGGTGAAGACATGAGATAAGGACAATCTGCATTTCAGCAAACAGAGGAGAGAAGAAACAGCGTGCAGCCTCTTTACCAGCAAGACACTGTCACCTTTTTTACTGTTTGAATGAAATTTAACTAAGAGTAAACCTCAGGAAAATCCCTTTCAAAGGGTGACAACTATAATAGTGAGGGGCAAAACCAGCCCAAGTTATCTCTCTCTATCCATCTCTCTCTCTTTTCCACCAAGAAGACAAAAGTAACAGCCTATAGACTTTGGGAGCAGATTTTGACCTGAAATTTGGTCAGCCAGGTTACTGGAAACTTGTAGTAAGAATTTCACCTTGAACCAAGTCTAGTTTGTTAAGTTTAGAAAGTGTTTTATCTTTATTTCTCTTGTAACCATTTCTGACATTAATACCTTATACTTGTACTCACTTAAAATCTTTGTAATCAAATAAACTTGTTTAATTCTATAATCAACACTAATACAGTCTTGTGACCTGTGTGGGTAACTCCATTTGGGTAGCAAACTGTTGTATACTGATCCCCTTGGAGAGGCAACAGAGCTAATATATCTGGATTGTCCAGGAAAGGGCTGGACAGTGCAGGACACCCATTTTGGGGGGGTAAAATCCAGGACTGGGAGTGTATTGCGGTCCCCCTGCAAGTGGTAGCCAAGGCTGGTAGAAGCCAGAATGTGACTGATGTATGGCTGGGAGGCTGCAGCTATACACGGAGGCTCAGGGTGTGACCTGCATGCTGGACGGCTGTTTGTGAGCAGTCCCGGTGGAAGCTACAGCAGCAAAGGATTGAGGTACCCAGGTTTGCAGAGCAGGGGTGACACAGCTTCTCACTGACCTAGATTGCACCCCAGAATGTCAATCATACTACCTTTTCCAACAAGAAAAGCTAAATGTCTAATTTCAGAGGATAATAAATCAATATGAGATAAAAGGTAAAGTGGCAATTTGTTGACAGCCGGGTATCTAAAACAATAGTACAATAAGTCAGAAGAGGAGGGGGGGGGGGGAAACAAAACAAAACTTAGTACCACATGGAGCCTTATTTAAATAATAAAATGAGGACAAGTTTAATACACAATTCTGAAAGAATATCATCTGTGTGTGATTTTTATGTACCCATTTGACCTGTCTTTCTGGAATGCTAATCACAACTTGCTATATTAATATTGCAAAAGTCTCAGAAGGAATTAACAATGTGGTTATACATTTGTTACAAATGGTAAATATATTACTGAATTTTAGACACAAATCAATTTAAATCTTTATTACATGAGCCTTATTTCCAATTATAGATGTCTCCTTTTTTCCATTAATCCTGTTGTCTTAAATGCCCAGATAAATGAATTTAATAATGGCTATATAATGAAAATTTTCCATCTCTAGTTGTTAACCAAAGAGCACCAAATCAACATACCAAATGTTTATGATGCCCCAGAGTTATGATAGCAATTTGATGTTCTAGATAAATCTTTTTTATTTTAATTGGCAAAACTTTCCTACACATTATTGATAATTAGTGAGCTCTACATTTGGAATACAAAATATTTTTAGTACAGAATGGAAATTAAGGGCCTATTTTCCTATTGCTTCACTGGGGATTCATGAGTAATTCTGATAAGAGTAACACAGGGATCGGCAACCTTTGGCATGTGGCCCGCCAGGGTAAGCCCCCTGGCAGGCTGGGCCGGTTTGTTTACCTGCCGCGTCCGCAGGTTTGGCCAATCGCGGCTCCCACTGAACGCGGTTCACTGCCCCAGGCCAATGGGGGCCGTGGGAAGCAGCATGGGCTGAGGGATGTGCTGGTCGCGGCTTCCCGACGCCCACATTGGCCTGGAGCGGGGAACCGCAGCCAGTGGGAGCCGCGATTGGCTGAACCTGCGGACACGGCAGGTAAACAAACTGGCCCAGCCCGCCAGGGGGCTTACTCTGGTGGGCCACATGCCAAAGGTTGCCGATCCCTGGAGTAACATATAACATGCATATGCTGCTTTCTACAGTATCATCATAAGAAGCTTCCACAGATATCAGTTGGAGTTCTGTGCATGAAGTGAGTGCAGCATATGGCCCACATTTTTTTTTATATATATATTTATATATATATATACACACACCGACACTCATTTTAAGGAATAATATGGTACTTCTTTACTTCACTACATGTTATGTGTCTTATGGAGATAATTTTGTTCTTAATTGTTACTCAGGGTTTTCCCAATGACATACTAATCACTTGCACCTAATGAGCTGCACCACTCAATGGCTAGTACAGGTTCCTCCTGTTATGAGGAAATTTCTAACCCTTAAAGTGTCTTGAGATTACCCCCAAAATAATTTCCTACGTGGTGTAAGAGGAGGGGCATGTTGGGGCTGGAGGGAAGGAAGGAAGATTATGTGTCTGGGATGGGGAGGAATATGGGAGAGTAAGGCTCCACTCTGCCTGATTTTCTGCTGCTGTTATATACATGAGCAAATTTACAGCAGAGATATAAATTAAAGCCCAGAATAGCACATTTGATCAAGAGTGTTTGCTATTATCACTTGTATTGTGGTGGTGCCTAGGAGCTCCAGTCATGGACTAGGATCCCATTGTACAGTTCCCATGCTTTCAGTTTTGAGGAGCTGTTAGATTCTCAGTTGATTTTAGATGATCATTTTATAGCAGTGAACAGGACAGAACTTTTCTATCTGAACCTAGCCAGAAGATTACCTCTGTTCCTCTCTGATGTGAACCGTGATTCTGTTAGCCAGGCCTTGAAACCATTTGGCAAATGACCTTGGTGCAGAATTCCACAGCACATTCATTGCATGGTACATTTATCCATGGTCACATGCCATCTGTCAGGAGTGAGGACTTGCAGCTGTGCCTGCTTAGTCTCTGGGCAGCCTATGAACACAGGTGAGCCACAGCAGGGCCCCCTGATTGACCAGTCCACCTGATTGGTAGAGGAAGTGAGCAAACCAGCTCTAAGCCCAATAGCAACAATAGGTCCGTGGCTGTTGAACTCTTATTCCTACACCTGTGACTGCTTCTGTGCCAGCCTTGCTCCCTGACTCTGGATCTGACCCCTTGACTGGTTTCTGGACTTCCGATCTGACCACTAGGCCTGGCTCCTGCTTGAAACACTAGGAGTGACCACCCATGTCCTAATTCATGACAACACCCATGCTCTGATCAGTGTTGGCTGCCAGCTGGTGTCTCGGCAGAGTTTTACTTGCTAGTTTTGATCTGTAAATTACTAAATGGCTTTGGAACTGCCTGTCTAACAGACTCCATCTCTGATCACGACTACTGCAGCAGTGATTTGCTTCAGCTATATTCTCCTAATAGAGATGGTGCAGGGCATTCTCCAAGAGGACCTCTTGGATCTCAGACTTGCTCCCCTATTCTGCAGTGTACTTTAAAAGTCATCAGACTCAGGCTGATTCTTAGGGCTTCAGCAAGCCCTGAACAGCTGGATAGGGTGAGATTTTGTGGTATAATTTTGTTGTTTTGAGACACCAGTTGGTTAATTTAACCTTTTTTTTGGTAGGGCCTGGAGGGATTAGTGGAAGGAGGATGCTGTGATGTTTATTGGGAACCTGGAGCTGATTATCACATAACCAGGACATGTGCCGTCTGGCCTAATGGTCAGAGCCTAGGGTCAGAACCCAGAGTCAGAGGCCAGATGCCAGAGCCAAGGGGGCAGAGATCACGAATCAGAGCCAAGGGGGCAGAACCAGGGAACCTGGAGTAAGGCAAGGCAGGGGCTATTGCAGCCATGGTCAAATGCTTTGAGCAGCTGCTGAACTGGAGGGTGGGTTTAAGAGCTGATTTGCTGATTCTTCCCATCAATCAGGTATTGTAGCCCATCAGGCAGCCTACTACAGGCCAGCTGCAATTGTTTAATTGCCCAGAGACCTTATCCCTGCCCTTTATTCCTGTCATTAATAATAGCATGATTCGTGTAGATACGTAGGTATGTGTGTCTCCCCTCCCCGTCAAACTCCGAGAGAGGCCATGCCCTTTTGCTGTGACACTCCTGGAATAACAGTCTAAGACAAGGGGGAAGTTAGCAGTCTCAGGGCTCAATTCCTCCAGCGGGGTAGAGCAATGAGTGATTCAGGGGCCCGAGCCCTCAGGCAGGGTAGGGAACCAAACAGTCTAAAGCCCAACCCTCAGGCAGGGTACAGCCAGGTATAGTTTGGGAACACCAGCCCTCAGACAGGGTGGGGTACCAGCAGTCTAGGACTCCAGACTTCAGGCAGGAGTGAGCACCCAACAGAGTCTAGGGGGTTCAGAAAGGGGTGAACACCCAGCAGAGTCTAGCATCCTAGTTTTGTGGACAGACTCCAACAGGCCTCCTGGCCAAAGGTGGGGAGGCTGCCATCCCAGGGGTGGGGTGGCAGAGGGTAGGGGGACACAAGCCCACCTGACTCCACCGGGTCCCAGCCCAGGGCCCTGACAGTGGCAGAGTGGTCTGCCATTGGGTCAGCAGGGATCCAGCCACAACATGCTGACCAGGATTCAGGCAACAATCCAGCCAGATTGTAGTCAGCTCTCCCAGGGCTACTTCCTACCCTCCACTCAAGATGTACCTGGATTTTGGGGTTGTCCTTCATCTCCCCTGGGTATATTGCAAGTGGTAATCCCAGCTGCTCCTCCGCATCAAGCCTGTCTGGTAGCTCGGGCAGTTTGGATAAGTCCTCAGGCATGCAGAAGTCCTCAGTGGGCTCTGGCTCCAGCAGCAGGGTGGAAGCATCTACCTTCCCCAGCAACTTTAGCTCAACTGAGCTACAGGGCTTGCCTTTTTTACTTCCTGTTCCTGTCCTGCCCTCTGCTTCTGGCATGGTTGGCATGGCTTTCCTGATTACGCTCACCATGGGGCATCTGGCCCTCCCTCACTGTCAATCTCCAAGGGAGGCCACGTCTCTTTGCTACAATTAGAAAGGGAGGCTCAATTTCTCTGATAATTTACTTATTATTTTTTCACTCAGCAATAGTGGAAATCCATGTGATACATGTTTGTCACTCAGTTATTTCCATATCATGTGCTGAATTTGAAAGTAAAAAGATTTTATTTCCCAGTTGTCAACCCTAAGAATTCAACATGAGCTCTGAAAGTCAAGCTGGGTTGTTCCTCATGCATCACCACCTCTAAGAAACATCTTGGAGGCCAAATTATACTCTTAGTGACACTTGTGAAGCAACGTTGCCTTCGGTGGGATTTGAAGGTTGTACTGATTGGAACTTAGTAAACAACTTTTGATGAATAATACTCAGCTTACTCATTCTTAATTATCTTGGTTCTACGGGATTAACATGATCAAACTGAAGTGTGTGTGTATTTGTGTGTGTATAAAATGCTGTGTGTAGGTGTGGTGTTACTAACATACTTCTGAATAGACATAGGAAGCAGAAACATTCAGTGAGAAACTACCATTTTTACAATCACTTTTCTGAGCAGACCAACTTATGAACTCCTTCATACTCAGCCAGCAATAGTCATAAACGTATGTTATTATTGAAATGAAAACAATCAAGTTCTAGCATATCAATTAGTATAATTGGAGACTAGAATACCAAATATACTTCTGACAGAAATCAACTCTCTAGTTATACCCCTAAGTCTAAAGGAATTTTTACTCCACCTATCAAGTTATGTTACAATGCATTATGTATTAAAATGACATAACATAAAATAGTGCTGAAGGGAGCCCCATTTGCCAGTATTCAATGTGAACAAGCCTATTAAACTCATGAGCTCAATGACATTCATTTGTCCTTTTAGAATCATCATAGTGAATCATTATCCTGCTGGGTCGCGTGCTGAAGGTTGCCAACCCCTGCCTTAGATAGCTTTCCATAAAATGGCATTACAAATTATCACCCAAGTTCCAATCTTGCAAATACTTATGACTGCTTAACTTTACATATATGAATAGTCCCATTGTATCAACCAAAAATGTCTAGAGTCCTGGCCTACTGTAGGAAACAAGTGGATAAAATGGTCTATAAACTCATAGAATCTTTCTTTCTTTCTTTTTCTTTTCTTTCACACAACAGTGATAAGCATATTAAAATAGAGATAATTTCAAGATAAAAACATATAACTAACAGAACTAAATGAAATGCTAGCATAGAAAAAATAATCTCTAAATCTATATCAGCTGGAGTTTAACATTTTGACTCACCTGTTCCCAAAAGTCAGTTTGTTTCAAACAGAAAGTATGTAAATGGGAAAGCAATCATAAAGCACTGATATGTGTTTATAAAAGTACTAAAAATAGTTTAAACTGCAGGGTTGAGGAAGTTTATAAAGAATTGAGTTCCAAAATGTTGCACTGTGTCAAGTCATATTGAATTATGTCAGTAATGTCATACTGCATACATCGTGTCCTTAATAGGAACAAAACCAACAAAGCGTGAAGTAATGTGACATGTCAGGTAAAAATATATATTCCTTGTTCGCCTTTCAGCCCCCTTTACCACTAACCCTTCACCAAGGAGCTTTGTTTGTTCTTACTTTGTTTCATTCTATTACGGAATGAAGCTTTAGGGTAAGACATTGTAGTAAGCTTTTCGAAGGATAATGAATATTGTAAAGTGCCCAGATCTCCTAGAAATACTACCGTATTTTACAGTAATTGCTGCCAGCACTGTGATACCATTATTGTCAAATGTTTACTTGCAGTTTGGACCATTATTATAAAGAAGAGACAGTGATATACACAATAGAAAGCAGTAATTTGGATGTCTATTAGCCAATATGTATATTTGTTATGCATATGGCCAGGGCCAGCTCCAGGGTTTTGGCCACCCCAAGCAGCCAAAAAAAAAAAAAAAAAGTCGCGATCTGCGGCGGCAATTCGGCGGGAGGTCCTTCGCTCCAAGTGGGAGTGAGGGACCATCCGTCGAATTGCCACCGAATAGCTGGACCTGCCGCCCCTCTCCGGAGCGGCCACCCCAAGCACCTGCTTGCCAGGCTGGTGCCTGGAGCCGGCCCTGCATATGGCACACAAAACTAATACAAGCTTTAGCATTAGTATAAATACAGGTAGTCTTCAATGCATACCTTTGCTGCAGATCTTCTATGTGAGGTTTAGGCTGAAAGATGACTTCCCAGAAATGATGGTATGGAATCCTCCTTTTCATGTTGTACTGCTTTGTC
>NW_020664372.1:8599974-8618669 GCF_002925995.2 Terrapene triunguis
CTAGAACATGTGCTTTTAGGGGAAAATAATCTCAAATCTCAGCCCAAGTAGTTGGGTTGAGTACTGGAGGCTATGCCTCACAAAGCTGTGGAGCAGGAATGGACCTGCTGCGTCAAGGCTGCTGCAGCCTAATGCTTGAACAGTCTCTGTGCTCTTAGCAATACCATTCTCCGTGGGGAAGAGGATCTGTTTAACAACAAACATTGAATGGGCTATAAATCAGGATAGAATTTGGTCCTTGACTTACATTATTGGCTGAACTGGTTTAGCTTAACAATCAGGGTAATTAACCATTGGAACAATTTACCAAGGTTTGTGGTGGATACTCCATCACTGGCATTTTTAAAATCACGATTGGATTTAAAAAAAAAATGCTCAAAGGAATTATTTTGGAAGGAGTACAAGAAGTCAGACTACGTGGTCACAATGGTCCCCTCTGACCTTGGAATCTATGAGTATATAAAAATATTTCCCTATCCCAGAGCTAATTTGACTGGTTACCTAAGAAAGGATTACTGAACAAATGAATTGTAAAACAAAAGCAGAACCCCCCCGCCCCCCCAACTACCACATCAAAAGAAACAATCCTCTTTACAAATCATTAGTTTTCTTTTTGCCTTCTCTTGCTGTGGTGGGGGCATTATCAGGACATTTAAAAGCTAAATGAGGAGTTAACTATAATTAGGGGTTACCTTTCTGATAAAAGCATTAGGGCATTGTCTTTGTCCTTAGGAAAATCATCTGTTCACCTAACAAGAACCAGAATGGTGAAATATTCTTTTTTTAAGCAAAACTGTCATTAAAGCCAGTGAAAATGTAATCCTTCGAAAGTCTGAGTAAAAACTGATGCAGGGCTTAATAATTTGACCCTCTGTGCACAAAATGGGTAGCAGTGTTTCATTTAATATATGAACAATAGTTTGTTCCTCCAATTCCTCTAAACCAACAGACTTCAAAAACTTCCATGAAAAAGAAAATACTTCTTTTTTATAAGTGGTCTCCAAACATGTACACATTGAGCCCTGCTATTAAGTCTAAGTCACATCATTGATCTTCAAGAGCCAAATTCTGTCCTTAGGAGTCCGTGTATGGCTCCCATTAGCCAATTTAAATCATCTTTGCACATTCAAGAGCAAAATTTTCACAAATGTTAGAAAACACGGAAAGAAAATAATGGAAGTAAAACACACTAAGCCTCATCCTATGCTGATCTTCATTACACTTGTGTAAATCCGGACCAATTCCATTGAATTGAACCAAAGTATACTGATGTCAAACCAGCATATGTGAGACCAGCCTAAGTAATTGTGTGTATCCCATTTTGTTTGCCCTTCTTCCCACACCCCTCCTATTATTTGTCACTCATTTGTTGTGTTCTGTTTTACACTAGATTGCACTGTAAGGTCCTCTGTAAAACCATGTTCTACAGAGTACTTTTTTCCACTGCCTACCATGATGGGGCCTTGGTCCTGATGGGGGCCTCTTTGGGTCTACCATAATTAACATACATAATAAATGTGCACTTAAATAAAGCCTGAAATTCACTTCGACCATATTCAGAATTCCTTTTACTGGTTCTCTGCAAACATTCATGTAAGCAAATAGTTATTCTCAATAATGATTGCAGGAAAAGTGGTGTGAATATTTAAATACATATATTTAGTTATACTCAGTAGCTGACTTACCGGACTGTTTACTTGCAGTAAACAATTTATTCAACAAATTTAGCATGATTGTGTGCAGATAGGTCTCCTGTTGACATAAATGCATGCAAGTTTGCAAATTGGCCTACCACCTCATAGCCAGATGTCTAAAAACCTTGTTTTCATCCAATAACAATTTAAATGATCAAAGGTAAGGGACATAAAATGCTATATAACCAATGACTAATTATTTTCTGCAAACAAAATAGTCACTAATACAAGTATCTCAAGTAGAGGGCAGTACTTGCTAACCCTTATGGAAAAGTCAGGGGTACCTTAATACCTGAGATTTTTTTTTTAACCTTCCTGAAGAAGTTTAGTAGATAATGCTGTTGCCAGCTTATGTCAACCTACTTATGTCAGCTCCCAGCGCGGAAAAGGGGGGCAAGAAGCCCCGGACAGCTTCCCTCTGCTCCAGGCAGGAAACAGGTAGTGGAGAAGCCCTGGGCAGCTTCTCCCCTCTCCCGGTGGGGAACGCGGAGCTCAGGGGAGGGGCAGACCGCTGATTGCCCGGGATCCTGTGGGGAAGCCAGGATCCTGGCAGGGAGCTGCCAGCAGAGCTGAGAGACTGGGCTCTGAGCTCCTCACACTGCCCCTCTGAGGTCAGAGGAAGCACTCCTGGTGAGGATGCGTGCCATCAACCCAAGGAGGGTAGTGTGGAGGTACACCACCACAGTAATTACTGCAGTGGCTGTACATCGACCTAATATAGGTCGACTTAAGTTTGTAGTGTAGACATACCCTTAGAGTAATATCTACAGAATCCTTCTGGTTTCATCTCTATTATATTTCATAGGACTTTCCATAGGGAATACTCTCATTTACTCTGAATTCCTGTAAAAGTGATACTCTCATTTGAATGGTATAAGGAAGATTTTTAATGATAAAATTGAATTTCCTCTTATTCCTCGGTTTATTTTAAATAAGTGCAGAAGCAAATAAAACAAATTTACTTGCACTGTAAATATCACTATATATGCTGACATTCATACAATGAAAATCTAATGCCAGCATTACTTTAATGTCTAATTTCCAACTCATTTATATGGTAGATCTCACTGCTTAATTAATTTGGACCTGATATGGATGAGGTATATTTAATCCATTATGTTTTTTATTCAAAAATGCAAAAGACCATTAGCTTTCAAATCTACTAATTCATTATTACTGGGAAATATTCAGGGGACCTTACACAAATATGATACATTGCGTAATCTTAGGAAACTGTCAGATTATGGCAAATAAAATGATGGGGAAGCAGTTTTTCTTTTTGTATTTACTTGCTTGCATCTGGTGCAGTGCATTTCATTCTGCTCACCAGAAAATTCAACACTAAAGCCCTTTAGCACATTGATTTATTCTAAACATTTTAATAAAAATGATGGTGCTCTTGCTAGCACTCAGTTCCTCCTCTTTTCCCAAGTACTTTATTAATTTAACAAGTTGACCTTACAGCATTAAAAATAATGCTTTATGGGGAAACAAAGACACTCTCTCCATAGTTGTCATTTATTATAAAACTAATGCAGTTGCTGTCCTTTTCAATAAGCTAATGGAGTACAATTTGTCATATCATAACCATGAAAAATCGTATGTGCACTGCAGAATTCATTCCTGTCTCAGACAGACAGGTGGAAGACAGCATGTTTTGTAAAGGAAAGTGGTTACTTTTTTTAGAAAATAAATATCGTAAATGTGTACAATAGCTCTAGTGTGCACTTCCAGATGTAATAAATGAGTGTGCTTTAGAGCTATCTAGTGTTGCCATGTAGGCAGGATAGCATAGGGAACAGGGCAGTGATTTAGAATTCAGGAGACTCGGGCTTTATTGCTAACCCTAATCCTGGCCTCTTGAATGATATTGGGTAAATTACTTTGCCAATCTCTGCCTCAGTTTCCACATCTATAAAATGGGGCTAATGATACTGACTTCCTTTGTAAAGCACTGAGATCTACTGATGAAAAGTGCTATATGAGAGTTTGGTATTACAATTGTTTTCTATTCAGAGTTTTATTCCCAGTTCTAACACTAATTAAAATTAAGGACAAAAGGAATTACATGTGCTCAGTGTGACAGACTGGGGATACATCTGTGTCAAACTAGTAACAACCTTCATTGTGACTTTCACTTTGCACTGTAACCTCCATGTTGGATTAAGACAGCCAGTTTGTGTTGAAAACCAGCCTAATCTTGACAAGGTCAGCCTATTTTGGACATGGTCATGCTCATGTTAAATTATAGGACACCTTGAAGAGGCTAACAGTGAGAAAGCCATCAAGGGCCATTAGCATTGAATGACTCTCCCCTACTGAAACAATGGGTTTTCTACTGATAGGGCCTATGACTTTGGTGCTCTACAAGCCTGACTGAAGCAGGGGGAAGGATGGATCCTGGAATTCCTGTAGCTGATGCACATGGGCAAAACAGGGACAGACAGTTTTATAAGGTGGGTGCTTCTCTAAGCAAGCAGTCAGACCACATTCACATGCAAGAAGACCAGACTAATGAGGGAGAAGGCAGGAGGGCTGTCTAACCTAAGGACTCTGACCAAACCCAGGTTTCATAAGAGGGGTTTGGTGAGACTTTGGGGCAGTGACTGCAAGAACAGTTTGTTCTTTTACAAAGGTCTGTAACTCTCTTGTGCTTTATTAAGAATAAAGTGTCTGTGGATAAGAAATTCCTTCATTACGTCTGTGTTCCTTGCTTTCCTTCCATGTTGTCGCTGAATGGTTTAACTACAAATCAGAACTGCCACAGCCAGGTAGACTCTGGGGGAATAAGTCTAAGCAACTGGGTGTTTGGTGGAGAGGAGATGAGGTACTGGCTCCAGGCTCCAAAGAGGCCAGAATGTGGGGTCACACTACTTAAGGGGGTGTCAATCACTGGGTCTGTGTCCAAGAGACCCAAAGTTAAGGACAGTGACCAGATACCACACAGGGGGACTTAGAAGAACATAAGGCCAGGATTTTGGACATTTTTGACAGACTGCTGTCCATCCAGAAAAGAGGACAGAGTCAAGTTATAACACTTAACACCTCTGAAAATCAGGGCACTCTTATTTATGTATGTGTGATGGGCATGCAGACCTAGACAAACACAGAAAGGGTTCAGGGAAACTGAGAACTCCTTTAACTTCATCCGATATATTGGGTGAGGGCATAGTCAGGCTGAGGGAGGAACTTAAAAGAGAGTGCAGGGCAGTCAGTGGGGAAAGGATGGGCAGAAGACCTCTCCTGGGAGCAGAGATTTCCCTACACACACACGAACTCCCTACACACCATATTCTCCCTAGTGGTCAACTAGTTACGTAGTGTTGCCAATTTAGTCATTTTCCAGCCCCCAACCCCCCCTGTAAATTCAAACTCCTCCTCTAATTTCCTGAACTCAACCATCTCATGGTCACTGTCTCCCAGGTTCCCAAACACTTTTGCTTCCCGTACTAATTCTTCCCTGTTTGTGAGCAGCAGGTCAAGAAGAGCTCTGCCCCTAGTTGGTGCCTCCAGCACTTGCACCAGGAAATTGTCCACTACACTTTCCAAAAACTTCCTGGATTGTCTGTGCACTGCTGTATTGCTCTTCCAGCAGATATTGGGGGTGATTGAAGTCCCCCATGAGAACCAGGGCCTGTGATCTAGTAACTTCTGTTAGTTGCCTGAAGAAAGCCTCGTCCACCGCATCCCCCTGGTCTGATGGTCTATAGCAGACTCCCACCACGACATCACCCTTGTTGCTCACACTTCTAAACTTAATCCAGAGACTCTCAGGTTTTTCTGCAGTTTCATACTGGAGCTCTGAGCAGTCATACTGCTCCCTTACATACAATGCAACTTCCCCACCTTTTTCTGCCCTGCCTGTCCTTCCTGAACAGTTTATATCCATCCATGACAGTACTCCAGTCATGTAAGTTATCCCACCAAGTCTCTGTTATGCCAATCACATCAGAATTCCTTCACTGTGCCAGGACTGCCACTTCTCCCTGCTTGTTTCCCAGGCTTCTTGCATTTGAAGCAAGGTTTCACTCTCTCTCAATCAACTGAGGATGAGAAGGGGACCATCACAACTGCTGCCTTCTCCCTCACAGCAGGGGAGATGCCTGTACAAACTGCAGGCAATAAGAAGGCTCCTGCAGGACCCTGAGTTACCAGGGAGAAGATGCCAGCAGGAGAAGGCTGCCAATAACTCTGATACTGAAGACTAAGTGGGGCCAGCTGAGGGAGACAAATTGCAACCCAACGCCAGGAGGAAAGCTTGGGACTCCTGGTAAGAAGACATATAATAATTGCTTGAACTACTCTAGCTCCAGGAGGAGGGCTGGGACTCCTGCTGCAAAGACAGATAGAAAAAGTTAGAGAGAACCCTTTGGAGACAGGGAACAGCATTTGGAGGGCAGATTTCAAAGGAACCCTGAAAGCTTGTGATGCTATTTGTTTTGCCATTGTTATACATCCTTTTGTAGCAGTTTTGTAATAAACAAGCACCAAAGAGCATATTATTAAGTCAAGTGCCTGAAATGGAGATATTGGCCTCCTGAGATGGGAAACTGAGGCTGGAAATACATGCAGCACACTAACTCAACAGGGGGTGTGACAGGGCAGGCATGCCCTATGACAGTGTCCTGCTCAGGGGCATGACTTGAGGGAAGGCCAGAGAGAGTAAAGAGGAGGAGGAGAAACTGAAACCTCAAATACAGGAGGGTTAAGAGATGTCCAGTAGTATTTATGGTTTGGACTCTATTTTTTTTATATGTGCATGTGGGTTTTTTTGGAGAGGCAGATGTAAGGGCAGTCTCGGGGCAAAAGACATTTTAGGGTTTGCCATATTTGCTTCAAGGCTGGTGGAGGACACTCTTTCAATCATGAAAGACCCTATTGGTGTGGAACAGATGGAACTTTAAAGGAGGGCCAGATCCTCAATTCAGGAGACTGTTGGAAAAAGCCGGAAGGGGACTCTCAGGGCTGGTATTGCTGCTCTAGTTTCCAAATGTGGATAGAGTTTCCGAACTTCAGGTATGTGAGCTTGGAAAAGGTTGGACTTATCCTCTTTGTGCCTCTGCTTGTCCATCTATAAATGAGGATAAACGTGTGTCTACATATATGAATTTTTGGAGAAATTAGTAAATGGTGATAAAGCACTTTAGGAATCTCAGATGAAAGATGCTATGTAAGTACAAAGTACTACAAATAAAACAACTTTTCCATTTTATATTTCCATATCTCCCTGCTTCTAGAAGAATCCCCAAGGTCTGTAAAAAAGTACTGTATAAAGTCATCACCTTTCCCACCACTAAATTGTACATTCTTCTGAACTGAAATTCAGTAACTGTTTTACAACTGAAAGCAGCACTGTGAAAATGTTATTAGCTTAGCTAACTTGCACTATAGCTACCACCACCTTCTGTACTACTGACTCTCTTACTGGCCAGGGAAAACTAGGTGTTAAAATGAGTCATAGATATGGTACAAGAGGAAAGGTGAAATAGAAGTATTATAAAAAAAATCAAATACAGAAAATAAAGTTAGCAACTATTTTACAGGAATAAGCTTTGTTCAGGAGTAATTTATACCTAAAATATATCTTTTCTTACATATATAAAAAAGGCTTCATGACAAAAGTGCTAGTGCTGTGATAACTTGATTTTCTGTTTTAAGGGTCATATGCTGCTTGGTATCCTTGTGTTCAACTCCCACTCATGCCAAAGTTATGTGCATGGAATGACTATAGAATATGACCCTCCATTCTTTGTGGAGCATCCATGCTGCACGAGCACTTCAGCATTCCGCAAAAGCAGAATAATAAATAGAAGGGAAACAATGAAATTGAGCAGGTGTTTTCCACTTGATAATTTGGTACATTAGGTATTCTGAGCAGGCTTTTCAGAGTCATTTTGTTGGATTCAACTTAGAGAGAAATTCTACCAGGTTTTAGTGGCTAAAAAAGTTTTTCTGGAAAAGTGTCTCCCATTTCTGTAGTTAGATTAATGCACATCATGTCTATGGCCTCTGTCTCTACCCTTTTTTCCCAGCACGATTCTTGCAACAGGTTTGCCCTGCAGCACTTATTACTCATGGTAGTTTTCTCTTACTCTCGGTTAATTTGCTTAGTGTAATGAATTCCACCTACACTTTACCACCATTTTCTTCTCTACATGATGTGTGTCACAGGAATATTGGTCTCGAACAGATCTAATCCCAGCATGATAAGGCCATAAAATGAAAAAATATGTAGGGTGATAATGTAATATTTTAACCATCTATCTTCCAAATGATTTAAGCAAAGCTTTCAAAATGTAAAAATGTTCCAGATTAGAAAGTCTAAAATGTTAAAACCAAAGAAGTAACACTAAAATATTACACAATGAGATTTTGTTTAATGTTGCTCCTGCAGTACAGCCAGGGGACAATACTGGAGTCTGGATGATTGCTGAAGTGATGCTCTCGAGAGATGACATTAGGAGAAGTACTTAGCAAAAGGCCCTCCCAGATTTGTGCCATGTTGGAAGTCATTGAAGAGAAATAGAGGCTAAGATTAAGTTTATAAAAAGCATTTGCTATGCAGAGGCCCCTCTTCCCAGTGCACTAAGTGGGTGGTGCTATTGTGGTGAAGGTCAGCAGAACAGAACCTGTCTTTCCCAAACCCTGGAATGGAAATTGAATCACTATGTAGCTATAGTAGCACCATGACTGCAGTGGATCCCATGTCTACGGCATCCTCCCTTCTCCAAATGCTACAGGCATTTTGGGCTTTATAAGTAGGGGCATTGCCAGCAGATCGAGGAACGTGATCGTTCCCCTTTATTCGACATTGGTGAGGCCTCATCTGGAGTACTGTGTCCAGTTTTGGGCCCCACACTACAAGAAGGATGTGGAAAAATTGGAAAGAATCCAGTGGAGGGCAACAAAAATGATTAGGGGTCTGGAGCACATGACTTATAAGGAGAGGCTGAGGGAACTGGGATTGTTTAGTCTCCAGAAGAATGAGGGGGGATTTGATAGCTGCTTTCAACTACCTGAAGGGGGGTTCCAAAGAGGATGGAGCTCGGCTGTTCTCAGTGGTGGCAGATGACAGAACAAGGAGCAATGGTCTCAAGTTGCAGTGCGGGAGGTCTAGGTTGGATATTAGGAAACACTATTTCACTAGGAGGGTGGTGAAGCACTGGAATGCATTACCTAGGGAGGTGGTGGAATCTCCTTCCTTGGAGGTTTTTAAGGCCCGGCTAGACAAAGCCCTGGCTGGGGTGTTTTAGTTGGAAATTGGTCCTGCTTTGAGCAGGGGGTTGGATTAGACGACCTCCTGAGGTCCCTTCCAACCCTGATATTCTATGATTCTACAGAGATGGGGTGCTGGCTGGAGTGTCCATGCAGATACAGAGCCTTCTGCCTTATTCCATTCCCATCTGCAGCAGCAGGGAAAGGTATCTGCTGAGATGTGTTCCACGGCACACAGAGCTGCACTCCAAAAATGAGCTGTCTAAACCCTGTGCCTCTGTATAGTTGAAGTGTACCAGTTCTGCTGGGTTTAGGGTCTTCCAAGCCCATGGAAGTGTATGTGCATGGGTGGAGGAGTCAAAGGGGTGGAGACGTGTTTATAAGCTCCATTAGCTATACTGGACATGTCACGTCTTACCTAAATTAACATACTACCATTTTGCCCCTATCCCTCTTATATTAAACTGATATACTGAACCAAATATTTCCATACTGAAGACCAGAAGAAAATTATCTCCAAACTTCCTTTTCAATCACTTAATAATGCAGGACTAAAGAGTTAATGAAGTTAAACTTGAATGTAATATTCACTAACTCTCAAATAAGGGCATTTTAATGCAGTAATTATGAACAGCCTACAGAAGAACCTTGAATATTCTATGATCTCAAAAGAAATCTGCTCCCAAAAATAGCTAACCTGTACAATCTTTTAGCACTCAATAAAGCTGATGAAGCCCTTTTGAGTATGTCTACTATCTAGTTGATTAATTACAGCAACATCTTCTGTGATTCCTTCTAAAGATCACTTGACTGGAAGGTACTTATAAAAAAAATCTGAGAATGATTTTAAGTCCTTCCAAATGTAAAAGATTAATAGCATTGGCCTGAGTTAACCATGATATGGGAAGTTTCTGTACACATTTTCCCCATACAGCTCTGTTAGAATATTACACTTCTGATATGCAAGACATCTGCTGTTGCAGCCCTAAATCTCATTTGACTAATGAATGCTAATTGTGTAAAGGAATTGCAATATACATAATTAGGGTCTAAGATAAAACCTTTTAACTTATTTATAACCTAAACAGAGATTTTTGAACAAGCAACTCTGTGCTGAAGAAACTTTTTTTGTTCTTACCTGTAAATAGAACCAGTTGAAAAACTTGCTGAATGGTATTCAACAAATTTGGACATTTTATACAAACACATTTGTCTCTCGTTATCTTGTCTCCCTTCCTACCAACTCATTTGACAGTTTATTCACCTATACTGTGTAAATCTAAGGGATGAAATACTCGCCCTATTGATGTCAATGGGAGATTTCCATTTACTTCTTTGGGCCCAGGATTTCATCGGAGATCATGAGTACTGAGGAAAGGACTATTTTGTGTATTGCTTGTACAGTCATTATATAATGGGGGTCCTAATCCCTGTTTGCAGTACAGCAATGCAAAATAATAATTAAAATTCTGACCAATTCTAAATAAAGGGACACTTTCAGTTCCACTTTTACTTTAGGAAAAAATCTTCTCAAGATGCCTGATTTTTAGGAGATTTCTGCTGTTGAAAATTATGAAAACTGCTTTCAGGATTGCAGGTCTGAGAAATACAAAACTGAATCTCAACCGGAATCCCAGTTTGGCCCCAAATCTCAGTCTGTAATATATTCCAGAATGCTGCATCAATAGCTCACATCGAGTTATAAATGGCTCACTAACATGGTTAGACTACATCTTTAAAAAGGAGGAAGGGATAAACTACAGTGCCCTGGTCTTGATCTGAGTCACAAAAGATTTGCAATACATTTTTGTATTCCCACTCGGCAGGGCCGGCTCTAGGCACCAAGCACCCAAGCTGGTGCTTGGGGCGGCACCTGGAGGGGGGCGGCCGGAGGCTTTTTTGCCTTGGGCGGCAAAAAAGCCAGAGCCGGCCCTGCCACTCGGCATGAAATCCAGAAATCCCAAGAAGGATTTTAATATTAATTCTTCACAGGTCAAGGTTGCAGATCCATTACAATAGTCTTACTCCAGCTTGCAGCTTCTTGGGGCCAGTACCAGACTTCCCAATCAGGAAGGTTGGGAGCGACCACATCTCTCAAGACCTAGACAGCTTGAAATGCATCCTGCAGCTGCAGGACCAGGCCTCCTGCTCAGAGCAACAACTCCCACCCCTCCCAAAAGAACCAAGGAGGATTCTAATTGTTACTGAAGGGAGAGAGGTGGGGAGGGAGGGAGAGATTGTAAGTTTTGCCTGGAGGGAAGCTCTGCATCCAATCTGAGAACTCTCTGCATTTTAAGTGTAAGCATAATTACAAGCTCATCCTATATGACAAGGTTTGCCCATTGGAGAGCAAGTGGCAGGAGATTTGAAGATCTGGATTGATGCTGTCAGAACACTGAATCTTCTGCAGAGAGATCCGGTCTGGTTTACAGCTTAGAATTGCAAGCAACTCAGAACCAAGATTGACATTCCCTTCTTCCAACCTATTGAAACACCAGAATATGAAGCCTGAGATGTATCATCTGCTTCAAAATGGGGTAACTGATATCCCAGAAAATAAGAAAACTTATATTTCTTCTCCATCTTCTTCCTAGTGCCCAAGTTCCAAAGACAGAGGACCTCTCAACTGGAAGTTCTTGAACGGATTTTATAAAAAAATCACAGTTCAGGATAGAGACCCTAGCATCAATTTCCATTACTGACTCATTTGAAGAACACCTATATACAGATTATTATGCAATCCTCCAGGAGGAGATATCAGCATCACATGCAACAGTCAGTGTTAACAGTATATCCCTTTATTCCTGGACCTACCTGCCTTTCTAAGGTATTTTCCAAAGTGCCAGGTCAGGGGTCGGCAGCGCAGGCCGAGGGATGTGCTGGCCGTGGCTTCCCGCAGCCCCCATTGGCCTGGAGCGGCGAACCGCAGCCAGTGGGAGCCGCGATCGGCCGAAGCTGCCGACACGGCAGGTAAACAAACTGGCCCGGCCCGCCAGGGTGCTTACCCTGGCGAGCTGCGTGCCAGAGGTTGCCGACCCTGTGCTATGTAATATTGTTTCTTTGTTAAGCAGAAAAGCATTCCTGTATACACGTACCAAAACAACCTGCTCATCAGTGCACTTTTCCCGGAAAAAATCCACAAAACAACCATCTTACAGTGCAGATTTTTTCCCCTAGAACAACATGTTTTTTTTTGTCAGCATAACCAACTTCCAAATGATGTCAGGCTGTCAATATTATTTTTGGATATAATCACAGATGATCAACTTGTACAGGAGTTCATTTCTATCAGAGGACAGGATCCAGAAGCCAGTGGTCAGAAGGCACAATGTTATTCATTCTACAGTCATTTCTCAGGTTTCTGATGTCTGGATAAAAATGAAGGTCTCTACCAACAACATTCTGTTATGAGTGGCTTTCTCCATAAATGTATTGAGCTTGTAGGACCCATTATTCCTGTCCTCCCTTCTACCATTGCCAGGAGGTATTTGGAATAAGAGAGGATTGATGAGGAAAATATATGCCATTTTCAAGAGTAGGGAATCTCACAGAAGGAAAAATTCCATTCAAGGATAATGGAAGAACAGATCTCCAACATGGTATGAGTTGGATCAAGAAAGTAATCAGGCCCTAAAGGCTATAGCTCCAATCCTGATCAGCCAAAATATACCAGGGATGTCTTACAACACATCAGCAATGGCTTTTTTCGAAAAGGAAGGAGGTACCAGATCCTTAGCCTGGCTATGAACTTCTAATCTGCTCAGTTGTAGATTTCTAGTTTGAGTTTGTTTTTTATAAAGATAAATCTCTCCTGTATATTCAAGTACAATGCATAAAGAAGAAATAAAATATTGTAGTGGCTAGTTAACAAAGCAAAGGAAAAATCCAGGAGAGTGGAGTCTACAGCCTAAAGCCTTGAAGTGGAGAGTCAGCCCTGAGTCGTTGGCTTGTCAATGGACATATCTGCATCCAGCAGAGAAAATGATTTCCTCTTACAGATGAAGAAACTAAAAGTCCAAAGTTACAACTCTGTATTTTCTTCTATGGCCAAAAAGCATGACTATATCTTTCTCTGCCCTAACATTCCCCAGGATAACAGCAAGAAGGCAAGAGTTAGCTGTGGTGGTCTAACATTTTCAAGAGAAATTGTGGGTCTTGTATCCAATCCAGGTGGCTACCATCACTTGGTTATGTTACCTATACAAAAAGGATCTGCTCCCAAGGACAAAATTCTGCACCCAAGCCCAGAAAACTGAATCTAACTACACAATATGCAAGAAATCAATTAAAATAGGATATTCAGATGTGATTTATAACATACGTTTAGCCTTTAAAATATTTTACAAAGAGGGGATCCTCAAGGTCCTAGGCTATATGTAGCATAGTATTGAGAGGGTAATGACAAGTTAAGAAAACAGAATATCCTTCCAGATATGTTACTGATCAACACGTCCTCTAAACACCTTCATGAGATATATAGAGAAATTGCCTTTGCATAACTACACACTATGTGTCACCATGTCCTTAAGCCCATGCTTAACTTCTTTGCTGAATGGGGGTGAGGGCCTTAAGCACATGCTTAGGTTCCAGTTTAGCAAAATGCCTAAGACTGTAAGTTTGTATTTGAGGAACAGAGACCATGTGCAAACTCCCGTGATTTCAGCGGTGCTACATAAAGTTGTAGCCACAGAGAATTTAGCCCTAAGCTTTTGTCCGCTAGACACAATCCACATTTACAGTGTTGTATAAATAATAAACAAAGTACCCAGAATTTATCGGTAGAGTTCAGTGTTGTTACCATGCCAATATATGAAAAGTAACTTTTGAATAGTTCACGTTTCTCTTTCTCATACTGTGTAGCATGAGCCAGATTCAGGAATAGAGTTGGGTCAAAACGGATGTCAGGAAGCTTTCCAGACACTTAGAACAACTTCTATTATTCACAGATATTCAAGTAATCAAGTTGTTAGAATACATTTTAACATAAGAACATAAGAACAGCCGTACCGGGTCAGACCAAAGGTCCATCTACCCCAGTATCCTGTCTACCGACAGTTGCCAATGCCAGGTGTCCCAGAGGGAGTGGACCTAACAGGCAATGATCAAGTGATCTCTCTCCTGCCATCCATCTCCATCCTCTGACAAACAGAGGCTAGGGACACCATTCCTTACCCATCCTGGCTAATAGCCATTAATGGACTTAACCACCATGAATTTATCCAGTTCTCTTTTAAATGCTGTTATAGTCCTAGCCTTCACAACCTCCTCAGGTAAGGAGTTCCACAAGTTGACTGTGCACTGCGTGAAGAAGAACTTCCTTGTATTTGTTTTAAACCTGCTGCCTATTAATTTCATTTGGTGATCCCTAGTTCTTGTATTATGGGAATAAGTAAATAACTTTTCCTTATCCACTTTCTCCACACCACTCATGATTTTATATACCTCTATCATATCCCCCCTTAGTCTCCTCTTTTCCAAGCTGAAGAGTCCTAGCCTCTTTAATCTCTCCTCATATGGGACCCGTTTCAAACCCCTAATCCCTTAATTTATACTCATTCCCCAACTGAAGGGCTGGGAGGGCTTCTTTGTCTGAAGGTGGCTGGGAAGCAGCTTCTCTTTCTGGCTCTGCAGGTCTAGCTATAATACCCTGTGCTAGTGTCTTTTTTGTGGGGGAGGGGATTGTTTGGTGGGGTAAGACCATCCTCTCTGTGCTGCCCTCTTCAGGCTTGGAAGGGAAGAAGTAACCCAGTCCCCCGGTGGTTACCTTACCTCCAGTATTCTTACAGAGGTGACATATGGAGGTAGAATGATATTGGGTTTGGGAATGGGGAGTATTTCAAACATCAAATAATTTTTCATAGAAGTGTCTTTTTAAATATATTTTATGGGGAGGGAGTATGTTTTGAAAATGAAATGGGTTTTGGAGTAGGGTTGCCATCTCTCCTGGATTGGCCGGGAATCTACCTGAATTGGCATTAATCTCCAGGTGACTTTTGAAAGCACTTCGAGAGATTTTAATAGGATATTTTAAGAAAATAAATTAATATTATGAATGCATATAATTCATACAGAAGTTCATTCATTGTTAAAACATAACAGTGTCATCTGATTGCGTTTTTCTTTCCCTTGGAAGGATAAGGACATAATACATAATGTAAACCGGTAGTACTACCATAACTCACGTGTACGTATGCTCATGAATGTTGTCTGTTTTTTCCCTGCATTTCTCCGCCCAGCTCTAGAAAAATTACGATTAGCTATTTAGCTAACAGTTCAAACCCCTAACCCAAAACATGAATGACGGTGGTGAGGGGTATTCGAACAGTGGCACAGTGAAAAAGAAAAAGTATTTTTGGAGTTTTAACAATGAATGGTCCAAAGAAAATGCATTCAAAAATTGACTTCACAAAATCGACACGGTTACAGCAGAATGCATTCTATGTCGGCAGCTTTAATGTAAAAACATAACATTTAATTATAATGAATAAAGTACATAAGTATGACGGTTTAAAGTTTAAAGCTATTCATTGTTCTTGCTCTATAGCTAGCTTAATATTAACAGGTTGAACAGTACGATTAATGCTATTACATCATGTTGGAAAAAAAAAATCTCCCAGAATAGCTTCCCCAAAATAGCTCCTATTTTGAAGTCTGATTTGGGTGGAGAGAAGAATGAAACACCTTGTTGGAGAAGGAAAGGGTAGAAGAGAATGAAATACTAATGCTGGGAGAAAGAAGGGAAAGAGAATGAAATTACGTGGTCCTTTGTTTTCCCCCTTGCTCCCCTTTCTTTCTCTGTAACTCACTGCACATCTATTCACATGTATTTAAATAAATACATATTTTTTGGGGGGCGGCAGGGTGTGTGTGTGTCAATTTTTGCAAGCCAGCAATCTCCTGGTTTTCATTTCAAGAACACTGGCAGGTCTGACATTGAAACTGTTTTTTATCAGATAACCCCCTTAGGGTCATTTGAAAAAATAACCATAACTATTTTGGGCTAGATTGAGACATTGTTCTTTAGTCCATATTAAGAGGCAGCTTTCATTTACACTGCCTGGGAGCAGTACAGGGAAAGAATTGTGACTCAGTCACAGTTGCTTCTCTTGTGGTTTTTCTTGCCTCCTGACGTGGGGAGAAGTAATCCCTAATGTGTATATATATTGGCCTTCTTTTAATCATCTGAAATAGTGTTTCTTGCATAGGTGCATGTGTGTCCGTGCGCACACACTAACTATATATGGATATATAAAAGTGCTAACTATTCACGATATGTATTTTAAAAGTGCTAACTGCTTGTTCTTTATTATATTCCTTAAAATCCTGGCTGAATCCCATTTGGCCCTCGTTATCTGTTTATTTCCTCCAATATGTTTCATTTGAGCCCTTTTTGCTGTTAACTGCAAATGTCTGTCTACCATTTTCTTGAACAAATGCTTTATTCTTCTACATTTAAATTAGTATTATAATCTCTTGTGAAAACCATAGCCAGGGAATTGTTTCATTCCTCCACAAACATTTATGTTGTAGAAAATATTGCCAAGAATTTTAAAAGGCAATTTTGCTCACATGGATTCCAGCAATAATATCTTACTTAAGGAAATTGAAAACTTCAAAAGATATATGGCAAAACACAAATGTTTCCTAATCAGAGTCATGAATGTCTTTAAAAACCTTTGTATTTCCAAAACATTCAGCTTTTAGATTGTCAACAGAATCCAGCCATGGGCAATGAAAACAGAATGTCTTATTGAATTAATCAGTTTCATTGATTTCTGGAAAACGTAATCCTATTTTGCATTTTGTCTAATCAGTGTAAGTCTTCAAAGATGAATTCATTATACTTTGTCTTTGTTAATATTGGCAGCAGTATTTTACTCCTGGTATTCTTTAATTCCAAGATCAATACATTCTTTGTTTCTTCACACACTATCAGCTATACTATAATTAAATGTCTTTGTACATACATGTATGTTATGTTTATTAAAGATAGACAGTTTAAAATAAATGAGGGCCAGATTCTGCCACTGTTACTATGTGACTAGATCCATTGAACTCAATGTAAGGTACTGGTCAACATGAGTAAAGATGTCAGAATGTGGCCCAAAATATTCATTTAACAAGTATTTAAATGTATTTCTTCCTTTAATATTCCAGTACATCTCATCTTCCTATGACTGCCTTAGGGCTCAGTCCTGACATCTCCTTTGCATGTGAGTAACTTTCCTCATGTGAGATGTCCTACTACACTGAATATTTGCAGGAAAAAGCCTATATTTTTATTGTGTACAGTGGGAGTACATTGTTGGCACTTAACAAATAATAACTATAACTTTTTTGACCGATTCTTCCACTTGAAATGCCCTTCTTGAGCTAATCTGCCAGGCCACCACCCATTTCTCATTCACTCCCCAATTCAGCAAAACATTTAAGCATGTGTTGCAGTCCAGTCCTACTCAACAAAACAATTTATGCATGCATGTAACTTTCAGCATTTGCTGAAGTTCAGCCCCTATTCTGGAATGTACTTAAGATATGCTTCACTTTAAGCCTGTGCTGAAACATAATGACATGATGAAGTGCTTTGCTGAACAGGAGCAGCATATCCCTCCGGAAAATCCTCTTAAATTGCAAATACATAGAAATGAGTAATTTATCGGGTGAGCTAGTAATGAGTAGAGCTGGACAAAACTCAGAACTTCCAGTTCATGGGAAACTTGGGCACTTTGAAACTTTGGTTTGAGTCCGACCTTTTTTTTTTCTGAGTCCTTTTTAAAATTTTCCATGAGCTGGGACATTTAAAAAAAAAGAGAAAAGAAATGGTGTTTTCTAAAGCAAAGCATGCTCTTGGGACCTCAGTAGCTGCTGAATGATAACAAGCAGTGATTAAATTGACAAGAACCATGTCAATTTCAGTCATTAGCTTCCAGGGCCCACTGGCATAAGAGTCAGAAATGGTTACAAGAAAAATAAAGATAAAACAGTTACTAGTGCCTAACTTAACAAATTGCATTAGATTCAATCAAAATTTCTCACCACATGCTTCCAGCAAAGTTACTGACCAAACTCTTCAGGTCAGGACCCCCAAAGTTCAATGGCTGTTTTCCTTTATCATTTTAGGTGCAATTCCAGAGACAGAAAAGGTGGTGAGGGGGAGAGATCTTGGAGTGTTTGCCTCTCCTTTTTATAGTTTCGGTTCCCCTCTTGAAAAAAAAAAAAAAACATTTCCAGCTGGGAAGTAAGAGACAAAGAGTCTATGTGGAAGGATGCTCTAAGCTGGCTTTTTCACCTGTTTGAGCTTTCTTTGTTTCCCCTTCCTGCTTGATGACTCTGTTTTCTGCTTAAATGCAAATTAAGGCAAGTACACATTCCTTTGCTTAGGACAGATCTATTTGATAAATTCTGCTGGGGCAGTGTTGTGGGGTTTGGAACATGTGTTAATAACTTCTTACAGGGTAATCTTATAATTTCACATAGTGATGCCACACATTTTATCAGAACAATATTGACCAGCAAATTACAAGTTTTTAAATGATACCTTACAATGTATATCTTGTAGAAAGATTATTACAATAGTGTGCAGGGTGTGAATACAGAGATGTATTCCATCACAGTGGTGAAATCAACATTTACTACTAATAATCTAATCTTTACAAATTTAAGTATAACATGATCCTTAATATATCAGTGCCAGGGCCGGCTCTAGCTTTTTTGCTGCCCCAAGCAGCAAAAAAAAGCGCCGCCCCTGAGCCCCCCCCCCCCCCCCCCGCCCCCCCCCCCCCCCCC
>NW_020664372.1:8619069-8670801 GCF_002925995.2 Terrapene triunguis
TTCCCTGTGTGGAATCTCATTAGCGTCAATGAAACTAACCATATGCAAGATGGGTCGGAGACGAGAGGGAGTGTGGGCTATATTGGCAGAGAGAAAGGAGGGTCAGGACAAAACCGGGAGGAAAGATCAAACCAGTATCTTAGATGCCTATATACAAATGCGAGAAGTATGGGTAATAAGCAGGAAGAACTGGAAGTGCTAATAAATAAATACAACTATGACATTGTTGGCATCACTGAAACTTGGTGGGATAATACACATGATTGGAATGTTGGTGTGGATGGGTACAGCTTGCTCAGGAAGGATAGACAGGGGAAAAAGGGAGGAGGTGTTGCCTTATATATTAAAAATGTACACACTTGGACTGAGGTAGAGATGGACATAGGAGATGGAAGTGTTGAGAGTCTCTGGGTTAGGCTAAAAGGGGTAAAAAACAAGGGTGATGTCATGCTAGGAGTCTACTACAGGCCACCTAACCAGGTGGAAGAGGTGGATGAGGCTTTTTTTAAACAACTAACAAAATCATCCAAAGCCCAAGATTTGGTGGTGATGGGGGACTTCAACTATCCGGATATATGTTGGGAAAATAACACAGCGGGGCACAGACTATCCAACAAATTCTTGGACTGCATTGCAGACAACTTTTTATTTCAGAAGGTTGAAAAAGCTACTAGGGGTGAAGCTGTTCTGGACTTGATTTTAACAAATAGGGAGGAACTCGTTGAGAATTTGAAAGTAGAAGGCAGCTTGGGTGAAAGTGATCATGAAATCATAGAGTTTGCAATTCTAAGGAAGGGTAGAAGGGAGAACAGCAAAATAGAGACAATGGATTTCAGGAAGGCGGATTTTGGTAAGCTCAGAGAGCTGATAGGTAAGGTCCCATGGGAATCAAGACTGAGGGGAAAAACAACTGAAGAGAGCTGGCAGTTTTTCAAAGGGACACTATTAAGGGCCCAAAAGCAAGCTATTCCGCTGGTTAGGAAAGATAGAAAATGTGGCAAAAGACCACCTTGGCTTAACCACGAGATCTTGCATGATCTAAAAAATAAAAAGGAGTCATATAAAAAATGGAAACTAGGACAGATTACAAAGGATGAATATAGGCAAACAACACAGGAATGCAGGGGCAAGATTAGAAAGGCAAAGGCACAAAATGAGCTCAAACTGGCTAAGGGAATAAAGGGGAACAAGAAGACTTTTTATCAGTACATTAGAAGCAAGAGGAAGACCAAAGACAGGGTAGGCCCACTGCTTAGTGAAGAGGGAGAAACAGTAACAGGAAACGTGGAAATGGCAGAGATGCTTAATGACTTCTTTGTTACGGTCTTCACCGAGAAGTCTGAAGGAATGCCTATCCTAGTGAATGCTAATGGGAAGGGGGTAGGTTTAGCAGATAAAATAAAAAAAGAACAAGTTAAAAATCACTTAGAAAAGTTAGATGCCTGCAAGTCACCAGGGCCTGATGAAATGCATCCTAGAATACTCAAGGAGCTAATAGAGGAGGTATCTGAGCCTCTAGCTATTATCTTTGGAAAATCATGGGAGACGGGAGAGATTCCAGAAGACTGGAAAAGGGCAAATATAGTGCCCATCTATAAAAAGGGAAATAAAAACAACCCAGGAAACTACAGACCAGTTAGTTTAACTTCTGTGCCAGGGAAGATAATGGAGCAAGTAATTAAGGAAATCATCTGCAAACACTTGGAAGGTGGTAAGGTGATAGGGAACAGCCAGCATGGATTTGTAAAGAACAAATCATGTCAAACCAATCTGATAGCTTTCTTCGATAGGATAACGAGTCTTGTGGATAAGGGAGAAGCTGTGGATGTGGTATACCTAGACTTTAGTAAGGCATTTGATACGGTCTCGCATGATATTCTTATCGACAAACTAGGCAAATACAATTTAGATGGGGCTACTATAAGGTGGGTGCATAACTGGCTGGATAACCGTACTCAGAGAGTTGTTATTAATGGTTCCCAATCCTGCTGGAAAGGCATAACGAGTGGGGTTCCGCAGGGGTCTGTTTTGGGACCAGCTCTGTTCAATATCTTCATTAACGACTTAGATATTGGCATAGAAAGTACGCTTATTAAGTTTGCGGATGATACCAAACTGGGAGGGATTGCAACTGCTTTGGAGGACAGGGTCATAATTCAAAATGATCTGGACAAATTGGAGAAATGGTCTGAGTTAAACAGGATGAAGTTTAACAAAGACAAATGCAAAGTGCTCCACTTAGGAAGAAAAAATCAGTTTCACACATACAGAATGGGAAGAGACTGTCTAGGAAGGAGTACGGCAGAAAGGGATCTAGGGGTTATAGTGGACCACAAGCTAAATATGAGTCAACAGTGTGATGCTGTTGCAAAAAAAGCAAACATGATTCTGGGATGTATTAACAGGTGTGTTGTGAGCAAGACACGAGAAGTCATTCTTCCGCTCTACTCTGCTCTGGTTAGGCCTCAGCTGGAGTATTGTGTCCAGTTCTGGGCACCGCATTTCAAGAAAGATGTGGAGAAATTGGAAAGGGTCCAGAGAAGAGCAACAAGAATGATTAAAGGTCTTGAGAACATGACCTATGAAGCAAGGCTGAAAGAATTGGGTTTGTTTAGTTTGGAAAAGAGAAGACTGAGAGGGGACATGATAGCAGTTTTCAGGTATCTAAAAGGGTGTCATAAGGAGGGGGGAGAAAACTTGTTCACCTTAGCCTCTGAGGATAGAACAAGAAGCAATGGGCTTAAACTGCAGCAAGGGAAGTCTAGGTTGGACATTAGGAAAAAGTTCCTAACTGTCAGGGTGGTTAAACACTGGAATAAATTGCCTAGGGAGGTTGTGGAATCTCCATCTCTGGAGATATTTAAAAGTAGGTTAGATAAATGTCTATCAGGGATGGTCTAGACAGTATTTGGTCCTGCCATGCGGGCAGGGGACTGGACTCGATGACCTCTCGAGGTCCCTTCCAGTCCTAGAATCTATGAATCTATGAATCTATACACACAAGTGACAAAAATATTTTCATTCATAATAATCACAATTTACAGCAGGGGTCGGCAACCTCTGGCACGCGGCTTGCCAGGGTAAGTACCCTGGCGGGCTGGGCCAGTTTGTTTACCTGCCGCATCCGCAGGTTCGGCCGATCGTGGCTCCCACTGGCCGCGGTTCGCTGTTCCAGGCCAATGGGGGCTGTGGAAAGCAGCGCGGGCTGAGGGATGTGCTGGCCGCCGCTTCCCGACGCCCCCATTGACCTAGAGAGGCGAACCGCGGCTAGTGGGAGCCGTGATCGGCTGAACCTGCGGATGCGGCAGGTAAACAAACTGGCCCGTCCCCCCAGGGTGCTTACCCTGGCGAGCTGCATGCTAGAGGTGCTGACTCCTGATTTACAGATAAGCAATTTTCTTACTTTGCCTATCTTATTAATCTTATTAAGATCTAATTGAGATCTTATTAGAGTTAGATTTAAAGATATTTACATTATGTATTTTGACAGGTCAGGTTGATAATGTGTGTGTTTAAGGGCTATAAATCTTTAACTTTTGAGATTAGATGACACTAGAGTCTGACTCCTCTTGGGAATTGTTGCAGAACCTTCTTAAATAACAAAGCTTTTCGACCACAGCAACCATAACTCTCAGTCTAAATTCATACCCCACCCCATAAAAAAAAATAAAAAAAAATCCAACCACCAAAATGCCAGGCAGAGCTTTCTATAACTCAAAGGGAGAAGAGCCAGAGGATCCAAGAAACCCACTAAGAACTTTGGCAATAGCAATCTGTGTTATATTTAAGATGTTCAAATACTGTGATGATGGGTGGCAGTACAAAAACGTTGATAGTCTTCTCATTGATTACCCTGTGACTACTCAGGTAACTTAAGCATGTGCATAAGTGTTTGTAGTTTGGCGGCCTCAGGCTACAGTTCACCACTTTCCTATAAAGTGTCTTTATATGGTGCTAATTACTTTATCTGCACAAGTCACATAGCTCCCAGTTCGACCATTAGGCAAATAACAAGTACCTTGGGGACAGACGTACCTCTTAATAAAGCCAAAACCACATGGCTGATGGAAACAATGTTACCATGAGGGTAGATTGCAATTTAAAAAGGAATTTTTAACAAGAAGCTGAGAGGCTTAATAATCTGAAGAGTGTGTGTGTGTGGGGGGAGGGAGGGTGTCTTTCTTTCTTTCCTTTTGCACAGAGAATATAATAACTTTGATATTAATGAACTATGGTATTTGATTTGCATGGATATTGAGCCATTGCTTTCGCAATTTTGTTAACCTATCAATATAAACTGAGTGCTGGATAGCTGTCGTTTTATTTAATAACCCTTAATTAGAAGCAGAAACATTTTGTTAGAGTATAATAAATCACAAGAAAATATTAATAGAATTCTGAACTGTCGGTCTGCTACATTAAATATTCATAATTTTAATTAATCTCCCTAAATGATATGCCCTACTTAAAAAAATGTGATGCAAGACAAAATACTAATTCAACAAAAGAAAAGGTCTCAGTTGAAACGAAAGCCAATAAACAATTTTCTCAGGTTATAAACAAACAAATATTTTTGTAGACATTACAATCCTGTTCACATTAAATCAAGATAAAGTTCCCATTGAATTTGCAGAGGGTGTAGGATCGAGCCTAAAGTCCTCATAGCCTGAAGGCTGAGCAATAAGTCAGCCTGCTCCCAATGACTTACTGTGACAATGTGGGGGGAGAGATGGTCTAATGTTTAAGGCACTAGACCAGGACTCAAGAGATCTGTGTTTAACTCAGAGATGTCCTTTTTGACCTTAAACAAGTCACTTTACCTCTGTTCCCAATTCATATAATGAGGATAATACTAGTTTTTTCTTGGATGCTACAGTAAGAAAGACAAGATGCCAGGATTGTGGCTTAGCTAGACTTCAAGTTTATTAAGTAACACATCTGGGAACTACTAGGCAATAATTTGTGCAGTGCAGGTCATCCTTCCTATTGTAATCTATTCTAGCTAGTGAAGGGCTGCCATCGGTGCTCCTCTTCCTCACATTAACCTGATCCCAGCATCATTACTGGGACCTCATTGTCCTTCCCTTACACAAGGGAGTTGTGTTTTCATTGTACTAGACAGTAGGGGCCGCAGCCCAATTCCCCACCTTCTTTAGGAGATGCTTTCTCCTAATCCACTTTCAATTCTGGTTAATCAGGGAACAAGACACACTGAAGAAGCACCGGCCAAACTCTGACAAATGCCCCATGTACTCACTGGGTCCCTAAGCTGCTAGGAGGAAGTATAAAGGCTACACTCTGTCCAGTACAATCTGGCAATGAAGAACAAATTCCTTCCTACCTCCCCCACCACCAAGTGACTAGCATGATGCCCCCTGAAAGGCCCAAAATCCTAGTTCTACTGTAATCCCAAGAGGGGGAGCTTTTATTCTTGGCACAGAATGGCAGGTCAAGCACTGTGCAGCCTTGATTTGTCCCCCACCTCCTGTGTGTATGCTTTATGATAATCTCTAACTACATAATCACATACTATGTTTTTCCACAGCACCTCTTCCACTTGACCTAACAACATAATTGCCATCCTCTTTGTCTCAACCCCTCTAGTACTGGTTGACAAACACTTTGCCAGTGGGTTTTACAGATATTTCCTTAGAGCAAAGAAATGATGACATTCAGGAATCTTGGGGTGAGTTCCAGGATCTTGAGGGAACTGTACTGTGGGCATAGATTCTTCTGCCCCATCCTTTTCAAGCCTGTCCTTGTCCCAGTCATGTCTTTTCCCCACCCTAGGTCCTTGTCCCAATCCCATTCTCCTCATGTGCACAATCCCAGTTTCCATTCCTCAGACTTCTTATCCCTGTCCTGCTCTTCTTGCCCAGCCAGTTAGTTTCCCCATGCAAGGATACTGTTCAAATCCCAATCTCTCCCCAACACTTCCAGTCTCTGCCTCTCCCACCAGAAAGTTCTAGTTTTCATATCCAGACACCCTCAATTTCCCCCTCCTGACTCCTCATCCATTCTGTCTCTTCCCTCTTGCCACCCACTGGTTGACAGTCTTAGTCACCTTTCCTGAGCTCCTCATCCATTCTGTTTCCCCACCCCTTCTTGGCCGTTAAGCCAGTCCTGGTTCTCACCTTGGCACATGTTTCTTTCTTTCTCATCATACTGTTCCACTCACCACTGGCTCATAATCCCACTCACAGTCTTTTCCCAGTTCCTAAAATGATCTCAGTGTGTCCCCCACATCAGACAACTGGCTCCCAGTTCCAACCCTGTTTCTTTCTCCAGTCTCATTGCCCTTTCTCAGTGTCCCCCAAACTCCAAGTCCGTTTCACTTCCACAACCCTCTCCAGTCCCCGTGTCACTAGCTGCCTTGTCTCAATATACTCCTTTCCCTTCCCCCAATCCAGTTTTTGTCCCCATTGCATTAGAATCAGGTGGCTTCCTCCGCCATGCTGCCTGGGCATAAGCAGGGGTGTCATTAAGAACACAGGACAGACCAACATTCTGCTATCCTTTTCATTGCCCAGCCCAGAGCAACTCAGAGCTGCAATTATAGAGGATGTCCAGGTTTTCCCCTATAGCCCTGGGCTTGAACATACTCAGTTGTGCTATGGGGATGGTGCGTGCACAGTCCCATAAGCATGAGGAGCTGTCAAAGGCTTGACTACACTCATTGAGGAAGGAATCTTTAGAGATTTTAGCTCATAAATATAGAAGTCTTTCCTGGGCATGTGCAAACTATGATTTGCCTGCTCCCCCCTTCCTATGGCTTATAAATTGGCCAAATTTGTGTGGATTTTTATAAGGATGGCTAAAGGCACATCCCTGCCAAAAAGGCTGCACCTTACCAAGTTTCAAATCCCTGTTCCAAAGTACGGGGCACTACAGCTTTCCAAAGAAAAGGCCTCAAAAGTTTTTTAAAGACATCTTTCCCTTGCGTTGTTCTTGGAAATGGCTTGACTGTTTTGGCTAAAAATTTCCAAAACTATTTAGCCTGAGGTAGATTCCCATTAAAGAAACATTCATCCCATGGGAAGAAAACCTAAGGAATGAAGGAGTTCAGGAGAGCTGGCAGTTTCTCAAGAAGACAATATTAAACACACTATTGCCAACTATTCCAATGCAAATGAAAGACAGGAAGAATAGTAAGAGAACCAATATGGCTCCATCAGGAGCACTTTAAATACCTGAAAAATCAAAAAGGAGTTCTATAAAAAGCGGAAGCATAGATAAATTGCTAAGGAGGAGTACAAAAGAATAGCACAAGCACATAGGGACAAAATCAGAAACGTAAAAGCACAAAATGAATTACATCTAGCAAGAGACATGAAAGGGAATAAGAAGTGGAGATTCCATCATCTCCCTAGGTAACCACCTTCCCAGTGAAATAGTGTTTCCTAATATCCAACCTACTTCTCCCCCACTGCAACTTGAGAACATTGCTCCTTGTTCTGTCAACTGCCACCACTGAGAACAGTCTAGATCCATCCTCTTTGGAACCCCCTTTCAGGTAGTTGAAAGCAGCTATCAAATCCCCCCTCATTCTTCTCTTCTGCAGACTAAATAATCCCAGTTCCCTCAGCCTCTCCTCATAAGTCATGTGCTCCAGCCCCCTAATCATTTTTGTTGCCCTCTGCTGGACTCTTTCCAATTTTTCCACATCCTTCTTGTAGTGTGGGGCCCAAAACTGGACACGGTACTCCAGATGAGGCCTCACCAATGCCGAATAAGATGGGTGGATAACTTTTTGAAAGAACATACACAAAGAGTAGTTATCAATGGTTTGCTGTCAAACTGAGAGTACATATCATGAAGGCTCATGCAAGGGTCTGTCCTGGGTCTGCTACTATTTAACATTTTCATTAATGACTTGGATAATGGAGAGGAGAGTATGCTTATAACATTTGTGGAGGACACCAAGATGGGGTTGCAAGCAATTTTGAGGATAGGATTAGAATTCAAAATTACCCTGACACATTAGAGTATTAGTCTGAAATCAACAAGATGAACTTCAATAAAAAAAAGTGCAAAATACTATACGTAGGAAGGAAAAATCAGATACAGAACTACAAAATGGGAAATAACTGGCTAGATATTAGTACTAAAAAGTATCTCGGGATTATATTGGCTCATAAATGGAATATGAGTCAACAATGTGAGGAAGCTGCGAAAAAGTCTAATATCATTATCGGGTGTATTAACAGGAGTGTGATATGTAAGACACAGGAGGTAATTGTCCCTCTCTACTTGGCACTGGTAAGGCTTCAGCTGAAGTACTGTGTTCAATTCTGGGTACCACACTTTAGGAAAAATGTAGACAAATTGGAGAGAGTTCAGAGGAGAGCAATAAAACTGACAAAAGGTTTAGAAAATCTGACCTATGAGGAAAGGTTAAACTGGGCATGTTTAGCCTTGAGAAAAGGGACTGAGGAGGGGCCTGATAACAGGCTTCAAGTGTGTTCATGGCTTTTATAAAGAGGACAGTGATCAATTGTTCTCAATGTCCACTCAAGGTAGGACAAGAAGGCATTGACTGGCCACAAAGGAGATTTAGGTGAGTAATTAGGAGAAACATTCTAACTATAAAAGGTAGCTAAGCTCTGGAATAGTCTCCCAAGAGAGCGTTGAATTCCCATCATTGAAGGTTTTTAAGAACAGGTTGGACAAACCTGTCAGGGATGGTCTATGTTTATTTGATCCTGTGTCAGCACAGGGGGCTGGACTTGGTGACCTCTTGAGGGCTCTGACAGTCCTAAATTTCTATGATTCTATAATAACAATGGGAAGTGTTAGCCATTGTTAAGATTGTCCAACTCTTCTCTCTTATGCAACTTTACTCCATGTAGAACGTTGAGCCTTTACAATTGCCTTCCATCTTTACCAATCTCCTGCTGCAGTCTTAGCTTCTTCCTATGTCACTTTGATAGCTTTCAGTTCTTCTTTTATTGTGTTTCCGTGCTATCCTTGCTCTACCTCCCTGCCTTTTGCCCTGTGTGTTTCAGGTTTATGGCTGCCTTATGTTATTTAAATCCTTCCCTCTATGTGTGTCCTAGTCATCTCCATTTTTGTTTCATAACTTACTGTCCTATTGGTTTCTGTTACATCTTTTTATTGTTCTTCATTTGTATGTTTTTTCTGGCCATTAGATATTGAAGATTGGTCTAAGGCAGCTGGATATGAAAATTTGGAGTTTAGATAGTAAGACCTTGAGTCTACAAGTTTTAGCATCATATTGTAAGACTAATTTTACAATAGTGTTAAATATCCTAAGTGTAGTTTGGAGGATGCAATTTCTGTTTCTCCAGATTTGCTTTAGCATTGAAAAGGCATATCTGGCTTTTATTATTCTGACTTTAATGTCTTCGTCTGTTCAACCAGTTGTATTCACAATGCTGCCAAGTTAAGTGAAATATCAGATCTTTTCTACAATCAGTCCTCGAGAGTGTTATTGGTGTTTCTTGTTGTGTATTGATTCTCATAGTTTTAGTTTTCTCAGAGTTGATTTTTTTAACACTACTAGCTCTGCATAGGTCTGGAGATCACTTGTTTTTGCTTGCATATATCTGTGGATATGGGATAGCAAGTTGATGTCATCTGCAAAGCCAAGGTCCTCTAATTCCTGTGTGAAAGTCCACTGTATGCCTGTAAAAGTGCCTCTCTCAGTTACCTCTCTAGCTGGGTTGGAGCCCATTGGCATGCCCAATTATCACCACAGGGTTGGTCCAGTCCAGGCCCCATCCTCGTGGTAGCCCCTGCCCTTGCGGGTCTTCTTACTTTGATTACGGGTAGGGAAAGCAAACATTCAAACTCAGAGAACAAGCCTCTCCCAGGGTCAACAAAAAGAGAAAAGGATAGTGACACCATGTTACTTCAGGGGTACCTGTGCAGGAGCTTTAATGTAGTCCTTCAGGACAGATAGCTGAATCAGTCTCTCCCTGTTGGGCTTGCCTCTCAGGTTTGCTGGACTCCTTGCAAAGCTGAAGGGATCTCTGCCATGCAGGTGCCTCATGCTGCTTCAGTAGCTACTCCCTTCTTAGTGCTTTCCCCTTGCTGCCTGCAGTTGCCTCCTTTTAAAGCCCTCCTCCATAAAAAATAAAAAATAAATTAATGGAGATATCCTATCTCCTAGAACTGGAAGGAACCTTGAAAGGTCATTGAGTCCAGCCCCCTGCCTTCACTAGCAGGACCAAGTACTGATTTTGCCCCAGATCCCTAAGTGGCCCCCTCAAGGATTGAACTCATAATCCTGGGTTTAGCAGGCCAATGCTCAAACCACTGAGCATCCATGATTAATGGGGCTGGAGAAGTGGGACTACTTTAGCACAGAGCGCTTCCCTGGCTCCTTCCCTGTCAGTGTAGTATTTATACATCCCATTACAATGCCCCTTGGTTGTTCTGTGGTCTCTCATTGCCCAAACCACTACCAGTAAAAAGATCATGGGTGACATAAGACGTCATTGTCTGGTGCCCATGTAACTTCAGATGGCTCACTCAGTTTGTTGTTTGTATGTTTGACAGTGGTAAACCAGGTGACAGCTCTTGCCAAGTCTTCAGGGGTCAGCTCAGCACTGACAAATTCATAGCTGGAAAACAGACCATCTCACCTACATGTTAATATTATTCAAGATAAGTATTAGACTTGTAAGGATGTGTTTAATGTTTAGATTCTATAAAATGCTTGTAAGTTGTTGCATGCATTAAACTTCCTGTAATGTCTGTATTCCATGCTACAAGGTAAAATGTTTGTTTTATAACTGTATAAATGCCTGTTCTCAACTTGTGAGCTCAGATGGGAAGAGTGGCTCCCACACACATCCAGGAGGGGTATCAAAATTAAGTGGGTTACTGTAGGACAAAAGCATTGTTGATTGCCTCATTCACCCATGGAGAAGTATGTGCTGAAGGCCTTGTCCCATAGGTTGGAATTCTGAAAGAAGGAAATAAAGAGAGGTAATATGAAGATTTTTCATCTCTTTGGACTCTTACAAGGGCTAGAGCTAAGAAACAAAAAGCAGAGATCCCCACGTTCAACTGGGGTTAGCCCTGAAAATACATTCAATGTTGACAGATTACTACATCTCTGCCACCACAGACTGAACCATAGATTGAACTCATTTGTGCACATATGTTGCCTGCTATAACCTGTAAACAATTCTCATTTCTTTTTCCTAGTTAATAAATCCTTAATTAGTTTACTATAGGATTAGCTACCAGCTTTTTCTTTGTGAGATCTGAGGTACAAATTGAGCTGGGGTAAGTGACTGGTCTCTTGGGACTTTGAGGCAACTTGAATATTTTGTGATTTTGGTGTAAGTGACCATTTATCATTAAGTCCAACTTGCCTAGATGGCAAGATAGACATGAGAGCCAAAGAGGACTGTCTGAGACAGATGTGCTGGCCGCGGCTTCCCGCCGCCCCCATTGCCCTGAAGCAGCGAACCGCGGCCAGTGGGAGCCGCGATCGGCCGAACCTGTGGATGCGGCAGGTAAACAAACTGGCCCGGCCCATCAGGGTGCTTACCGTGGCAAGCTGCATGCCAGAGGTTGCCAACCCCGATCTAGGGTCTGGAGCAGAAGCAGGCACACAGTCTGAATTTTAGCTGAGACAACTCCCCATGATGGCTTCCTGCTTTAAATAGTAGCCTCAGCCAATCAATGGGCTGTGAGGGGTCACCATTCAGGCTCTTTGGGCAGTACTTCCTGCTGAGCCTAGCTTCACAAAATCCTCTAGGGGAAAGCTAACCTAAGCTTCCAGGGGCAATGTGGAAGCATCAGTGACACAGAATCTCCCAGATTCTAGAACTGTAGGGTCTTACAATAGTGTTACTAGCTGATCCATATGTGATTTCTCCTGTCTGGACCCTGATTGCTCCTGAACAGGGCCTGCGCAACCCATTAGGCAACCTAGGCAGTCGCCTAGGGCACTACAATTTTGGGGGCAGTGACCGCGGCGGTATTTTGGCAGCGGGACCTTCCGCCGCCTCTCTGGGGGGCAGCATTTCGGGGCGGGACCTTCCACCGCCTAGGGCGGCAGAAAAGCTGGCAGCGCGCCTGCTCCTGAATCTACCACTTCTTTATTCTTTCTAGAATAGAACATATAAATGTCTTACTTGGGATAGGCAGCAGTTGAATGCCCCTACGGTTTTTACACTGACTGAGGTCTCCTTTCTTTGGCAGCTTCACTGTATGATACTTTTTTCTGCTTGTTTGGTATTTTTTCTTCTTTCCATATCTTCTGAAAGATGCCTATCAAAATGTTTAATGTGTTTGTCAAGTCTGCTTTGGGAGCCTCTGTTGGAATATTATCCACTAATCTGATGCAAGGGACCACAGAGTGAATGTAAGAGCTACAGGCCAATCGCCTTGATCTCCATTCCAGGGAAGGTGTTTGCACATGTTTTGCTGGCGTGCCTGGAACTTTTGCTACATCGGAAGCATCAGGCTTTACAAAGAACAGGTCCACATTAGACGCCATTTTGGCCCTTCGCTTTTTGTCGGAGATACATCACGAGTTCAGGAAGCCCCTGCACATAGTGTATGTCGACCTTAAGGCTGCATTTGATTCAGTAGACCGTGTTGCATTATGGAAGGCCTTAAAGGGCCAAGGTGTCCCTACCACTCTGCTGGACTTGATTAGAGAGCTGCATAATGGAACCACTGCCAGTGTTCGGCTGGGGAAACCAGATGTCAGCATCTTTTAAATCATTATCTGGTGTTAGGCAGGGTTGCATTCTGGCCCTTGCACTCTTTTGGCGGGCAATTGATTTCATAAAGCAGCATTTCATCAGGTCCATAGGCATTGAGATTGGTGATCTCTCGCACACACACCTTAACTACACTGATGACATCGTTCTTTTAGTACAGAGCCCCGACAGGTTTCATGAGGCACTACAGCATATGGAGGTGGAGTCAGCTAAGATAGGTCTCCATGTTTCATGGTCAAAGACAAAACTGCAAAAATCTAGGACCAGGTCCACCTGCGACTTCATCTCTTTGAACAACGAAACCATCAAACCAGTTTCCAATTTTTGCTATCTGGTTTCTTTACTTACCAGCTCCTCCAATTCTCACACAGATGTTCTCCATCAGATTGGCATTGCAGCATCTGCCATGGGTCATTTACAATGGATATGGAATCAACATCATCTTAGTATGACAACCAAGTTCAGGATTTATTTGAACTGTATCCTTCCTATTGTTGCTGTGAAACATGGACACTATGCCGCTCAGACTGGAAAAGCTGGAGGCTTTCCACACAAAATGTCAATGTCATATATTGGGCATAAAGTGGAATAAATTCATCTGTAAGGCAGATGTTTATGGTCACTCGGGTCTACAGACTACTGGGGCCATTGTCCACAGGCGGCACCTTACGCTTTTCGGACATGTTGCAAGGATGCCACAAGACATTCCAGTGAATGCTGTTCTCCAGGTTGCTTGTAAGATCCGGCATAAAATTCCATCAACTAAGGGGTGGACGCAGCCCAGAGGCAGACCCCATATTACATGGGTTCATCAAGTCAGTTCCCATGTTGGACTCTTAGGCTGTCAAGCCTTTGCGGTTGTGGAGAAATGAACCAAATGGCAAACAGTTGCTACGGCCAACCATCTGACTAAGCATTGAAGAAGAAACACTCACCAGGCTGATCAGATGTTGGTGGCCAGGGATCAACTGTGGCACGGGTGCCTCCGCAGATGAGCTGTTTGGTATGGGTACCCTGCATGCTGCTGCAATCAGCTGTTTGGTGGGCAGGCCCAGATCAGCTGTTTCTTGTGCCTCCGTGCTCCGGCAAGGGTTGAGTGAGTCTCACAAAAAAAATAATGCCTTAGGTTTGGGGGTGGAGGGAGGTGCGGGAATGCTAGGCTATCATCAGCAGTGCAGCCAGCCTCTGCTCACCTGGGGCCGCCCCACCCCTCTTGGGCTGGTGGCCATGATGTTCACCTGTACGGTTGCTCCCTGCCAGCCAGGCTCGACTCCGGCCACAGGAGGCATCAGGTGACCCAGGGGAGCCAGATGGGCTAGGGCTGGGGGTGGGTGCAGTGGCGGATTAGGGGGAGGAGCAGCCCTGGACCCCAGCAGGAGCTGTGCTGATCAGGTGGGGAGGTGAAGAGAAGCAGTGCTGGGTGGGGGGGTAGGGGAGGAGAAGCCCCGACCCCAGCCACGCTGGCCAAGGGGGAGGAGCCCCAGATCCCGGCAGAAGATGAAGGGCTGAAGCACCCAGCTCAGGAGCCCCAGCCACCTTAGTGGCAGAAGCTGCAGGGCTGAAGCTCCAACCCTCCTCTGTGCAGAGCTGGCCTGAGCAATTCTCTCTCCCATCCACTCTGCATAGAGCTGGCTCTTACTCTCAGACTGTGGAGAAATTCAACCCAAATCTATCCACCTTGATGTCTCCATTTCCCCCATCACCACACAGCCATGAATGGATTTATCCTAGGAGGCAGGGTCAGTATTAGCCCCATTTGGCAGGTGGGAGCTAGGGCACCCAGAGGTGAAATGACTTTCCGAAGGCTAAGCAGGGAGTCTACGGCAGAGAAGAGAATCAAACCCAGAACACCTGAGCTCCAAGGCTGTGCCTTAACCACTAGGCAACCCTTCCTACCCCAAGTAGGGGCAGTTTCTTCTGCTGCTTTGAGTGCATGGGTGGGGCAGGCACTAGACAGAGCCACCAGGAGGTGGAGAGCAGAGAGAGATGGGAAAAGGGACATGGATGGGAAGCAGGAAGGGGAGCAGGGACTTTGAGAAGAAACAAGAGAGAGGGAAAGGGGCAGAGAGAGAGAGCTATAGGAAGGGAGAGGGGAAACACTCCCTGCTGCTTGTCCCTCCCATTCACCTTCCCGCAGTCAGTGGCCCTCAGCTCCCAAACAGGCCCTAAGCAGGTGTGAACCACAGAGCGAATGTAATGTGTTTAAACTGGGATGTTAGTGGAGACAGCTCATAGCTGAGTGTAATCATTTTAATATACCGTAATTCATGATAATGTAATTATGTAGTTCATTACTATTTAAATAATGATTAAATTGTTAAGATACCAATGATAGACACACATTCAATAATTAGAACATGAAAGGAGTGCATAAATATGCTGAAAATTGCCAGTTTTGGGGGGAGGTTGAGCCCACCCAAATACACACACCTCGCCCTTAAGGCAGGAGGTGGCAGAAAGGAATGAGCAGTGGGCGGGAGGCGCTCAGGGGAGGGGACCATGGGGAAGGGGGCAGAGTGGGGGCAAGAAGAAGTGGAGTGGGGTGGGGTGCGGGTCAGGGCTTAGGGGGAGGAGGCGGAGCCGGGATGGGGCACCCACCAGCAAAACCAAAAGTCAGCACCTATGGCTAGTTCAACATCCAGATCTTCTCCGTCCTCTATATCTAGGGGATTGGCCACTGGCTTACCATTCAGTAGTTCACTAAAGTACTGCCTCCATATATTTAATTATTCTGATTTCTTCTTTGTTAAGTTGCCCCTGTTATCGTGAATTGTTCTGCTGGTAAAAAAAAAAAAAAAAAAAAAAAAAAAAAAAAAAAAAAAAAAAAAAAAGCTAACAGCTCTGCCTATAATATAATTTAAAAATAAATATCCAAACTGTGAGAACTAGCACATTTTCAAATGAGTGCTTAATGTATCTGCTTTACTTTTCAGTATTTTTGATAATAGAATCTTATGACATACAATACAAAACACTCTTAAAATACTATGAAGAACCCAATTAACCTTAATATAATCTGTATGGCTAAAACCTACACAGCTCATTGAAAATATATGTGTGTTCAGTCTGGGTCTAATCCAATGTCCACTGAAATCAATGGGAGTCTTTCCATTGTATTAAATTGGCACTGGATCAAGATATCTGCTCACAAATAAAACACTAACCTTTGAAACACTGTTGATTGATCCAAACTTGATTGAATTGTGCAGTTTGCTGATATACCAGTCCATCGGGACTGGAGGCTACTTTAATAAACAAACAAAGAAACAAAAAACCATCCCACCTTCTCCAATATAGATTGGTGCTTCATGGATTTTATCTTGGATATGATCCACTGAAATGAATGATCTGAATAGCGAAAAAGCTTGCTTCATGTAGCAAAAAAAAAAAAAGGGGGGGGGGGCATAGATAAATATTTTCCTTGTGATATACTGCAGCAAAGGATCACATATCTTAAATAAGATGTTCAATACAATGGAATTGTTTCATTACAAATGTAACTGTCAATTAAGCCTCATATTGGAAATAGTTTTTGTAAAGCACATAGCATATTGAGGAGTCGTGACGGTGTGCTGTGGCTAGCAGAGTTTATTGATACCAGCCACAATGCCATCATGTATTCCCCCCCCACAATCTGTGTGTGTCTGTACAGATATTTTAGAAATGTTTTAGTTTTGCAAAAAGTTTGACTGTATTGTTGGTATCTCAGCCCAATAGATGAAGGGAGTGTGGTTGGCCTGTTGACCAGTGCAGGAGGACTAGGGCATCACAGCCATGCCTCTTTTGTGTGCCTCCTTTAGGGCAAGATGCACCCCAGGGTACACACCAAGGACTAGTCAGTACCCTCCACTGAGCGCAGGAAATGCAATTATGACTGGGCCTTGTATGTGCCATACAATGGAGTAGGGAAGGCTCCTTGTTCACGCAAGTCTCCCTCCCTCTTGTGTTCTTAGATGAGGTCTATCACAATCTGATGTTTAGTCTGCTGAGGAGCAGCTCTTTCTAAATGCAAAATATCACCTACAAAGTCTGTTCTCCTGTCTAGATTTTTCTGGTTGTGTCTCTGATTGAATTACTACTTACCTGCTACCTACAGGTAATTCTCTGTAAGATTCAAAACTATAACAGGCAAAGCACAACACCTAACTGTGTCTTGTCTGACCCATATGTACAATGCTTATTTACCACACAGCATTGCCCTTAGGATTACTAGTCATTATCTGGGGGTGCTTTGAACATGTAAAGTACTACATTCAGAAGACAGTGCAGTCTCATACTTAGGGTTCTGGCTACGTCTTGGTTTACAGCACAGCTGTAGCACATCTCAGTTGCCTTAATTTTGAATCCAATTGAAATTTCTTGTATGTTTCAGTAGACTGCATATATATAAGCACTTGTAGGATGAGGACTTATATATGTAATGCTATCTCCCTCAAGTCACTGGCTCACAGAAGATAGTGCTTTTACTGCTGTTACTGGGGATTTTCCTTTAGCTCCTTCAGTTTGATTTGTTTTTCTTGCCATCTTGCAAGCCAAGGCCTTGATCCAGCAAACACTAATGCATATGGTTAGTTTCATTGACGCTAATGAGATTCCACACAGGGAAAACCATGCACATGCATAATCCTTTGCAGGATCAGGGGCTAAAAAAATTATGAGAAATACTGTAGGTGAAAGAGGGGAGATTAGCGATTATATTGGGTAACAAGTTAACTTTGACTTTACATTTCCACATGGATAATGTGTGTTTATTTGTAATGAGCAAATTTCTATTTGAATTTCCAAACTTTTTCACAATTGTTCTGTTGGACAAAATTAAAGTATTCTTATGAGTACTTGAATTTGTGGACATTTCCAATTTCATTGGTTTTAAGTCTATGAATTAACTGAATGAAACAAATAATTACTTCTCTACACACCATATAGACTTCTTATGTGTGTGTGTGTGTGTGTGTGAATAACAAATGGCTAGTTCAATGGATTCTATGCCACCTTAAGAATGACTGCTATTTTTTTTTCCTTTTTGAATTCTTTTAACATTAACTTGCTATCATCTGGAAAATTTATTTTGGGTCCTGGCTGCTCCAGTAAGTCTATACATTACCTGAGGAAAATATCTATTGAAGTATGTCTTTGGGATCACAACATAAATGCTCATTTAGAATGAGCTGATGGCCAAGACTTTTAGAGTAAGCAGCAATTTGATCAATAGTGGAATTTACAAGGGCCTGCAAGTCTGTGGCTGCAATTCAATTTCAGTACTAGATTATCCATTAATTAGCAATTGTTAGAATATTTACCTCCAATCTGGTAACCACCAGCTCATCTGCAACATTTATTATGCTTAGTCTTGGTATATATTATATGTATCAACAAACACCTGGAATTCATGAAATCTAATGAGGTTCCCGATAGCAAAATTACATCTTGGTATCTAGAAATACAAAGAAGAAGAAAAAAAATCATTTGTAGTATTCTTGTTGCCATGTTGGATCCAAGATATGAGAGAGACCAGCTGGGTGATGTAATCTCTTTTATTGGGCCAACTTCTGTTGGTGAAACAGACAAACTTTTAAGCTACACAGAGCTCTTCTCTAGGTCTGGAAAAGGTAATCAGAGTGTCACAGCTAAATACAAGGTGGAACAGATTGTTTAGCCTAAGGGTAAACACATGCTGCAGGAAATCATTTAAAATGAAGTGGACAGTTAACACCTCTGAAATAATAGGACAAAGGAGGGTTATTCAGTTACAGATTGTTGTAATAAGTCATCAAATCCTTTGAGTCTGTGATTTTTAGAGTCTAGCAGAGTTATGAATTTAAGTTCATAGGCTCCTTTTTTTGAAGGTATTGTGCAAGTTTCCTATGAGGATGAGGACTGACAGGTCAGATATGGAGTGATCGCTTTGTGAAAAGTGTTTGTCCATGGGTTATTTTTGTATTTTAACATTTTTCTGTATTAGTGATTTGAGAATTTAGTGATTGTCTGGATTCAGATTATCCCCCACTCTCACAGGCGTTGGGAGGCAGGCCAATCTGCGCTTACAGGCAGCCCCCCAACCTGAAGCAAATATTCACCAGCCACTACACACCACACCACAGAAACACTAACCCAGGAACCAATCCCTGTAACAAACCCTGTTGCCTTCTCTGTCCCCATATCTACTCTAGTGACACCATCATAGGACCCAACCAGACCAGCCACACCATCAGAGGCTCATTCACCTGCACATCTACTAATGTGATATATGCCATCATGTGCCAGCAGTGCCCCTCTGCCATGTACATTGGCCAAACCTGACAGTCTCTATGTAAAAGGAGAAATAGACCCAAATCAGACATCAGGAATGGTAACATACAAAAGCCAGTAGGAGAACACTTCAGTCTCCCAGGACACTCAATAACAGATTTAAAAGTAGCCAGTCTTCAACAACAACAACAACAACAAAAACCTTCAGAAACAGACTTCAAAGAGATACTGCTGAGCTACAATTCATTTGCAAACTTAACACCAGCAATTTGGGCTTGAATAGGGAGTGGGAGTGGTTGGCTCACTACAAAAGCAATTTTCCCTCTCTTGGTATTGACACCTCCTCATCAATTATTGGAAGTGGACCACATCCACATTGGCCTTCAACATTGGTTCTCCATTTGTAAGGTAACTCCCTTCTCTTCGTGTGCCAATATATATTTATGCCTGTTTCTGTAATTTTCACTCCATGCATCTGAAGAAGCTGTTTTTTTACCCACGATAGTTTACGCGCAAATAAATCTGTTAGACTTTAAGGGGCCACCACACTCGTCATTGTTTTTGTGGATACAGGCTAACACAGCTACCTCTCTGATAATTGGTCATCCTGCTAGTAGAGATATGTCCAAAAAGACAAATGTCTATCATAAAATGTAACCTATTATGGCCTATGCCTAGTGTACACTCAGCCACAGATTTTTACATGTTGTCAATGGTGCTAGATTAATATTACAGTGTGGAGATGTATGACATGCAGAAAGCCATACATATGCCATCTTGATAACTACATATCAACAGAGAAGTAAGAATATGGTGCATGCAGTACTTGATATCCTTTTACCTGAAATCAGAATAGAAACCTAACTAAACTTTAAAATATGTACCTACAAGCTCTAGATAAGTTATTTAAATGTAACTTTAAAGACTCACACACCTTGCGCTATATTACCACTAGAGCTAAGCAACATATAAAGCCTTGGCAAATACCAGTACTAAGAAATAACAGTGCTCATAAATTACTTTGTGCTCCTTTATTTGGTCCAACAAGCTTTAAAATAGTATTTAGTGCCAACCATAAAGTAGCTTCATTGATGATAAAGTAAGCCTTATGTTTTGAAAGTTTCTTTTACCTATAACGAAGACATCCTATTGATAAGGGGTATTTGAGTGTAAGCAATATCTTTTTACAGAAGGCTGGGTTCTTCTGGATGTACTTTGATATTTATAGATTATAGGGCATACAGTTTAAATGACAATTTCAGAGAGAAATTTGAACAGCTTTAAATTAAAACTGGATAATACTCTGTACAAAACTTAAAGGCTATTTTTCAGAATTTCCAGGACGATTTTTTTTCTTTCCAGGTCTAGCACATAAGAAATCAATCTTTCATTATGAATAGTTATATTCAGTTGTTCTGTCTCTATTGGGTACAGAATTCAATTTTAGCTATGTTCACCAAGATCTGCTTGGTACAATATATTCAACTACCTGCATGCAAAAATATTATACTTTTGAACTCAGACTACCTTCCAAAGGAAAAACTTTCATTTTCATCATTATCCCTTCAATATCACACAGAGATTTTTTGATCACTGAATTGCTGTTTCTTATTTAATGCACCCTGTATTTCTCATTAGTGTCTGAAATCAACAAAATTAGTAGCAATAATGGGAAATAGCCAGGCGAGAATGAAAAGTGAGTTTGAAAGGGAATTGATTGAAGAACAAAAGCGAAATATATAAGACAGAGATGAAACTGCTATAATTAAGGGTCTATCGGATTTCCCACTAGCATTGCTGTGTCGTGCTAGTAGAATGCATGTGTAGCTGCACCATGCCAAAAATGTAACTTAGAGAAAATGAAAGAGAGAAAAAGTTAAGACTACATGAGAAGATGAGAATATAGGGAGACATATTGCATATATGAATAGAAGGTGTGAGAAAGGGCTGAGAGGCAAATTGAGATACATGATGTAAAAGGAAGGTCTCATGTGTTCCCTATATTTCTTTCATTGGGAAAAAAAAAGTTCTGAGATCTCCCATTTTCCAGTAGACATGTACTTTTAGTGATAGTTCAAATACTAAAGATTATGTCCTATATGTAGGCATGGAAGGATTAGATTTTTATTGGTAAATGTTGGTAAATATCAATTTCACTGTACTTACACACAGATGAACAAATGTTCCCATCAATAATTGAAATTTACAAAGTCAAAGTAGGAAAAATGCTTGAGCACTTATTAGAGTTTGATTTAAGGATTTAAGGATATTTATTTTGTATATTTTGACATGATATTGACAATTTGTGTTTTAGCAGTTATAAAGCTTTAACTTTTTGAATCTTAAAGTTTGTCACTAAATAATTATTGATTGACCCTCCCACCCCACCATAATTTCCTGCAACTGTGAAAATTTAAACAGATAAGCATTTTTTGAAGAAAAAAAGTAGAATTCTGTGAAGCCTAGCCATATGTTCCCCTCCAAGGCACAAACATAGAAGGGAATAATAAACTACTTGGTGATCTCATCTGCTTTCACAGCTTTAACTACTGTCTTTATGTTGATAACTTGCATATTTCTCTCTCCATTGCCAACTTGCCTAAATCTATCCAGTTCCATATTTCAGCCTCTTTCTCTGACCTCTCTATCTAAATGCTTCAAAAGTAACAAACTGAACATGACAAAAACAAAACAAAACACCTCAATATCTTTTCTCCCCCAAATTTCCCTCTCCTTCATTGTTTATCAATGGTGACAACACCACCATCTTCCCTATCACTTCCTACCCAAGGGATCATCTTTGACTCTATCCTAAACTATCGGGTTTGTATCTAAATCCTACTACTTATTCCTTATAGCATTTATAAGGTCTAACCTTTATTTCAAACTACACAGCTAAGACTCTAGTCCAGGCCTTCTTCTTGTATCTTGATTATTGTTCTCCTCTTTGTTCTGGGCTCCTTCACATGCACAACATCCCTCTCCAATTGACTCAAAAAGCAGTTAGTAAGATCATCATCTTTGCTGATCATTCTGAGCAAATCACCTTATCTTGGAATCTCTCCACTGGCTTGCCATTTTCCACCAAAACAAATTCAAATTTTTGTCTTCTCTGTCAGAGCCTTTCACAGTTCTGAATGCACTGAAGTTAATCAATTTACTCTAATTGACTTTTGTACCCTGCATGGGCTGTCTACTCATAGTAAATTACAAAGACCCTTTTCAGTTTTATTAGCATGGAGTGTTGTGCTGGCTTTCCACACTACAGGCAATTTTTTCAAAATTGTGAATAAATTTAGATGTGCAACTGAACAGATTATATATATAAGAATATGATCTGGATTTGATATTCATAATGACTAAGGTCCTAGAACCATGACAATGCCAAAGCAAGTAGGTTTCCTTAATCTCAATCTCTGTTGTTGGCTGCCCTCATTGAATCTGATTCTTAGCATGAATAACAGGACATGGGTTAATTCAGCTCACTAGTAAGTAATTGGAGATGAGTTAACTTGTCACCCACTAGTGAAAGGCTAGAAATATTACTAGTACCCAAAATGTATTTCCAATTTGAAGCAATTTCTTGGCAAGGCAGGGGTCTGAGGTTTTGATAGAGTGAAAGGTTTGGGCATGCCCGTGTATGTACAGTTACTTTTTACTGTGTGCTTTACAAGCACAATTTGTGAAAAGCTTTACCTCACGTTTTGCTTTCATAATCTTCTTTGAGATTATGACACAAAATCATGGAAGCAATAGACAGCATATAAAACAAATTGGCACATGACACTAGAAAGTAGTCTCACACTCTACAGTAGAAGGAGCTAGTACCACCCTGGTCTCACGCAACATGGGCACAATTTCTACTCACCCTAGACAAGAAGCCAGTAAGATTATCAAACCCTAATAATAATAATTGTTTGTTTGAAGAGGAATAAGTGGGTAATAATTTGAAAACAGAGTCTCACAGAAGATGATGCAGTCTGTAGTTGCACAGATGTGGGAACGTGTCAACAAATGAACCTTAGTCAACTAATGAATAATTCAGTAGTTCTCTGACTTGTTTTATACTAGATGAAATTCATACATCTTCATATTCACCACTTAATTTCCCACTTAGCCCTTAAAAGTAGTGCTTAAGTGGTGCATAGGCTTCGAGGGAGACATCTGCAGAGGACCAAAGTTTACTACCTGTGGTGAATTTCTTAACATAGAGATTATCCCATGAATGATCTTATACTCACACCTACAATGTAGCGTCTATAGTGCTTCATTACATGAAAAAATATATTTGGGTATTTATGCTCTTTTGTCTCCCTGTTACCATTGTTGCTATCCTGCAGATCAGTTGAAGCATACCAGCCTGCTTTGCTAACACATTTCCGTTACTCTCAAACTCATTTGTTTTTCTCTTGAAAATAATTGATACTGAAGTTGACATTTGTATAGAAAAAACACTCTCATCAGTGAAACAAGAAAGAACATACACGGTGTGGCAAGAGGTTGTAGGTTAAAAACTGTGTGTTCTCCAAGATCCCCTGCAACATGTCCTTGCCATGAGAAAACTATGGCCTTAGCCCTCTATTTCAACACTGGTTTTCTGTATCAGAACAACATTTAGTTGTTGTTTTTTTAATTGTAAATAACAATAATTGTAAATCATTTTATGCCTTTGTACTTATTATGGGCCAGACCCACAGAACAAAGGAAGGGGGCATACAGTACCCCCTTGATTCCTTATGTGGGCTACCTGCATCATGACTCACTGCTTAAGGTAGAGGGCAGCCTCCAGTGGGCCTCTACCCCGTTTCCAATGCAGGTGGGTGAAGGGTGAGCAGGCAGGATCAGGGAGTGCGTGGAACCTTGATTTTGTCCTTTGAAGGTTCCAACAAGAGCAGCTTAGCTGGTGCAGAGGGAGAAGTAAACTGTGTGAGGTTTAGGGATACAGATTTCTTCCTTTCAAGAGCAAAGGAGAACCAGGTAATAAACTGTGACTCGCAATCACAATGCTGTCTCTGGTCTGCTCCCGGGACAACATAATTATATATTAGTCCTCATTCAAGATTCTGGTAATGTCACAGTCCAATGCTATATGCCCCATAGTTGTGTTTTTTGCTTGACTCCAGTAGGAGATTCTGGCTTAGCCAGTCCCCACTTTTAGAGTCACCCTGCAGGGCTGCTGTTGCTATATGAGAATATATGATAAGAGGGAACATGCCAAGGAGGCATCACAATATAAATACCTGATATTGCTCCAATGTCTCATGCAGAAAATTACTGAGTGGAACAAGTCATGGAAGAGAAGATAACTTTGTCCAGAAATATGTGTGGGGATGGGGATAGAGAATATGAAGGAAGAGGGAATACAGAGAAATAAACACAAAAATTGATGGTTGTTGCTATTATCCTTAAATCTCTACAAACACAGGATTTTTTTGCAGTAGACAAGATATAATAATCATCCTACCTCTCAACTATAGTACTTGTACCAATATATTTCCAACACAAGTTCATTTGAGATCAAACATACTCACCTGTTCAGTACAAATTAAAGGAGTTATGTCACATTTTGTAGCCATACTCAAAAGAGCATAGATCTATAACTTAATAGATGGCCTAAGCAAGTCCACCAAGTCCTTGTTTGGGTCTAAATTAACTGTTACCACACAAGAAACAGATTTTTTTTTTTGAGTTATCGTGGATAGTTCTCTGAAAACATCTGCTCAATGCACTGTGGCAGTCAAAAAAATTAACCGAATGTTAGGAACCATTAGTAAAGGGATAGATAATAAGACAGAAAATATCATAATGCCACTATATACATGCATGGTATGCCCACACCTTGTACATGGCATACCATGGATACCCATCTTAAAATATATATATATTAGCACTGGAAAAGGTATAGAGAAGGACAGCAAAAGTTATTAGGGGTATGAAACTGCTTCCATATGAGGAGAGATTAAAAAGCCTGGGACTGTTCAGCTTAGAAAAGAGATGACTAAGGGGGAATATGATAGAGATCTATAAAATCTGGAATGGTATGGAGAAAGTGAATAAGGAAGTATTATTTAGCCCTTCGCATAACAGAAGAACTAGGGGCACACAATAAAATTAAGAGGCAGCACGTTTAAAACAAACAAAAGGATGGTCTTCTCCTAACATACAGTCAGCCTGTGGAACTCATTGCCAGGGGATATTGTGAAGGCTGAAAGAAGAACTAGATTAAAAAAAAAGAATTAGATAAATTCATGGAGAACAAGTCTATCAATGGCTATTATCCAAGATGGTCATGGATGCAACCCCATGCTCTGGGTGTCCATAAACCTCTGACTGTCAGAAGCTGGGGCTGGATGATGGGGAGGGTCACTCTGTTCATTCCCTCTGAAGCATCTGGCACTGGCCACCATGGGAAGACAGGATACTGGGCAAGATTAGCCCTTGAACTGACCCAGTATGGCCATTCTTATCTTCTTACATTATTACTTGTATAACTGTAAAATACCTGCCTGACTTTTCATTGATTGAAAAATACCTCTTTAGAAGCAATTAAAACCATTTAATAAGTTGAGTTTAATACTAACTTCTGGAACTGCAACAAGACTTGCATAGGAAATTTGCTAACAAGCCACAGTGAAGTAAGGTGAGGCCAAGTTCCCTACTAGAATCCCACGGGGATATGAATATATTTTAAGTACTTTCACTCATAGCTGATTCTGTTTTGTGGCAAAGAGCGAACCCATGTTCAACAACATCAGCATTCTGTTGTCATTTCCTTCCTCTTCTCTCCCCACCCCCCACTTCACATGTGTTGTTTTCTCAGGAGGAAACAACTTGTTCTTTTTTTCCTCATGAATTTCCACTATGGCTTTAAAAATACAATAGCACTAAGAGAGTATTGAGTATTATACAATACATTATGTGAATGAAGAATATGAGGTACTAATACAGCATTCCACTCAACCATGACATCCCATAGAAAAGAATAGCACTTTCCGAAATCACTACACCTTCATTTCTTAAAATTCTACAAACTTTATTCTTTTTTTAGACAGCTATTTTTATTGTTACTTGTTGCTAATCTATAGAATGGTAGCAATCAAAATGACTCAAAAAGCAGTTAGTAAAGTCATCATCTTTGCTCATCATTCTGAGCAAATCACCTTATCTTGGAATCTCTCCACTGGCTCGCCATTTTCCACCAAAATAAATTCAAATTTTTGTCTTCTCCATAAGGCCTTTTACCGCTCTGAAGTCCATCAATTTACTCTAATTGACTTTTGTACATGCATGGGCTGTCCATTCATAGTAAATTACAAAGACCCTATTCAGTTTTATTAGCATGGAGTGTTGTGCTGGCTTTCCACACTACAGGCAATTTTTTAAAATTGTAAATAAATTTAGATTTGCAACTAAACAGATTATATTTTCAAACACAGAGATATGTGGTCACTGCCTTGAAAAGTATAGCATTATTGAAAATGTCTATATCATAACATCAGAAAATAAGTTTGTGTAAATAACCCTTTTATTTTTCCATGAACGTTCCAGAATAGCAAATTTACCAGCAAGAACAGTTGACAAGAGAATTTTTAACTACAATTCTTAGATATGTATCAAAAACAAATTGTGAATATTAAAATGAGAAATTAACAATGGTCAAATAAAACTGGTGAGTCACATATGTTTCTCTTCCTGGATTGGGTGACATACTTGTATGCAACTAACTAACACAAAGTGAAATAAAATAAATAATATAGGATCAGGTCATCATAACCTGAGGATCTAGCTCACAGTTCAACATGTGTGCTGTTTTGATTCGTAACATAAGTTACAGTGCAAATAGAGAACTGAACATCAATTTTAACTTTCACAGTGTGAACAATTTGGAGATCAAGAACTTTTCCCTAGGAAAAAAGTGTGGATAATTCTAAATAGCCAGTGCTTGTGAGCAGGTTGTGATTTGTTCATAGACAATTTGTTAGCAAGAATCCAAAGGTGATTTTTCTAAAATGAACTATTCTTTTCTAAGTATTCATTCAGATCCATGCTTTAGATTATAACATGTTTTTATGGGACTGCAACTCACTCCGTATCACTTGACTGTACATCAAAAATAACTGACTAGCTGTGAAAACTGAAAGCTTTTTATGTAGCCAAATGCTAAAAAAGTAGCAGAACACACTGGGGGGAAAAAAACACTCTCAATATGATCCAAATTTAACAACTCTTTTCCTAACTAAAAGTAGCCCACTGTAAGAAAAACTAGAATTCTCTTCAATATGTCTGTTTGCAGGAAGCAACTGTACTGTTATAACAAAACCAGTGATAAGACCCATTATGATACACATTTAATTAAAACAACAAGGAGTCCGGTGGCACCTTAAAGACTAACAGATTTATTTGGGCATAAACTTTCGTAGGTAAAAAACCTCACTTCTTCAGATGCACGGAGTGAAAATTACAGATGCAGGCATTATATAATGACACATGAAGAGAAGGAAGTTACCTCACAAGTGGAGAACCAGTGTTGACAGGGCCAATTCGATCAGGGTGGATGTAGTCCACTCCCAGTAATAGATGAGGAGGTGTCAATTCCAGGAGAGGCAAAGCTGCTTTTGTAATGAGGCAGCCACTCCCAGTCCCTATTCAAGCCCAAATTCATGATGTTAAATTTGCAAATGAATTTTAGTTCTGCTGTTTCTCTTTGAAGTCTGTTTCTGAAGTTCCAATCCCTCAGACAGAGACAAACACCTACAAGATCTTTATCAAGGCCTATGAGTTTAGGTTGAATTTAGCAGCGTTAAATCGAATTAACCCTGGACCCATTCACACAACGAAGCCATTTTTGTTGACATAAAGGGCTCTTAAAATCGATTTCTGTACTCCTCCCCGACGAGGGGAGTAGCGCTGAAATTGACATTGCCGGTTCGAATTAGGGTTAGTGTGGACATAATTTGACGGTATTGGCCTCCGGGAGCTATCCCACAGTGCACCATTGTGACCACTCTGGACAGCAATCTGAACTCAGATGCACTGGCCAGGTAGACAGGAAAAGCCCCGCGAACTTTTGAATTTTATTTCCTTTTTGCCCAGCGTGGAGCGCTGATCAGCACAGGTGACCATGCAGAGCTCATCAGCACAGGTGACCATGCAGTCCCAGAATCAAAAAAGAGCTCCAGCGTGGACTGTACAGGAAATATTGAATCTGATTTCTGTTTGGGGAGATGAATCTGTTCTATCAGAACTCCGTTCCAAAAGACGAAATGCCAAAACATTTGAAAAAATCTCCAAGGCCATGATGGACAGAGGCCACAACAGGGACTCAACACAGTGCTGCGTGAAACTTAAGGAGCTGAGACAAGCGTACCAGAAAGCCAAAGAATCAAATGGACACTCACGGAGGGAGGGGCGACTGAGGACTGTAGCTATCCCACAGTTCCCACACACTCCGAAAACCATTTGAATTCTGGGTTGAGCTCCCAATGCCTGAAGGGTCAAAAACATTGTTGTGGGTGGTTCAGGGTATTTGTCATCAACCCCTCCCCCATCCCCCCATGAAAACAAAGGGAAAAAAATCATTTCTTGCCTTTTTTCACTGTCACCGTATGTCTACTCGATGCTGCTGGCAGACGCAGTGCTGCAGCGCTACACAGCAGCATCCCCTTGCCTCGTATTGCGGACGGCAGACGGTGCAGTATGACTGGTAACCGTCATCGTCGTCCCGTGGGTGCTCCTGGCTGGCCTTGGTGAGGTCGATCGGGGGCGCCTGGGCAGACACGGGTGCGCCTGGCTGGCCTTGGTGAGATCGGTCGGGGGCACCTGGACAAAAAGGGAATGATTCCAGGTAATTCTCTTCTTTAAGTTTTGTGTAATGGAGATTCAGTCCTGCCTGGAATATCATGCCAGCTGGAGGCTTCTGCCTCAGGCTGCTCTCCCAGTCGGCAGCACCGCGCGGTCGCACCTACCCCTTGCTCCCAGGGCTCACAATCAGATACTTAGACCTCTACATTTTGCTGCAAATAAAAAAATAAAGGTGCTGTTTAGAACTGTCCCCCAACAAACCTATCCTGGGACATTTTGTATTTTACCAGTGTCAACCAAAGGCCCACACACAAATGGAGATTCAGTCCTGCCTGTGCTTCTATCCTAGTGCTTATCACAGATTCCCATTTTCAGCTATAGGCTGAGCAAGTGCAGAATGGTGGTTCACTCTACTTCGCTGTAAGCCAACCACCCTCCCCTCCCCCCTTTGATCTCTGCTTGCAGAGGCAATAAAGTCAGTGTTGTTTCAAATTCATGCATTCTTTATTACTTCATCACACAAATGGGGGGATAACTGCCAAGGTAGTCCGGGAGGGGTGGAATGGGCTCCATGGTTGCTGTGCTATGGCGTCTGCCCGGGCAATCCAGGGAAAAGGGCGTGAAATGATTGTCTACCGTTGCTTTCATGGAGGGAGGATTTACTGACGACATTTACCCATAACCACCCGTGACAAATTTTTGGCCCCATCAGGCATTGGGATATCAACCCAGAATTCGAGTGGGCGGGGGAGACTGCGGGAACTATGGGATAGCTACCCACAGTGCAACTCTCTGGAAGTTGACGCTAGCCTCGGTACATGGACGCACACCGCCGAATTAATGTGCTTAGTGTGGCCGCGTGCACTCGACTTTATACAATCGGTTGCCAAAAATCGAATTCTGTAAATGTGGAGTAATCCCATAGTGTAGACATACCCCAAGCATTCTTAAAACTACAATACCCACCTGGGGAAGTGAGGAAACAGATTGCCAGAGCGAGACGGGTACCCAGAAGTCACCTACTACAGGACAGGCCCAACAAGGAAAATAACAGAACACCACTGGCCATCACGTACAGCCCCCAGCTAAACCTTTCAAGCACAGCATTAACGATCTACAACCTATCCTCGAAAACAATCCCCCCACCTTCTCTTCATGTGTCTTTACATAATGCCTGCATATGTAATTTTCACTCCATGCATCTGAAGAAGTGAGGTTTTTTACCCACGAAAGCTTATGCCCAAATAAATCTGTTAGTCTTTAAGGTGCCACTGGACTTCTTGTTGTTTTTGTGAATACAGACTAACACGGCTACCCCCGATACTTGACATTTAATTAAAGATACACTGCTGTAATTTCCGATGGTCCAATATTCAAAACACAATCTATGTAAAAAAAAAAAAAATCAGTGACACCAATGGTGTGAAATGCCTGAGGAGTGAAGAGATGACAGTACAACATAATTTTAGAAATTATATCAGATACAAGAAAACTCATGCTTTAAAAAAAAAAGTTAGAAAGGGAACAGTACAGCTATCTAGGTGACATCTATAAAAGCAGCCATAAAAAATGGACAGCTGTTAATAGCTAGACCTGCTCCCATTGAAGTCAATGGCATTGTCCAATCAAATCCTTAAACCAGTGTGGAGAATGCCCAGAAGGCTAACCAGGGGATAGGGACTGATGTCTTAATGGTTTTTAAGAGACTCAGCTTTCATTTAAAGACAAAAGTAAGTCAACATGAGGGTAACCAATGCAGTGATGGCTGCCTGAGTTTGTGGAGAGCCTTAAACAGTAAGTTCTGCAGTGTGACCCACCCCATTCATTTCAGCAGCTGCTAACTCAGAAGGCAAGGCTGATGCTTTCAATGTTAAGATTAACTATTCACTACTCACTTAAGCATTCAAGAAAGGGCTGGAAGTATCTTATTACAAAGTTCTACATCAGCCTTTCCTAAAGTGTAAAATGGGAGAGGGGGCTGAGCGAACTTGCTAGGGTGTGTGTGGAGGATGTACAAATTAAGATGTTTAGGCCTTTCACAGCACAAGGCTGGTTGCAGGGTATGCAATTAATTTAATTGTTCTGAATGGGGAGGCTCATCTTTCAAAAGTTTGGGAAACACTCTCATAAATGTTCCAGTTAAATGAAATATAATTTGGAGCCTCATCATGCAGTAATCTGCACTCCTTGTTCTGGGAATACTCCCATTGGTCTCAAATCATAACTGATATATGCGGTATATAGAGGGTTTATAAATCTTAGCTGGAGAAGCTAAAATTAGTCCTAGCTGTGTTTTAGCACAACTTGAGGAAGGTAATAGGAGGATGAAATGGGTGGGATGGTTGTGTTTCTCAACTGTACAAACTACTTAGGCTCAAATTCTCTGCATTGACATCAGTTGGTTTCCACAAGTGTCACTGAGGGAAGAATTTAACCCTTAATACATAAATATGATACAAACACCTTAATCTGAAAATCTATTTAATTGGCATCACTTCCAGGGAGCTGCAGGGTGCAATACCAACTGCTGCCACCCAAAATCTCCTGATGGGGCTGGAGATGTTTCAGGTGCTGGGAGCGGCACTGTATCTGAATGCCCCCAGGACTTGGGAAGAGTTCTGACCTGGAAGAGGAATGAATTGACTGTACTGGAATGAGTGCAGAGGGGTAGGGAGTGAATGGTTGAGCTGGGGGTGGGTAGAAAGAAGAAACTATGAGGAGATGGTAAGGTAAGAGCTACATTTGAGGGGGAGAGGGTGGGACTAGGGAGAACAGTGAAGCAATAACAGAGATAAATACTGTTTTATCCCACTTTGCTCTTTAAAACATCCTTTTTTTATTCTAACAGGGTAGCAGGTAGAGAAGAGGAGGGTGCCTATTTTTCTTCCTCCTTCCAAAACAATTTCCCTTGTTCCCCACCAAACCACTTCCCTGAGCTACCCTCTTTCTCCCCAAATCACCGTCTTCATGTTTTTCACTTTGAAAACAAGATCAACAAGCGGGCATGGGAAGGATGGGGGTGGGGAGCATGGACCGGCAGCCCTAGCTGTTATTTTGGCCATCAGCTGCCAGGACTTTTAAACCCAATGATACTTGCTGTTTAAATGGGGGTTATATCAGGGAAATAGTTTTCTATTAAATTACATAAGATGTTCCAAAAACATCTAACTGCAATACATGCAGAAACTACTTAAATTTATATCATATCTGTCCAGGGCCGGCTCCAGGGTTTTGGCCGCCCCAAGCAGCCAAACAAAACAAACAAACAAAAAACCAAACAAACAAAAAGCCGCGATCATGATCTGCGGCGGCAATTTGGCGGGAAGTCCTTCGCTCCGAGCAGGAGTGAGGGACCATCCGCCGAATTGCCGCCGAACAGCTGGACGTGCTGCCCCTCTCCGAAGTGGCTACCCCAAGCACCTGCTTGGTAAGCTGGTGCCTGGAGCCAGCCCTGTATCTGTCCATTTGTGCTTTGAATTTACTCTTTTCATGCCAAGCAGCTATGTATGCTAAGCTAACATAATGTGAGTTTTAGAGCTTCTTCTATTGGCGCTGGGTAAATAGTCCATACTTCAATGTACTGTGCCTCCTTCCAACTACATAGTCCTCATTTGGTAGTCCTGTTCAGCAACAGGAAAGTCTCTAAAGCTCCCTGGACAAGGATAACAACTTTTAAAATGTTTTCCTTTAGTCAGGATAGTGACAACAGGCTCCCTGCAAAAGCATTCTGATATTCTACTTGAACTTTGATGTCTATCAGTCTTTGAGTGACATAGGAGTTATAAGATGTTCAGATATTTTGCAGTGGTTTGAGAGATTTTATGTGCATATCCTAGTGAGTAATGATGTGGTGTGGACTGATTGTTTCAGCTACAAATATTTATTAAAACATTTGCTCAAATTTCTCTGAAAACAGGTCACTTATTTATTTTTAATATGTAAAATTAGAGGGATTAGGTCTGTGCAAAAACCACTAAAAGGACAAAATTCCAAATGCTTTGTGTTGTCAGATATAATCAAACCCATCAAATTCAAGCTACAGGCTTATTCATTGCCTGTTATAATGGGATTTTGACTCTGAGGTCTTTTGGCAGTACCATAAAATTAATGATTAATAATCCATAAATTACCTTAATATATGAATTGTTTCTTGTCTATGAAAAACATTTTAATTTCAGGCTTTTGCATTAATACTTTTAATCAAATATTTTAAGAAGGAATAAGCAATTTAAATAATAGCTCCAGGAATTTTAAGTTTTATGTATCAAGTACCCTGGATTTATAACTTATAGTAAAACCAGTTATGATCTGTTCCATGAGCATTTGTTCTGATATTTCAAGGCCCAGTTGTTTACATATTAATGGTAATGGACAGTCAAAACAATCCTTTTCTGTTGCTAACCTTAAAGAAATTCCAACTGGGCTTGAGCGATTTTTTTGTAAGTCCTGAACATCTGCAAAGATCATTATCTAATATGATCCTTCACAATAATTCATCATGCCAACATGGGGAAACCTCTTTGTTGTACAGATGTCCTCTAACCTTCTCTTCCTGCTGAAAGTTGGGAAATCCTGTTAGGCTATTGAACCAAAGTAGACTTTGATATGAACATGCTTATCTTTACATGAAAAGTCAATGGTACTACTCCCATGCATAAAGTTATACATGTGTGTAAGTGTTTGTAGGTTCAAGGCCACAGTCAGGAAAGGAATATGCACCCTGGAGGAGACCATGCTGCAGTGCTATAGATTTAAAAAGCCATTCCTGTGATGAGACTCTGCAAACTAGGTATGTTAGTTTCCTTTTCCCATGGAACTCTAACAAGAGGTGAGGAGGATCTAGCTATACAATTATAACAATGAGCCTGACCAACCTATAAATAGACCTGTTCCTGTTCCCATTGGCATTAATGGTAAGTCTCAAAGAGTCAGCCTAATTTGGGTCCTGTGTTCACCCCTTTCCTGGAGCTCCACTGCCATCCCCCAGCTCTGGTATCAAGTACTGTCCCAACTAATGTAAGTCATTGTAAGGCCTCTAGTCTCTGACAGTCACTGCCATTTCAGCCCTTCACAGAAGCAAGCCTGCCTGATTACTCCCTGGGGCTTCTTCCCCCAACCTTTTTCTTCTGATGCTTTATGGCAAATCAGACTCACCTGATGAGTCTGTAACTGCCCCCTATATAGTTCTCATACATTCATGCCACTACACTTTTACCCTGCTCAATATTCTTACAAAAATGTAGTACAGTTTTTTTTAATGTTAGCACATTTCCCGATACTCTCACTAAGCAAACCCCTTATCATAGAATCAGAGAACTGGAAGGGACCTCGAAAGGTCATCTAGTCCAGTCCCCTGCAGGACTAATCTAGACCATTCCTGACAGGTGTTTGTCTAACCTGCTCTTAAAAATCTCCAATGATGAAGATTCCATTACCTCCCGAGGCTATTTATTCCAGTGCTTAACCATCCTGACAGTTAGGAAATTTATCCTAATGTCCAACCTAAACCTCTTGCTGCAATTTAAGCCCTTTGCTTCTTGTCCTATCCTCAGAGATTATGAAAAACAATTTTTCTTCCTCCTCCTTGTAACAACCTTTTACATTCTTGAAAACAGTTATGTTCCCTCTCAGTCTTCTCTTTTCCAGACTAAACAAACCTATTTTTTTCAATCTTCCCTCATAGGTCATGTTTTCTAGACCTTTAATTATTTTTGTTGCTCTTCTCTGGACTCTCTCCAGTTTGTCCACATCCTTCCTGAAATGTGGTGCCCAGAACTGGACACAATACTCCAGTTGAGGCCTAATCAGAGTGGAGTAGAGTGGAAGAATTACTTCTTGTGTCTTGTTTATAACGCTCCTGCTAATACCTCCCAGAATGATGTTTGCTTTTTTTGCAACAACATTACACTGTTGACTCATATTTAGCTTGTGGTCCACTACGACCCCCAGATCCGTTCCCTCATAGTATATTGTCACCTTAAAGCATCTAAATTGTTCACAGAGAGCCTTTCTTGCCTGCAATTGCAATTGCACCCCGAGGACTTGAAAGTGACTTAAAGCTTCTTGTTTGGTCTCATCAGCCAGCAGTATACATTTTGCTAAGTCCCTTTGATCATTTCCTGCCCCTTCAGTAGGGCTAATATACCCCAAATCCCATTCCTTGGCTAGGGTTGACATGTATATAGCCATTTTGGACAACATTCCATTTTATAGTAAGGTGGAAAAACCTTGTCAATCTCTGCCTACAATCAGAGTCCACTGAGATGCCAGATGAGCCCAGCCCTGTTGGCCCTATAATTCCATTTTCACCCCACTGTTGGTCATGTGCAGGTCTCGCCATGCACACATGAAATGTGTACTTGCAAGTATCTGTCCATCTTTACTAATTGGGAACTTCTCCCCTGGATTAACATCTACCTGCAGCCAGAGTTGACCAGGAACTTTACTACCTGGTCCTCTAGTCTAACCGGTGCTACAGGGTTTGACCCGGATTACATGAGCTTTCTAGGCCACAAACTCTGCTGTCATAGCACCTCGGATAGCATACCTGATAAGGGGGAAGTTCCTTTTTATATGGCCAAGCTGAACACAGAAAAAACAGACCACATAAAGTCCCTGATCACCCCGATGATCCTTCATGGGCTTGTGTTATCTGCTGGGCTATTGACAGCTCCTCTTGTCTCTGAGATTTCAGTGTGTATAGAAATTTCTCTATTCATACATTTCCTTTGACCTCTGGGGCTTGGGGTACGCCGCCATCCTGTCTCCCTCAGTACAAGTAACCTTAACTTAGGCCCTTGCTTGAGCTGTTCAGTGCCTCAGCTTCCAGCTAGGCCCCTATCGTCTCTACAGACTCTTTGATAGAGTGAGGACAAAATGTTCAGCCTATATTCGGTCTCCAGCTCACAAAACCCATGTCAACTGTTCTAAAACTATCAAGTCCAGCACTTGATTCATTTCAGGATGCAAAAAAACTGTGTTGCCAGGCCCAATGAGCATTAGTCCACTATCCTGGGATGCCCTCCTGAAAGGAAAGGCTCTACTCTAAAGCAGTGCCTGCAGACCTCTGGAGTTAGTCCGAACTAGTCTAAGATAGCTTCTTTTACAATATCAGACTTCACTGGCTTGTCTGAAAGAGGATGGTATTTTGCTTGTGCCTGTCCGAAGGAAAACAGGGCCACCTGAGCTAACTGACCCACCTCAGCTAACCTGTTCCTGCTGTTGCCACCCATTTAAACATGTGTAAAAATGCCTCTGGAACATCTCAGGGGTGTGTGTGTGTGTAATGTTGACAGTATTAGTAATGGCATACTAGGTCTCTCCTTGCCCAGAGCCTCCCTTCTGTTGGAGCCCCATCTTTCAGAGCACTGTTGGACTCTTGCTACTTCTTTTGCCCTTGTAAAAGTTGTAACAACATATAAGTCCACTCCGGTTGTGCCACCTGCATGTGAACCACTTCCTCCATTTTTCCAGCTAAAACAAAACAAAACAAAAACAAAACCCTCAATCTGTTTCTCTCACTATGCGCTTCCCAGAGGGGTCACAATCAATCTCATTTATGGTACCATGTATACTGGTGAGTTCTCACCTCTCAGTAGTGTCCCTATGTGCCAGATCAGGGGTCGGCAATCTTTGGCACGCAGCTTGCCAGGGTAAGCACCCTGGCAGGCCGGGCCGTTTTGTTTACCTGCCACATCTGCAGGTTCGGCTGATTGCGGCTCCGCAGCCCCCATTGGCCTGGGACGGCAAATCGCGGCCAGTGGGAGCCGCGATCGGCCGAACCTGCGGATGCGGCAGGTAAACAAACTGGCCCAGCCCGCCAGGGTGCTTACCCTGGCGAGCCACATGACAAAGGTTGCCGATCCTTGTGCCAGATCATGATGCTGCAGGGGTGTTGGAGACAGAACTCCCTGCAGGCCATCTCTCTTTGCATGCCAGTCAGCCCTCCAGCTGAGAAGCAACTAGTTCTAAACCCCTTCTCGTGTAACAAAATGTCCAACTATAGTCCAAAGTCGCAAAGAGTCAGCTATTCTCTGGGTCCTGAGCTTAACCTTTTCCTGGGGTTCCAGCTTTTGTATCAATCACTGTCCCACCCAACCTAAGCTTTCCTGAGGCCTCTTGTATCTCATCCCTTCAAGAGAGCCTGCCTGTAGCTTGTCCCCACAGACAGAACTCTCTCAGCCTATTTATAAAATCCAGGTGTCTGAGTTACCACATGATCTTTGTTTTAGTCCTGACCACTCTGGCTGATAAGTAACTATCTAGTTACTTCCCAGGTGAGGTGAATGTGCCTAACTGACCTTTAACTCTTTCTCACCCATGATGGGGATGTACTCTATCACACCCCACTAATTTCAAAGAGAACTCTTTTTGTATGGGTACTTTTTGGAAGTGTGGGTACTTCCACCTTTTCATGTTCTCTGTATGAATAAATATCTTCTTACTGTATGTTCCATTCTATGCATCCGATGAAGTGGGCTGTAGCCCACAAAAGCTTATGCTCAAATAAATTTGTTAGTCTCTAAGGTGCCACAAATACTCCTGTTCTTTTTGTTGTATGTTTGAATCTTTATTATTAGTTATGCAACTTGACTGTTTATGGCTACTGCAAAGGTTGGGTTAGGGTAAATATTTCAATACCTGTCAATTCTAGCGGTTATGGCCTTATATTTCATGATGCAAGTGTTAAAAAAAAAAATCAAGAGTAGATACATGAAAATCAGTAAGAATCACTTTAAATTGGACATCCAGATAAAGGCATCAAATTAATTGAAACTAATGTGTGCATTGCTGTATGTCATTGAGTGGCCTTCAGTCATCACTTCTCAAATTAATTAGGAGTAGCTTATTAAAGTTATGAGTAGTGGTTGTCATTTCAGTAAGTGTCCAAGAGATTTAACAATGAGACAACAGAGTATTAGAATGCCAAAGACATAGGATTAAGTATACCTACATAGAAATATTCTCCCAATTCGATAATGAATCATTGATAGTTACTCTTTGAGTACAGTTTTCCATCTGGTTGTGCACCCACCTTATAATAATTTCATCTAAACCATATTTCCGTAGTTTGCTTATGAGAATGTCATAAGTCTTACTGTGTCAAACGTCTTACCAATTCCAGCTATGACCTCCCCCTATCTACTAGGCCGGTTACCATATCAAAGAAGTAAACTAGGTTGGTTTGACCTTATTTATTCTTAACAAATACATGTTAGCTATTATTTATCAACATAAGAATATAAGACACAGGAATGGCCATACTGGGTCCATCCAGCCCAGTATCCCATCTGCCGACAATGGCCAATGCCAGGTGCCCCAGAGGGAGTGAACCTAACAGGTAATGATCAAGTGATCTCTCTCCTGCCATCCATCTCCGCCCTCTGACAAACAGAGGCTAGGGACACCATTCCTTACCCATCCTGGCTAATAGCCATTCATGGACTTAACTTCCATTATTTTATCTAGTTCTCTTTTAAACTCTGTTATAGTCCTAGCCTTCACAACCTCCTCTGGAAAGGAGTTCCACAGGTTGACTGTGCGCTGTGTGAAGAAGAACTTCCTTTTATTTGTTTTAAACCTTCTGCCCATTAACTTCATTCGGTGGCCCCTAGTTCTTATATTATGGGAACAAGAAAATATCTTTTTCTTATTCACTTTCTCCACACCACTCATGATTTTATATACCTCTGTCATATCCCCCCTTAGTATCCTCTTTTCCAAGCTGAAAAGTCTCTTTAATCTCTCCTCATATGGGACCCGTTCCAAACCCCTAATCATTTTTTTTTAAAAGAACGAGGAGTACTTGTGGCACCTTAGAGACTAACAAATTTATTTGGGCATAAGCTTTCATGGGCTTTAATCATTGTAGTTGCCCTTTTCTAGTGCCAGTATATCTTTTTTGAGATGAGGAGACTACATCTGTACACAGCATTCAAGACGTGGGCATACCATGGATTTATATAAGGGCAATAAAATATTATCTGTCTTATTCTCTATCCCTTTAATGATTCCTAACATCCTGTTTGCTTTTTTGACTGTCGCTGCACACTGCATGGACGTCTTCAAAGAATTATCCACGATGACTCCAAGATCTCTTTCCTGATTAGTTGTAGCTAAATTAGTCCCCATCATATTGTATGTATTGTTGAGGTTATTTTTTCCAATGTGCATTACTTTACATTTATCCACATTAAATTTCATCTGCCATTTTGTTGCCCAATCACTTAGTTTTGTGAGATCTTTTTAAAGTTCTTCACAGTCTGCTTTGGTCTTAACTGTCTTGAGCAGTTTAGTATCATTTGCAAACTTTGGCACCTCACTGTTTACCCCTTTATCCAGATCATTTATGAATAAGTTGAATAGGATTGGTCCTAGGACTGACCTTTGGGGAACACCACTAGATACCCCTCTCCATTCTGAAAATTTACCATTTATCCTACTCTTTGTTCCCAGTGTTTTAACCAGTTCTCAGTCCATGAAAGGATCTTCCATCTTATCCCATGACTGCTTATTTTGCTTAAGAGCCTTTGGTGAGGGACCTTGTCAAAAGTTTTCTGGAAATCTAAGTACACTATGTCCACTGGATCCCCCTTGTCCACAGTTTGTTGACCCCTTCAAAGAACTCTAATAGATTAGTAAGACATGATTCCCTTTACAAAAACCATGTTGACTTTTGCCCAACAATTTATGTTCTTCTATGTGTCGGACAATTTTATTATTTACTATTGTTTCAACTAATTTGCCCGGTACTGACGTTAGACTTACCGGTCTGTAATTGCCAGGATCACCTCTAGAGCCCTTTTTAAATATTGGCATTACATTAGCTATCTTCCAGTAATTGGGTACAGAAGCTGATTTAAAGGACAGGTTACAAACCATAGTTGATAGTTCCACAATTGGGAGGGATAGCTCAGTGGTTTGAGCATTGGCCTGTTAAACCCAAGGTTGTGAGTTCAATCCTTGAGAGGGCCATTTAGGGATCTGGGGCAAAAATCTGCCAGGAGATTGGTCCTGCCCTAAGCAGGGGGTTAGACTAGCTGACCTCCTGAGGTCCCTTCCAATACTCTATGATTTGAGTTCTTTCCGAACTCTTGGGTGAGTGCCATCTAGTCCCAATGACTTGTTACTGTTAAGTTTATCAATTAATTCCAAAATGTTCTATAATGACACTTCAATCTGTGACAATTCCTCAGATTTGTGACCTACAAAGGACGGCTCAGGTTTGGGAATCCCCCTAATATCCTCAGCCGTGAAGACTGAAGCAAAGAATTCATTTAGTTTCTCCACAATGACTTTATCATCTTTAAGTACTCCTTTTTTATCTCGATAGTCCAGGGGCCCCACTGGTTGTTTAGCTGGCTTCCTGCTTCTGATGTCCTTTAAAAACATTTTGTTATTACCTTTTGAGTTTTTGGCTAGCTGTTCTTCAGACTTCTTTTTGGCTTTTCTTATTACATTTTTACACTGAATTTGGCAGTGTTTATGCTCCTTTCTATTTACCTGACTAGGATTTGACTTCACTTTTTTTAAAAATGCCTTTTTATCTCTCACTGCTTCTTTTACATAGTTGTTAAGCCACAGTGGCTCTTTTTTCGTTCTTTTACTGTGTGTTTTTAATTTGGCGTATATATTTATGTTGGGCCTCTATTATGGTGTCTTTTAAAAGTATTCATGCAGCTTGCAGGGATTTCACTCTAGTCACTGTATCTTTTAATTTCTGTTTAACTAACCTCCTCATTTTTGCATAGTTTCCCTTTCTGAAATTAAAATGCCACAGTGTTGGGCTGTTGAGGTGTTCTTCCCACCACAGGAATGTTAAATGTTATTATATTATGGTCACTATTTCCAAGCAGTCCTGTTATAGTTACCTCTTGGACCAGATCCTGTGCTCCACTCAGGACTAAATAGAGCTTCCTGTACCAGCTGCTCAAAGAAGCAGTCATTTAAAGTATCAAGAAATTTTGCCTCTGCATTTCGACATGTACCCAGTCAATATGGGGATAATTGAAATTCCCCACTATTATTGAATTTATTTTGATAGCCTCTCTAATCTCCCTTAGCATTTCATTGTCACTATCACTGTCCTGGTCAGGTAGTCGATAATAGATCCCTACTGTTATATTCTTATTAGAGCATGGAATTACTATCCATAGAGATTCTATGGAACATGTGGATTCATTTAAGATTTTTACTTCATTAGATTCTACATCATTTACTTCATTTGATTATCTTCTAGGTTTCAACAAACTGATTGTTTAATAACTCATTTCAGTATTTTTCTGGGTATTGCTATTAGGCTGACTGCTCTATAATTCTCTGTGTCTTCTTTGTTTCTCCTCTTTGAAGATAGGTACTATGTTTCCCCTTCCTCAGTCCTTTTGACCTCATTCATCCTCCATGAGTTCTTGACGATAATCCATAATGGTTCAGATAAAGTATATAGTATAAGTAAAAGTACATAAAAGAGTGTGATTATCATTTCTGAAGTAGCTTCCCTGAACGGCTAAGTGCTATCATTAAGTCATGTGATTCACATGCAGATTTTTTTTAAAATTCTATAGGAAAATTAAACTTTAACATGCCAAAAATTTGATGATGATGAACACTTAATTTACGTCAAATACAGTCCTAATCAGCCGCTATGAAAACTTCCTTAGTCCAAGCAGTTTAATTACTCTGTAACAATTTTTAAATGGGTTTACATTTTAGTCTTAGCTGTGACTTAATATATTGAGAGTAATCTGGCAGTTCACCTTGGAGACAAGGATGTGAAAGAATCACTTTCATGAAATAGTTCTTAAAACCTTCAGATCTTTAATAGATAATTTATAATGATGATTTTACTAATACTATGGACATAAATATATTGGACAAATATGAATTATGATGTTAAATGAAAGAGAATGACATTGTTCTTTATATTACCTTGATACTAATGGATGATCAGAGTGGAAATAAATATGGATTTCCAGTTACTCACTGAACCTCTGTACCTGATACAAACAAGATTTATTAACAATTAATTAACAATTGATTAACAGCAATTTCATATTCTAATGTAAGAATCATATCACATGTTGTGACCTAATCATAAAGGTATTAATTATTATAGAGTACTGTACTATAAATTTGTTAAATCAATTTACTGGAACTTGTGATGATTTTAAATACAAGTATTTGTCTCTGCAGCTTCAGGAACATTCTTAGTTATGTCTAAGTAAAATCATATTGTTCCCATGTGAAAGTGCTTACAAATAATGTGGCAAAACAGAAATATTGTGTTACTCAAGGCTTACATTGACATAACACAACTGAAAGCTGAAATCGATCAAGTTCCAACAGGATAAAACTAGACTAATGTAGTGATGCATCAAGCCTTTAATCTCTGAATCATAAATGTGCCCAAAAGCAATTAAAATCTTTATAACATTAAATAAAGAATGAAAGTTGAGAGAGAAAAAAATGAAATACAGATTGGGGGGCAAGGGGGCAAAAGAGGTATTCATATGAGATTAGAAAATGGTGCCAGTGAGGCTTTGAGATATATAGGATACTTATTCCCTTATTCCATACAGCAGAAGTCTCAGGCTTTGTGGACTAAGTGGGTCAATGTTCTTCCTACTACACTCCCAGCCTTCAGCAGGAGCAACAAGTGACTGTGAATAGCCCAGCCACGGCCCCATTTCCCATGAACAGTGCTAGGGGAACATAAGAACGGCCATATTGGGTCAGACAAAAGGTTCATCTAGGCCAGTATCCTGTCTTCCAAGAGTGGCCAGAGCCAGGTGCCCCAGAGGGAATAAACAGAACAGGTAATCATCAAGTGATCCATTCCCTGTCGCTCATTCCCAGCTTCTGGCAAACAGAGGCTAGGTACACCATCCCTGCCCATCCTGGCTAATAGCTATTGATGGACCTATCCTCCATGAATTTATCTAGTTCTTTTTTGAACCCTGCTATAGTCTTGACCTATTTTTGTAATCTTTTCTTATTTTCATTTTTTTTTAAATTTCCAAACCTTTAAAATGGCTTACAAACACTAGAGAATATAACATGTAACCTGACAGATGGTGTGATTATGCTCTTGTAATGTAATCTGGAGCAAGAGGTGTCATGAAAAGCAAGTGTTCTTCAGTCCAGCTTACCCTGGAGTAGATGGGGTCCTTGGTCATAGAGCTCATTTGGCTAGGGGGTTGCAGTAACACTGGCATCTATCCTCAGTGTGCCCTTAACTGAAATCTGTAGGGCCACTGTGTGGCATGCTATAACACTTTTTCACTACCAGCTGTGCTTGATGTTTCATCAAGAACAGATGCTGGTTTTAGCAAGGGGGTGTTTCAGTCACTGATCAAATAGCCATGCCCCTCAGTGTGCCATCTCAGAGAGACCACAGTTCCAAGAGTGAAAAACTGTTTCTCACGTACCGAGAGTAAATCTTGTTCTCTGGGGGCTTGTTAAAACTCAGAAGTACTATTAGTTTGCCTTAAATCAGTTTAAAGAACATTTTAGTTAAACTGGTGTTAAACTTTGTTTGGACACTCTTATATCAGTATAACTTGTACCTGTCAATTGTAGGCACAAATTATACTAGTTTAAACCAGGATTAAATGGAAATAAGAATATCAAAGCACAAAGTTGCATGGGTTTAATTTAAATCAGTTTAAAATAACACTTAGTTAAATCAGTCTAAACCAGGGATTCCCAAACTTGGTTCACAGCTTGTTCAGGGTAAGCCCCTGGCGGGGGGCGAGACGTTTTGTTTACCTGAGAGTCCGCAGGTATGGCCACTCGCAGCTCCTAGTGGCTGCGGTTCACCGTTCCCGGCCAATGGAAGCTGTGGGAAGCGGTGCGGACCGGGCCACTGCTTCCCGCAGCTCCCATTGGCTGGGAAAGGCAAACTGCGACCACTGGGAGCTGCGAGTGGCCGTACCTGCGGACTCTCAGGTAAACAAAGCATCTCACGGCCTGCTAGAGGCTTACTCTGAACAAGCCGCGAACCAAGTTTGGGAACCCCTGGTCTAAACCATGCTGAAGTGTGTTGCCTCCACAGAGTCATTTTGACCATCCCACTTTCCTCTATTGGGAAACTGGATCCAAACCAGGCTATAGGAGCAAGAGAGGAATCTTTGCAGGGGATGGGGTATTTTTACACTAAATCTATGGAGCATAGAGCTTGATTGAATTCTGTGCATCTCTAAGTTGATAATTACTACTACAATTATGTGGCTATGTAGCTAGGCATGTGGCTTCTACAATGTGGCTTGTGGAGGCAACACACTCCAAGAACAAGAGTTATTAAGTGACCCCCTTTTTACAAAAAAGAAAGAAACAAAAAAAGAGAAAGAAAATAGATAAAATTGGCACAGGGAACTGTTTTGTGTCTGTAAAGCATCCACCACACTTTCCATGCTGAATTATAAAAGTTTGATTCAATAAAAATCTTTGTAAAAAAAAAAAAAAAAAAAAAAAGAGAGAGTGTACAAATACAACTTGCTAAATAAGGATTTACAGATCCAGACTAACACGGCTACCCCTCTGATACTAAATAAGGATTGTAAATTGTAATAATGGATATCAGGAGTTAGGGTTTTTTATTATGGGAATACATCTACAACTCTAAACAGAAACATTTAATCAACAGGCTGGGATGAATGTTGCTTTGTTGGACTAACAAGAATCAAGAATATAAATTAGTGGAAGCAGGGGGAGAAACCAAAGGAGGGTGGAACAAATTTAGAAATTAGGAGACAATCTGAGACTGACATCTAATGTGATGGCTTTAAGATAGCAAACCTGATTTAGTATTTTCTCCATTGTGGCTCTTGCAGAGTTGTGGTACCCTTACATTTCCATGCAGAAATGCTATGCGGTACATATTGCACTGTGTTATTTTTGTTACCCTTTGAGAGTTTGGTTTTGATTGCTGTTTTAGCACATTATATGATCATGAATTCAGTGTTACATTTCTGAAAAACCTTTAGATGTTTCGTGGTGTGCTTCTGAGGCATTTAACAAGGTTTTCGTAGCCTTTCAGGTTCAATGAATTTGTGAAAGTTGTACCAATGTGGGTTTCCAATCATATCCCTTGAGAAGCACAAGGAATTGAGGTGGTTAGGGGCTACTGGGCTGCAGTCAACTATTACAGTATAAAAATAATAATAGCATTCACTCACTGAAGAAAGCAGCAAGGGAATACAGAACCCAGTTTGCAGCTGAGCAAAGAAATATTGACTCCTTAACAGTAAATATTAGACACAATACTCAGAGATTAGGTCAGACTTCAAGTAACTTACTAAAAACCAAATAAATTAACCATCTGAGACTAGTCCTTCCCTGTAGCATTTCAAGATTTTATACTGCATCTAGATAGTTTGATAATCCTGCCTCTTTTGGTTCCTTTTTGAAGTCACAATTTGTCCTTTTGAAACCCGTACAATATTATTTAAAAAATTAAACCAATATCTAATTCTAAATTGCAGCTTCCCATACCTGAGAATTATTGTAAATGAATGTAATTAGTAAAACTGTAGGAACTTGAAATATATTTCAGGATCATGAATTAAATACATGATCATTGGAGAGAAGCTCTAAAAATGAAAAGCTCAATCTGTACAGCATGTTCAATTCGTTCATGGCTTTAGTGGGTTTTTTTAATCATTGATGAGCTGGATGGGGCCTGTTATCTTTTTGTTAACAGAGCTAATTTGGGGGCCTCTAAAGAAAATTCTCAGTTTTCATGTAAAATAACATAAATCTCTAATCTGTTTCCTTATAATGATAACCTTGAAAATATAAAATATAGCTAGTCAATTGTAAAGATGGAAAGCAATGTATGGCAGGAAGCTGAGAGGAAGGGGAGCATGTAAAGAAAGACAGAGGGACAGACAGACACACTTTTAATGTAAAATAATTCCTTCAAGTTTATAGTTTATTCCAAAGAATAAGATCTCTAGGCAAATACTATGTACCGTGATATGATAACAATGGAGAGAATTTGGTTATAGTTGTGGGGAAGATGGCAAAGTATTGTTTCAAATCCATCAAAATGATAAGGCTGGCTCTGCTTGTTTAAAAAGGTACAGCTCTCTTTGTTTACATTCACTATATCTGCAATCCTGGTAGCTCCTGTAAGGGGAAATGCCTTAATGTATTAGCCACACCACTGCCTTTAGTTGTGTATAGATGGTTAGTCATGTGGTCCACTCACATGCACCCTGTCCAGCAACACACAAGGAGGAGAGAGAAGAAGACAGTGAAACTGCTGCAGCACTGAGTGGGAACCATGTAACCCACTGAAGGCCACTCTTCTCCCCACTGATGCCTGCATTCCCAATTTGTGGTGCACTGTACCCCCACCCACCAGCTAGGGATACCCATTCCTCAATTAACAGTGTGACCCATCACCAAAGGGAATCAACCACACCCCAGCCAGAGATCACTGGATGACTTGCCTGCCATCATGGCTGTCAGCAGAGTCTGCATTCTACCACTTATGCTGCTATGAAGAATAGAAGTGGAAATATCTGGAGTTAACCGGGTAGAGACAAACATGGGTGGTTGTGAGGTATTAGGTGGAAGAGCGGGAATAGAAAGACTGGTCTATGGGGATCGAGCAGGTATATGGAAATGATGGTTTGATATTCAGGGAGGAAAGGAACATGCAAATGTTCTTTTTGTGGGTAGAGGGCTGTGGGAGAGAGATTTTATTTTAGAATGTAGCAGATATGGTCCAAATATTATAAACTCCTCTCACCGAGGGTATCAACCTCTGGAACTCAGGAAGTGATCAAATCTTAATTTCCTGAAGCCAAACTAGACACAGCCCATATCATACCATTTCTAATCTCCCTAAGACTCTCCTCATTTTCCTTAAGCTCTTAGTCAGTCTGGACCTGGAACAATTTAGTCCCTGTTACCTGCAGCAGTTCCAAACCTCAAATCCATGATGTTTTTTACTCTACATGTTCACAAAAGGATATTTAGATGGTCATTCTGCTAAGATGATGAGCACTTCTCTTTCTCATTCACCCTTTGAGTCTTTCCTCCGGAAATTTGATATAAGCTGTTCCCTAGTTAATTTATGCTTAACTTTATGAGCTTTTAAATGGAGACAACAGCTATAAGAGATCACAACACTTCCTAAAATGGCCATTAAAAAAAAAAAAACCAACCAGGCAGATCTTTTCTTAACTAAAGCTGGACTTAATTTAGAAACTTCCCTTTCTCCCTTTGACTTTTCTATTTTTAAGGGGGTTTTAAGCTCTTAAGATTAATTTGTTTTAAACAAGGCAATTCTCATTCAGTGTCGCATGAACGATTATTAAAAAGCAACAGTACTAACAAAATGGGAAGGCTAACTGGGTGCCTGGTTTAAGGAAGAGAGAACGGCTAAATGTCAGGAATCCCCTGCTTCACAGTGTGATGTGATACCTAGTTCATTAATTTTTGTACAGCATCATGTATCCTTCGGTGGAATCCTCCCATGCCTTAGGCATTGCTTAGTCCAAAACAAGACTCCACCATCCCTGCCTATCTTGGGCTGCTCTTAACATGTCTTCTCTGTTATTAAGTCCTATACGTTTTCCCACTCTGAATACTGTTGCAAGAGGGATTCTTTCGGTTAGCCCTTTGTCCTTGTTCTTTCAGCTGCCTAATAGCACACTTGCTATGGCAGATGCTCTGGCTTCATACTGAGCATGTGTCTCAGATATTGCCATCTTTTTTTCTGGATAACTTTAGAGATAAGGGGTTGTTGAACTCTGATGAATCTTGGCATTTGTTATAAATTCATTTCATTTAATACCTAGTATTTTTCTATGGCATTTGCTTCTGAAGGCATTTAAACACCTGTCTATACCTTTGGTGGATTTCCAGCTCTCTCATCCATATGTTAATGTGGAAATAACATTTGAGTTGAAGATGATAGTTTGGTCTTTTGCCTTCTAAAGTAATGCTTTAGTTTGGAGCTGGGATTCTCTCGTTAGATTTTTTTTTACATAAATGATTATTAACTCCATCTTTTTCATAATGCTGCAGTCTTTCAGTCTTTGCTTCATGCTAGTTGAGCTATCCCTCAGAAGAGCTATGTAATCAGCGAAAACTAAACCTGCTAGTTTACTGTTGTTGAACCATATAATGCCTGTATTATACCCATCTGCACTCTTCCTCCTAACAAGGTCAATGGCAATGCCAAACAGGAGAGGTGAGAGAATGCGTCCTTGTCTGACACGAGTCATTCATTCAAGTCTACATATATTTTAACTGTGTATGCCACACCTGGTTGGCATACCGTTATATTACAAAATGTTCCAAAGTCAATTGTGATGAAGGATGTCAAATGCTTTCTTAATATCTTTGAAGTTTATGATAAATAGTTTTTGTTGTCTGATTATTATTGTTTGACTAAAAATCTGGTTGATACGGGATCATCTGAGTCAAAATTCAGCCTGCTCTTCCCTTAGTTTTGCCTCGGCCACTTCCTTTATTCTGCTTATGATGATACCGTAGAAGACTTTGCCTCTTACAGCCAGTTGTTGGGTCACCTTTTTGGGTATTTTACTACAATGATATTTTTCCATTATTCTGGAGGTTTTCCCTGGTTTCATACTTTACTGAAAAGTTTGGTGATTTTATCCAAGATCTTATTATAAGCTGTCAGCATTTCCCCATGAGTTGGTCTTTATTTATTTATTATTATTACCATGATTGTCCTGATAAAAATAATTAAGGGAGACTGTTCTGGTAAGAATGTTTTAATAGGATTTTTATGTATATTTTATTTCCATCACATTCAGTGGAGCACAAATACCTATTTTTTACATTGTATCATGGCTTTCCCTAAAATAGAAATACAAGATTATACATTTCATCCACCCAGGAAGGAGAAAGGAGTAGCTTCCATCTGCCTTTCTCAGAGTACACAACATTAGTAGGTGAGGGTAGAGTGTACTTTGAAATAAACAGCATCCAACTCCCTTGGGGAGGTAAACATTAACTGACTATTTCCTGAATGTTTACTGTGCTTTCCCTCAGTTATGCTGAAGCTAGCTAGCTTGTGACACAAATCAATGTGTCAGAAATTTGGATAAGCATATTAACATCTGGATGCATAGCCACAGCTTATCTGAACCTCTTTGTTTGGAAATCTTAAACAAAACATTCTGTCCCTTGAAATTCCCCATACCTTTCTGCCTTTTGACCAGATCAACTGTCTTGCAGTATGACTAGAAAGGGAGAATTCAGAAGAGTGAATCTATATAGAAGAAAAGTTAACTGAACTCTTACACACTTAAAAGTGCTTGTAATGTGGTTCAGGCTCAAGGAGAAAAAGAATTAGGAAGTGTAGTAATAAGAGCTAGTTTAATAGTCAAAGTTAAGGGTGAAATATCAAGGGTCTTTGGAGCCATGAGTCTGAAACTTCAGTTTATTTTCTTATAAGAAGACTCAGATTTTTAATAGGAAATAAATTCAGGACCATAAGAATTGAACCCAACTCTCCTGAGTTCAAGTTCAGTGGCTTAACCACAAATCCAACTTTCTTCACCGAAATTTTACACAATGTTCTTTATGCCAATTGGTTGGAATCGCTTAAGGTACCTGAATTTCAGTGATGCTGTGTCACTATAAACAGTAAAGCAGTTTGAAAAGATGTTTGATGTAAATGAAAATGTTGTTGCCCTGACTTCTCTACACACTTTGTTTCCTCTGCAAATTAGCTATTCTACACAGAATCAGGGATAGCTTTCATCATGTTATCTCCAACAGTCATCGTTTCACTGTAGACTGATTCCAGAACAATATGGGAGTCTAAAATTATCATTTACTACCAATAGGAGTGTCAAGGCTAATTCCCCACTCTGGCATTTCAAGTGCAGAAGTGCAGAAGGTGGGGGCCCGCAAGGATTTTAAAAGTTATTATTGGCCACTCCAGGCTGGTATTAAACTCCCAAGGTCACCCAATTTACAAATTACAAAAATTTAAGCATCAAGATAGCTCTCTTAAGGTTCAGCTTAAAGGTGTTTAGCCTGCTGCTGGCTCCCGTGTCCCTCCCGGACCCCAGTGCCCCTCTACATCAGGGTTCTGTCCCCAGCAGTAACCCACAATCTAGGTCTCCCCACCCAGGGGAATCCCTAACCCTCTATCCCCAGCTTGCCTCAGTGGCTACTCTGCCAGTCACCGTCTAGCCCCCGCTCACTGGGACAGACTGCAGTCTGTAAACCACTCATCATCAGCAAGGGGGGATGGACCAGCTGCCTCTGCCTATTCACAGGCTACTTCTGTAGCCCCAGTGCCTTTCCTGGCCTTTAGCAAGGCCTGCAGCCAGGGTTTTTTTCAGGCTGGAGCTCCCCAGCTCCTCTGGCCTTCCCCAGTCCTGCTCTACTCTAGTCCTGCTCAGCTCCCAGGCAGCCAGGTCCTTCTCTCTCTATAGCTAGAGAGAGAGAGAGTCTCTCAGTACGTGCCTCACAGTCCTTTTATAGGGCCAGCTGTGGCTGCTTCCCCAATCAGCCTAGCCTTTCAGAGCTGCAGCCCTCTCCAGGACTGCTTTTAACCCTTGTTCTTCAGGAGTGGGGCAGCCGCCCCACTACACAAGGGTTGAGGTATGATTTGATGTTTTTTCATACCTGGTTTTAAAGATTTTTACAGCATAGCTCCAGCCCTGTCCTGCTCTTTCCTGGAGAACCATAACACACAAACAAAGGAAAGTTTTTTCCCCAATTTAAAAAAGTTCTAGCCCTCCCATTGGCTCTTTTGGTCAGGTGCCACTCCTTTCCTTTTACCTTTGGGCTTGTTCATCCTTTACAGGTAAAGCAAGTAGAGAACAGCTCCTAACTGGGGTTTTATAGCTAATTGGCTGGCTGGGTGTCCATAAAAGGGAGCTGCCCCCCACACACTTCATTTATCACAAGGAGTCTGAACCAAACTGGAATAACTCAATTAAGGTGCTCTTCTGACAACAGTTTCTAATTCCTTTCCCTTAAGCCTAAACCAAACCAGAAGTACTTTTGAGTTTGTAAGAGTTCAGTTAATTTTTCTGCTTTATAGATTCAGTCTTCTCAATTCTCCATTTCCAGTCACACTGAAAGAAAATTTATTTGAGCTGGCCAAGAGGCAGAAAGGTACAGAGACTCTAAAGGGACAGAACACTATTTTTTTGTAGTTTGTTTGTTTGTTTGTTGTATTTTTAAAGATTTCCAGGTGCAAGTCATTCTTAAGAAACACTACAATATTGTATAGTAACGCATCTTAGGGACTGCAGCTCAGAATAATCATACTGTGTTGTTCTCGGTCATTACTGTAGACCACAGTATTTTTTTTGAAATAAGAACAATAAATGGAAAGAACATAAGAATAGCCATATTGGGTCAGACAAAAGGTCCATCTAGCCCAATATCCTGTTTTCCGACAGCAGCCAATGCCAAGTGCCCCAGCGGGAATGAACAGAACAGGTAATCATCAAGTCATCCCCGATTGCCCGTTCTCAACTTATGGCAAACAGAGGCTAGGGACACCGTCCCTGCCCATGCTGGCTAATAGCCATTCATGGATCTATCCTCCATGAATTTATCTAGTTCTTTTTTGAACCCTCTTATAGTCTTGGTCTTCACAACATCCTCTGGCAAAGAGTTCCACAGTTCCATAAAGAGTGACTATGCATTGTCTGAATACTTCTTTTTGTTTGTTTTAAACCTGCTGCCTATTAATTTAATTTGGTGATCCCTAGTTCTTGTGTTATGAGAAGGGGTAAATAACGCTTCCTTATTTACCTTCTCCACATCAATCAGGGCCGGCTCCAGGCACCAGCTTAACAAGCAGGTGCTTGGGGCGGCCAAGGGAGAGGGGCGGCACCTGCGGCAATTCGGGGGCGGCAGGTCCCTCACTCCCTCTAGGAGCGAAGGACCTGCCGCTGAACTGCTGCCGCCGATCGCGGCTTTTTTTTTTTCCCAATTGCCGCCGCCGATCGCGATCGCAGCT
>NW_020664372.1:8670901-8769060 GCF_002925995.2 Terrapene triunguis
GTTTTTTTTTTTTTTTTTTTTTGCTTGGGGTGGCAGAAATGCTGGAGCCGGCCCTGACACCAATCATGATTTTATAGACCTCTATCATATCCCCCCATAGTTGTCTCTTTTCCAACCTGAAAAAGGCTCAATCTTATTAATCTCTCCTCATACGGAAGCTGCTCCACACCCCTAATCATTTTTGTTGCCCTTTTCTGAACCTTTTCCAATTCCAATATATCTTTTTTGAGAGGGAGTGACCACATCTGACCACAGTATTCAAGATGTGGGCGTACCATGGATTTATATAGAGGCAATATGATATTTTCTGTCTTATTATCTATCCTTTTCTTAATGATTCCCAACATTCTGTTTGCTTCTTTGACTGTTGCTGCACATTGAGTGGATATTTTCAGCGAACTGTCCACAATGACTCCAAGATCTCTCTCTTGAGTGGTAACAGCTAATTTAGATCCCATCATTTCATATGTATAATTGGGATTATGTTTTCCAATGTCTAATATTTTGCATTTATCAATATTGAATTTCATCTGCCGTTTTGTTCCCCAGGCACCCAGTTTTGTGTGATATTTTTGTAGCTTTTCGCAGTCTGCTTGGGACTTAATTATCTTGAGTAGTTTTGTATCATCTGCAAATTTTTCCACCTCACTGTTTACCCCTTTTTCCAGATCATTTACGAATATATTGAATAGTACTGGTCCCAGTACATGTTCCTGAGGGACATCACTATTTAGCTCTCTCCATTCTGAAAACTGGTCATTTATTCCTACCCTTTGTTTCCTATGTTTTCCAGGTTACCAATCCATGAGAGGACCTTCCCTCTTATCCCATGACAACTTACTTTGCTTAAGAGACTTTGGTGAAGGACCTTGTCAAAGGTTTTCTGAAAATCTAAGTACCCTATATCCACTGGATCCCTTTGGTCCACATGCTTGTTGACTTCCTCAAAGAATTCTAGTAGATTGGTGAGGCATGATTTTCCTTTACAAAAACCATTTTGACTTTTCCCCAACAATTTTTTTGTTCATCTATGAGTCTGACAATTCTGTGTTTTACTATAGTTTCAATCAGTTCGCCCAGTACTAAAATCAGGCTTACTGGCCTGGAGCCCTTTTTAAAATATGGCATCACATTAGCTATCGTCCAGTCATTTGGTACAGAAGCTGATTTAAATGATAGGTTACAAACCACAGTTAGTAGTTTTGCAATTTCACATTTGAGTTCCTTCAGACCTCTTGGGAAAATACCATCTGGTCCTGGTGACTTATTCTGTTTAATTTATCTATTTGATCCAAAACCTCCTCTAATGATACCTCAATCTGGGACAGTTCCTCAGATTTGTCATCTAAAAAGAATGGCGCAGATTTGGGAATTTCCCTCACACCCTCAGCCATGAAGACTGATGCAAATAATTAATTTAGTTTCTCCTCAATGGCCTTATCATCCTTGAGTGCTCCTTTAGCATGTCAATCATCCAGTGGCCCCAGTGGTTGTTTAACAGGCTTCCTGTTTCTGATGTACTTAAAAAAAATTGCTATTACTTTTTGAGTCTTTGGCTACCTGATCTTTGACTTATTTTTGGCCTTCCTAATTATATTTTTACAGTTCACTTGCCAGAGTTTATGCTCCTTTCTATCTTCCTCACTAGGATTTAACTTCCACTTTTTAAAGGCTGCCTTTGTGCCTCTCTGTTTCTTTTACCATGTTGTTTATCCATGGTGGCACTTTTTTGGTTCTCTTACTATATTTTTTAATTCGGAGTATACATTTAAGTTGAGCCTCTGTTATGGTGTCTTTAAAAAATTTCCATGCAGCCTGCAGAGATTTCACTTTTGGCACTGTACCTTGTAATTTCTGTTTAACTAACTTCCTCATTTTAGGTGTAGTCCCCCTTTCTGAAATTAAATGCTACAGTATTGAGCTGCTGTGGTGTTTTCCCTGCCACAGCAATGTTAAATTTAATTATATTATGGTCACCATTACCAAGCGGTCTAGCTATATTCACCTCTTGGACCAGATCCTGTGCTCCCTTAAGGACTAAATCAAAAATTGCCTTTCTTCTTGTGGGTTCCAGGACTAGCTGCTCCAAGGCACGATACAAAACAAGAAAATAAAAAAAGAGCTAAAGAATTATGGAAGTGAAGTCAATTAATTGCCAAAATAAATGTACATGCCCAGCAAGGAAAATGAAATGCCCATAAAGCACTTATATATTTTTTATTTTCTAACTACTCTAATTCAATCTAATTTTCATATTAAGAAAGCTGTAATTAAAAAAGGAAATCAGCTATCTGTAGACATTTGTGAAAGCTCTGATGCAGTATATTAAGCATATAGTTTTTAATAAAGATTTATTTACATTCCACATATCAGAAAAGACTTAGTTTAATAAAGTGATGATGGGGACCCTCAGTGGAAAGGAAATATATGCTGCTGGTTTGCTTGTTAGAAACAAGAGGTGGGGAAATGGGAGAGGGAGGAAAGTCAGGGAATAGAGACAGACAATTCTGTTCTATATGCCAAAACTATATTGTACCAAAACATATACGAAATTTGGTTTTCAGCTAATTTTTAGTAACAGCTAGAAATATTTAGTGTTATGTTTTCTTCTTTGCTTTCTTTCACCCTTTTCCTGCCCCCTTTCCTCCACACCCAGGTAAACTATATCTGTCATGATTCTGTATAAAATGTAAACTAAATATATAGTGCTTCATCCCATCTTTACACTTGCATAACTCTATTGAGTTCAACAGGGCTATTCCTGGTTTATATAGTTCATTCAAAATTAGACCTGATATAACTAATGATGCGAAAATGTGCGTGTGAAGCTTGCCAAGAAACCACCATGGTCATTTAGGTACCTCAACTCACTCAGTGCCTCAATTCTCACGGTAAAAGTTTCCTAAGTGTCTAAGTTTCTAAGGGGAAAGGCTGGAAATTATGTTGGAAAATGAGGGAGAAAAAACAAGAGATGAGGAATGGCTTCAGATTAGGAAGAAGAAAAAAAGAATAGATGTGGCTATATCTAAGGAATAGGGAGTAGAGAGGGATGGAGAAAAGGAGTAAGGAAAAAGACTGACACTTTTATAATTATGAAATCAATAACTGAAGATGTAAAGATAGGAGATGTTATTCCCTTGAAAACAGGAGAATGGATTAGGTGAAGAATCAGAGATATATTAAGAGCTAAAAGATTGCAGGGTTTAGATTTAGTAGAATGCACACATAAGGAACAGGCTGAGAAATTGCTTAGAACTACAATTTTAAGGAAAATACAAGTAATTTGTCAGCTACTTAAATTTATGGCAGAGCTAAAAAGGGTAACGTATGGAGTTCCCCTAGGCATGACTGAGGATGAAATTAAAAGGGGTATAGGTGAGGACCAAGTCCTGTTTATTAAGCGACTGATCAGCAGTAGAAGGGAAGAACACAAACCATCCAATGCCATTTGAGTAACATTTAAAGGTGCAGCGCTACCTGATAGGATTCACGTCAGATATCAACTCTTCTCTGTTAAACCATATATCCCAGCCCTTTTGGGACATTATAAATGTCAAATGTTTGGACATGTGGTGACTGTATGCAAGGGGAAAATGAGGTGTGGTAAATGTGGAGGAGAACATGAAAACTATATGGAAGGAACAGAACTAAAATGCAGCAGTTGTGGGGATAAGCAGTGCAGCATACAGAGGGCTTGTGGCAGCAGAATGAACTAGAGAGAGAATTTTAATTTTCTGTATCTATAAAATATCCTATGCAGAAGCTACCAAAAGATATTCACAGCAGAATATGGATAAGGAAGAAACTGTCACTGAGGGAAAAGAGCTACTGGTACAACAAGTATCAGAGGTACAACAACACGCAGTTCAGGACAAAAAAGATGATATAAGGGGAATTGATGAAGATATACTGGTTGTAGGCAAAGAGAAATGTATAGTGTTTATGATAGAAGTGAGTAATTGGACTTTACAGACAGGGAAGAAGACTGAAAGAGTAAAAATTATAAAAAAAGCAGCAGAAAAGTATTTGCATACAGGCAATCTTTCTATAGACCGCATCCATGAATTTTTAAATGAAGATAATAAGGCAGTTTAAACAACATGGTTCTAGCAGGTTTTTTTGGTGGAACACATATAGTTTAACAACACATGGTCAGGAATTAAAGAAAATTGTTTTTGATATGGAAAACAAACCTATGTGTACAAGAAACAGGGTTAGTGAGAACTTATATTTAGACTCTCAGGATACGATGTAATCAGATGTGACAGAGAAATAACAAGAGGAGAAGGAACTGGTATATTTATAAATAGAGCCCTACGTGGATACAACATTTGTATCCACAGCCAATCTGCTATCTGCAAGCATGGTCCGGATGTAATGTAGATATCTGCAGATTTGAAGGGCTCTATTTATAAAATAAGGTTTTAGTTACATTGGCATAGATGTATAGAACTTAATTTTTGAGTATTATCCTGTTGAGATTCCTCTGTGGAATAATAGCACCTTTATACAAATCTATAGTATTTACAACCCATGTGAAAAAGTAGACAATCTAGAATTGGAAGCATTAGTTAAGGCTGTCAAAGACCTGTATATATTTGTGAAGACTTTAATAGCCACAATGAATGATGGGGAAGCATGAACACTGATTATAATGCCAAATGTCTGCAACAGTTCATAGACATGCAAAACCTGGTATTGCTCAATACTGGAGCCTAGCACGTTTAATTCAGTGGATGGAATCTTTTCATGTTTAGATCTGGGATTTGCAACAAGCAATATAGCAAGCAAATACATCTGGGAAATCTATAAAGAAGCCGAAATGGGAAGTGATCACTTCCCATTCTATGCTAATTACATGTCAAGGCAATGTTGAAAACACTGAAGGAATTCTTACCTAGAGCATTAGAAAAGCAAATTGGGGACTCTTTAAGAGTAAATGTGCTGAGTATCTAAGTACCATCTGTACAAGAGATAATCTAGAGGAATTTCATGATAATATACTAAAGGGATTTATAGCAGCAGCCAACCTAGCTATATGTAAGACACTGAATTGTCACAAACTCAGAAATCCAGTTCCCTGGTGGAATGAAGATTGTAAAGCAGCAATTAAAGAAAGAAATAAGGCATACTAACAAGCAAAAAGTACAATGAATAGCACTTAATGAACTATAAAAGAAGTAAAGCAGTGGCACAAAGAATTATTAAAAAGGCAAATAAGCACTTGGAGAAAATATTGTGGGAAAATGAACAAAGATGCCAAGGTTTCTGAGAAACATAAACAAGTTAAAATGAATGGGACATAGAGTAAAAACAAGTTTATATCTGGTCTTATAGTAAATGATAAAGTTGAAATTTCTAACTTAGGAAAAAGTGAACATTTTTGCAAAAGAGTTCCAAAGTGAGAAGTGATACAATCAAAGTAAAAGAGTTTGGTGAAGAAAAAAGAATGTTTGCTTAAGAAAATTCTGAGCTCTTGTATTGCTGGGTAGAATACAAACATGATGTAGTGAATGAAAATTTCAGCATACAGGAACTCAAAAAAGTTATAAACAAAAGTAAAAAGCCCCAGGTAAAGATTGCATATGTAATGCAATGATTAAGCATCTGCCAGAAGGGACTTTAAGAGTAATATTGAAATTACATAATATATGGGAAAAGGAATACTATCAGCATAATGAAAGCAAGCGGTGGTTATACTGATAGGAAAACCTGGCAAACTATGCACTAGGCCTGATGCATATAGACCTATTGCCCTCACGTTGTGTGTGGGCAAAATTATGGAAAGAATGATAAATGAGAGATTAATCTCATACCCATGGTCTCTCGAGACTGAAGGATGCCTACTACTTGGAAAATAATGAAATTATAAACTGATGTACTGTTGATCATACTGTAAGATTAGAAACAGAAATACAAAAGAACCTTGAGGAACAGAGTTAATGATAACTCTATCTTTGGATGCTGAAAAAGCTTATGACATGCTATGGAGGGAAGGCTTTCTGTATAAACTAGCCACAATTGAAATAAGAGGAAGAACGTTCTGGTGGATAAGAGACTTCATAAGTGATAGAACCATACAAATCCATATGAGGACAGCTTTGTCAAATATTTATAAACTTACTAATGACACTCCACAGGGGAGTGTTATCAGCCCAATCTTGTTTAACATTATGATTAATAATCTCCTGGAGAGTATACAGACCGGTATAGGTATTACTCTATTTGCAGATGACTGAGCCATATGGGCCAAACAAAGAAGACTTAAAATGGCTCTGGAGAGAACCAATGAAGCACTCAGGGGAATTTCAGAATGGGGAGATACTTGGGGATTTAAGTAGTATTACAATTGTATTTTGATACCTGTCAGTTAGCGAGGTTTAAACCGATTTACCGTGCACCATGCTAATTTTATATTGTTCTAGTTTTTTAATCAAAATGTTTTGTGGTACCAAGTCAAACTCAGTACAGAAGTCTAAGTATATTACATCAACACTGTTACCGTTATCAGCCAAACTTGTAACCTCATCAAAAAAACATATCTACATAATTTGATAGGATCTATTTTCCATAAACCTATGTTGATCTACATTAATTATTTTACCCTCATTTAATTATTTATTAATCGAGTCCCATATCAGCCACTCTATTATCATCTTGTCTGAGACCGATGTTAGGCTGATAGGCCTATAATTTCCTGGGCCTTTTTGTTTACCCTTTTTATATATTAGCACAACATTAGCTTTCTTCCAGTCTTCTGGAACTTCCCCAGGGTTCCAAGACATATTGAATATCGGCATTAATGGTCCAGCAAGCGAATCATCCAGCTCTTTTAAAACTCTGGGCTACAAGTTATCTGGACCTGCTGATTTAAAAATGTCTGTCTTTAGTACCTGCTGTTTAACATTCTCCAGAGATATTGGTGGAATGGAAAGAGTGCTATCAGCACCAAATTATGAGGCTATATCATATGTTATTTTCTTCCAGGTACAGAACAGAAATATTGATTAAACATTTCTGTCTTTTCTGCATTATTATTGATAATACTCCCATTTCCATCTGGCTATGGACCAATATCTTTGTCCAGATTATTTTTGTTCCTAATATCTTTTTAAAAACTCATTATTATCATTAACTCTGCTGGCCATAAATTTCTCCTTGTTTCCCCTTGCTTCCATTATCAATTGCCTACAGTTTCTAACTTGGATTTATATTCATTACTACCAACTTCCCCTTTCTTCCATTTTTTATATTATTATTTTTTATGCTGTTGGTTTTGACCAATCAGGTGGTGACCTGTATTTCTGATGAAGATTCAAAATACCTAACTAAAATTAGTTGTCCTCTCTCACCAACCACTTAGGGACTAAGACATTGCCTTTGAGTTTTTGTGACTGGGACTGGAATTTTTTCAGTCTCTTTGTGTAACACATATTGTCACAGCAGCTTGTGTAAGACAGGTTAGGCCATCGCTTTTGCTACAACCATCTTAGGACATACCTTGAATATGGACTGGTTTTCTCTGGTCAGCAGCTTACCTTTACAAGTCACTTTCCATGGTCCTATTTCAGTGTATCCCTTGGCCAATTTTACAGTTATGCTTGTTCAAGTTGAATTTCTCCTCGTAATATCCCTGTGAGGTACGGAGTATTTATTACCCTTCTTTTTCAGATGGGGAACTGAAGCTCAGAGAAAATAAGTTCACGACATCTTGTTGCATATTCAGAAATAGAATCTAGGACTCCTGAAGCCCAGTTCAGTGGCCTAAATACAAGAACATACTTCCTCTCCTGGAGATGAACTGAAGGGCTTGTAATGAAGGGAGGTGACAGAAGTGAAGGGGTTCACAACGATTCAAGTCATACATGAACCTGAACCTCCTTATGACTTAGCTGGCACTGACCCCATCCCAAGCACCTGGCCGTGTCTCTGCCTAGGACCTGCCTTAGCCCCACTGCACCACCAATCAGGAGCCACCTGAGGTAAGCACCACCCAGCCAGAGCCCACACCCCGAACCTCCTGCCCCAGGTTGGAACCCCCTCCCGCACCCTAATTCCCTCCCAGAGCCCACACCTCCACCTTCAAACCAACTCCCTGCCCCAGCCCAGTGAAATTGAGTGAGGGTGGGAGAGAGCAAGCGATGGAGGAAGGAGTGAGTGGGGGAGGAGCCTCAGAAAAGGGGTGGGGCAGGGAGGGGCCTCGGGGAAGGGGCATGGAAGGAGGTGGGGTAAGGATGTTAGGTTTTGTGTAATTAGAAAGTTGGCAATCCTATGCAAAATTCACACAGAGCAAGAACAAAATAACCCTTCATCCCACCTTTGGCACAAAAAGAGTAGGTGAGGAGGAGGAATAAATTTATAATATAGAATACTCATCATCAATATAGTACATCTAAAAGAGATCTTACATTTTACTGGGGAGGCGGGTAGCTGAAGTGTAGCAACTGAATTAAGGTCACACAACAGTGCCAGTAATCAAACCCATATCTCCAAACTCCTAGGCTAGTGCCCAAGCTGCTTGATCACAATGTATCCCAATTAATCATAATATGTAAATAATAAAGGAGGTGAGATTCATCTGGGGCCATTTGCCAACGCCTCCACATATTTAGTGTCAAGAAGTGAAATTAAAGTCACTGGTGTTGAAAGCAAGAATGCTATCAGGCATACTTGCCTTGGTTCAAGTCAGGCTGTAGTCCTGTTCTGCTATAGTGAAAGTTGTTTGTACTTTGAACAGCAGTAAATCACCAACCATTAGTGTCTAATAACTATATTAAAAGAGACTCTAAAACTGTCAGCTGTCAGCACTTTAAAAGTTGCTTTCACTCTTAAACCAGACTAGGCCATGGCTCATCTGGGAAACTAATCTGCTGGAGCCACTGTCCAATCTAAAATACATTTCCTTGAATATCAGGAGAAACTCTTGCTCTGCATTCGGCAAATCAGTAACAAAATAAAACTGACACACAGTCCATATTGTAAGGTAGTTTCTGACAGTTCATAAGGACTATTGAACTTCACATGCCAATTTTTTGAAAGCTTAAGGAACAGCTATTCAAAAAGCTGTCAATCCGTTTCTTGTCACAAGCACACTCCATCATCCTCTCTGAAAGGAAGAAGAAATTAAGGTGGCATTGAAGATTGAAGTTAATCATGAAATGGAGAACTTATGTGGGGAAACGGCATATTATTATTGTCAGTAAATGAAATAATTTCTTTAAATGATCACTGCATAATTTTATGTACTGATGACACTAATTTGCCAAGTATTTGAAAGTAATTTGCTAATTTGAAAGTTACCCCCCACCCCCAGAAACTGATAGTGAAGGTACCTTTTTATTGGCAAATATTTAATAATTGCTTTATCAATAGCAGGGTTTAAAAAGGAAATTTAAAAATCTTTAATAGAATTAGTAATTTCAGATGATAAAGATTTTCTCTTATTGACAGAGTCAAGCTATGTTTTTTCCACTGAACTGTCTTTCTTAATATTCAAATAAATGATGCTTTCACAGCTTGGAGGATGGTTTGAATACTAAAGATTGTCTATGCAACATTTCCATTAAAAATAAAGGCTACTATTTTATTGTGTTCTTTAATGTTCTTCACATTGTAATAACTTGGGTTTCTGTTTTGGATTACTGCAATAGGTTTAAAATCTTATAATACCTAATGAATCAATGATATTGCATAAAGACTGAAACATTATAAAAGTAAAGCACATCTAACAGCCACATACTATAATGTGCCTAAACTCTCAGCAAAATTAAATGGTAAGACAAGGGTTATTGTAGATTTCAGGTTATTTGTGTTTTTATCTGAGAAGATTTATTTTTTCAAATATGTATATTCTTCTGTGTCAAGTTACTGCAGTGCAATATCACACAAAGTCCCTCTGTAAGACTCCCAGCAGCTGTAATGCACAAGAGAAAACAGACTGTTTCTTGAAAATACATTTTATTTAAAGTTATTGTTTGGAGAGAAAAATGTGACACAGATGGATTCTAGTTGAATATATTTTTTTAAAAATACTACTAACATACTATATTAACTACTGACTTAATTCTTTTAACTAATGCAAAAAATAATATCCAATTTGTAATTTTTACAAAAGACGAGTATATACGATAGGGTTCATTAACAACTCAGGTTCTTAATCCACTAACTTTTTTAAACATTCTCAAAGTAAAAAATAACATTTTGTAAGAGCTATTTTAGCTGATGTTTTGACACAATGAATCTATTTCTTGACAGAGAAATTTTGTGAGGCTTCAGTACATACAGTAAACGTTGTGTTGGGATCCAGCAAACAGGTTTTTGAACAACATAGCATAATTAAATGAAAACATAAAAAAAGGAGGTGAAGCCCCAGAAAGGGAATATGTTTTGCGCAAAAAAAAAAAAAAAAAAAAAAAGTGAGCTAGTCAGGAACAAATGGCAAATAGGGTAAACGCTCATGTTCTTGTATACAAGATTGGCAGGTGGGCTGCTTTAGAACATCTTTATGAATCACCAATGTGTTAGTATTACTGCTAAAGGCAGATGGATGAAAATGCCAAGCAGATGTACAGAAGGTCAACAGCAAAGGTGCTAGGAGAGAGAGAGAACGAAATGTTCTTGCTAACATTTTTATAGTAATCTGTCTTTGTGATAAAACTACAAAAAGTTGGTTTCTTCAGTTGACTAGGGACAAAAGCCTGAGTAAAATGCTGTTACTGTTTTGTGAGGCATAAAGATAATCTGATTATATTTTGCCTGTTCCACTTTTGTGGTGTCTCAGTTTTTGTCTGCTTCATGGAGTAACTGGCAAAGAATGGGATTAGAAAAGGGCAAGCATGGAATTCAAATTTAGACAATTATTGTACTGGTGTGATTTGATACAATGTGCATAACTTTTGCATAATTAATAGAGTTAGACTTTTAAAGACTTCCGTTGGTGTATATTTAAAACAACATTCCTTACAGTGCTTTTATCTAGAGCAATTTCACTACTTGCTGTAACATCTTGTTTTACTTCTCAACTCTATATTTCTGTGATCTACCTTTCCCCCCACATATTTACCTGTAGCCAATGAAAATTTAAAGGCCATCAAAATTTGGATAATAAATTTAGACATATTAATCCATATTTAGGCACCTAAATAAAAGTGGCCTGATTTTCAAAGGTACTGAGCACCTGCATCTAAGAATCCAATACATAATTTTCATGTGCAATTGCTGCAGTTATGCATGTACAATTATGAACATTTAGTCAAAGTTTTCCATTTAATAATTTTATTAACAATACAAAAGGACTTGTCTATCTCCAGACCAGAACGGTCCCAGAGAAAGCTTTAGGACAGATCCTAGGGTGCCCAGAAGCTTTATAACACTATGGCACAACAGAATAGTCAAAATCCCAGCAGATTGCAGTTTGAGCTTTCCCCCACCTAAGAGAATCCCTGGTGAGTCCTACGCCACCTCCACCTAGCACAAGGTAGCATGCATGGGTAGAGTGTCTTGGTGTTCCAACAATCTCTGGTTTCCAGAAGGTCCCCCTTGGGGGCTATTTGCAGCCAGCATTAAGAAGAGCAGTCTTAATGCTGGCTGCTTTACTTTATATCTAGGACTGGCCTGGTGCAGCCTCAGTGCCAGGATGCCAAATTGCATCGTCTCCCCAACCCAAGTCAGATGCAACCCAGATTCTGGGCTTTAGATATAAAACCATGGTGGCTTAAACCCTGTGTACAAGCTTATGACTTTTTTTTTTCTTCAGCAACAAGGGAACTCCTTTGATATGATTATTAGGCCTTGACTTGTCCAGTGCAAGTGGTGGTCATAAAAGACTGACAAGTAGTTATGTTCACACTATACGAAAAAGCTCACATTTTGAGCTTTGGTGTGACTGTTGGATTGGATGTAGTCAGTACATATGATTGGGAGGGCTGATTTGTTGCAAACTTCCCAATGAATTTCCCTTCCCTAATCTCCTTTATAAATGAAAGTACTTGTGAAACACTTATAGCGCAACAATGATTAAAAGGGTTTTTTTTCAGTGCATAAAGTAGTCCTATCAAAACTATTTAATGGACAGACTAGTGTTTAGCCCAAAGTGATGTTTTGTTCAAATAGTAGGCCTGTACGGATTGCTATATTTGGGGTCAGAAAGGAATTTTGTCCATTGCAAACTGGCATTGACTTTAGACAGGGATGGGGTAGGAGGTTGGGTCATCTGCTCCTGGAGTGTTGAGCCATAGCCACTAATTTGAAATGGGGAAATCTTCTCACTTCAGTTTTATGATGTTGGCCTTCATTAATAGAACTGGCTGGTGGTGGACTGAAATCAAACTTCTATGTCATATTTATGTAAAAAAATGAAATGGAGGAAGTTCACATTTTTTAAATTATTGACACCCATCAAAATTGACAGGAGTCACTTGTGGTCAGATTATGTTAAGGAATGTCCCTTATCCCCAGGCAAAGGAATGATAGTGGGGGATAAATGTTTTGTTCTGAGGTTATTAAGCAGAGATTGAAATCCTCCTAAATCTCATAGACTCAGATTTTAAGGCCAGAAGTCTGATCTCCTACACATTGCAGGCCACAGAATCTCACGTATCACTCCTGCAATAGGCCCATAACCTCTGGCTGAGTTTCTGAAGTCCTCAAAGCTTGATTTAAAGATTCAAGTTACAGAGAATCCACCATTTACTCTAATGAAAATGAGTAAGTGACCTGTGCCCCACACTGCAGAGGAAGACAAAAAATAAACAAACAGGGTCTCTGCTAATCTGAGCAGGGGAAGATTCCTTCTTGACCCAAAAGATGGTGGCCACAGTTATACCCTGAGCATGTGGACAAGACCCATCAGCCAGATACCTGGGAAGGAATTCTTTGTAATAACTCAAAGCCCTCTCCATCCAGTGTCTAGTCCCCAGCCATTGCAGATATTTGCTAAAAGATGTCATGGATGTGCCATATACCATGTAGGTAATACCATCCTGTCCATAAATATATCAAGCTCAGTCTTGAAACAAATTAGGTTTTTTGTCATCACTACTCCTCTTGGAAGGCTGTTCCAGAATTTCATTCTTCTGATGGTTAGAAACCTTTGTCTAATTTTAAACCTAAACTTGTTGATGGCCTGTTTATATCCATTTGTGCTGGTGCTAATATTGCCCTTTTACTAAAATAACTCCTCTCCCTCCCTGGTGTTGATCTCTCCGATGTATTTATAAAGAACAATCACATCTCCCTTGAGCATTAATTTTGTTATGCTAAACCAGTCAAGCGCCTTATGTTTCCATGTGTAAGGTAGGTTCTCCATCCTAGGATTGCATTTGGTTTTTCACATCTGCCTCACATAGAATGACCATGATCCATCCACAATCAATCAATACACCCAGGTCTTTCTCCAGGGTCCTGCCACACCCCATCCCAACTGATGTGTCCCCAGCATATACCAACATTTCTTATTGTTAGTCCCTTAGTGCGTGACCTTGCACTATTAAATTTCATCCAATTTCTATTATTCCAGTTGTCAAGATTGTCCAAACCTTCTTGTATGATATTACAATCCTCCCCCACATTGGCAATACTTCCCAATGTTGTGTTATCCACAATTTTTATTAGTACATTCCCACTTTTTGTGCCAAGGTTATTAATGAAAATGATAAATAAGATTGGGTGCAAGACTGATCCCTGAGGAACACCACTAGTTACTTCCCTCCAACCTGACAGTTCACCTTTCAGCTTGACTTGTTGTAGTAATCACTTTAGTGGGTTCCTTACCAGATCCTGATGGCATCTGACTCAGATGATGAAAATGAACATGTGTCGGTCTGCTCTGTTTTGGATCGTTATCAAGCAGAACCCATCATCAGCCTGGATGCATGTCCTCTGGAATTGTGGATGAAGTATGAAGGGACATATGAATCTTTAGCACATCTAGCATGTAAATTCCTTGCGACTCTGGCTACAACAGTGGCATGCAAATTCCTGTTCTCACTTTCAGGTGACATTGTAAACAAGAAGCAGGCAGCATTATCTTTCTGCAAATGTAAACAAACTTGTTTGTATGAGTGATTGGCTGGACAAGAAGTAGAACTGAGTGGACTTGCAGGCTCTAAAGTTTTTCATTGTTTTATTTTTGAATGCAGGTGTCTTTTGTACATAATTGTACATTTGGAAGTTCAACGTTCATGATAAAGAGATTGCACTACAGTACTTGTATTAGGTGAATTGAAAAATACTATTTATTTTGTTTTTTACAATGCAAATATTTGTAATAAATATATAAAGTGAGCACTGTATACTTTTTAATTATATCAATATATTTGAAAATGTAGAAAACATCCAAAAATATTTAAATAAATGCTATAATATTATTGTTTAACAGCATGATTAATCGTGATTAATTTTTTTAATCCCGCAATTAATTGTGATTAGTTTTTAATCGCTTGACAGCCCCATTAATAACATAAAGCCCAGTGTATATTGGTCAACACTGTGTATGTCACTTCAAACTGAAAATTGCGCCTTCCAGCTCTAATGTCGATATACACATAATCTACTCCATTGGTGTTGCAGTTTGGTAATATGCTTTCCTGGAACACTGGACATTCCTCAGCCTCAGGTTTAAGAAGCAGCTTTGTACAGTGCTCATGTTCCTATATGGTGCTTAAAGTAAAATAATATTATAAATCACATAATAAGGTTTTAGGCCATCAGATAATTCAGCTGTTAACTGCTTGAATGATGAATTCTAACCCCAATAATTTGGCATCTACAAAGTTTTATGTTGGTGAGTTATTTGCTGGATTCTTCCATGTTACTGTTGGACAGAGGAAGGAGATGAATATTCCTTAATAATTTTAATTTCAATAAAATCACTTTATTTTATTAGTCATTATGGTGCTTCAAAATAAATTTACACCATGCCCTGCATGTATTTTGCTGGCGGTTCATGCAAGGTAGACCGTCTCACCAAATTTACATGACATCTTATATTACAAAAGGAGGCCCCCACAAGGCATCATATAAATGTATAGAAGTGTTTCTTAATACCAAAGATGTTGTAAATCTGGGCATTTTCTTTAGCATACAAGAAATCATCAGATTTACCTTTGTAAATCATCAGATATCTCCTAATCAAGTATATGCTGTCAGTAACCAGCTGCTGTTAATAAAAAGTGACATTCCTATAAAATAATTACTTTTCAGCAATGTCACCTCAGGCTTTGATCTCATCAGATTTTGCAAGCTACACGGAGAGAGGATTGAACCAGTATCTGGGTGGGAGACCGCCAAATCCACTGTGCTGCAAGAAGTGGTACTAATTAGTAAGTGGATGACATTCTTTCTAATGGAGTAATGAATCTTTTTTTATCTGAGCTGATCTACCTACCTGTGATGGGATGGACTAGGCCAATAGGCACCCTTTTGGAGGCCTCAGGGTCCTGCCACACCCCATCCCAGAGATGAGCAGAAGAGAAGTCCTCCAAGGACCCGAGAGTGGCTGCAGGGGAAGCAGCCAATCAGAGGAGCTGCGGGATCAGCCAATCAGGGGCCAGGAGGAGCAGAGACAGAGTCAATCAGTTGTTGCCTGGGACTGGAAGAGAGAGAACAGTGTTCCTGGCTGGCTGAAATAGCAGCAGGACCATGGACAGCTCAGTGATGGCTGGGAGTGGGGGAGCTAAGAAGGTGCTCCTGGCTGGCTGCTGGGCCTGAGTAAGGACTGAGCCCAGGGAGAGCTGCAGGAAGACAGGGTCTCCAGGGAGGAAGCCTTGGGAGTACAGCTCCATACCAGGGTCAGGAGAAGGTAAAGACTGTATACCCCGGAACGGGGTTATTCTGTTCCACCTGCTGACAGTGTGTGAGACTCGTCCATAGGGCTGAATCAATGAAAAGCCATCAAAGAAACCACTGACCAAGGGAAGTGCTTGTGAGAGGAGGGTGCCACCCTATTGTACAAACTGAGTGATTGCAGGCATGAACTTGACCAAGGCGGCACTCTTGACAGATGGGTGTCACCCCAGTACACCATCTCTAGGGAATTTTTTTAAAAAACAATCTGGAATTTCCATTCATGCTTATGCATTTAACAGTTTCACATCTTAATAATGTCTTATAAGGGAAATCATTTGTTTTTATTATTTTCTTCCTTCCTCTTAAAACACCTTCTCATCTCCCAGCCACTACCTAGGGACATTTCTGAGGGAGAAAAAATGAACTTGTGATTAATTCTCTGGAACAAATGGGATTCAGGAGGTGTAGATTCACTTCCTAACTCTGCTACAGACAGAAATTTTGTTTTCCTTAACCTCTGAGGATAGGACAAGAAGCAATGGGCTTAAATTGCAGCAAGGGCAGTTTACTTTGGGCATTAGGGAAAAAAAATTCCTAGCTGTCTGGGTGGTTAAGCCCTGAAACAAGTTGCCTAGGGAGGTTGTGGAATCGCCATCATTGGAGATTTTTAAAAGCAGGTTAGAGAAACACCTGTCAGGGATGGTCTAGATAATACTTGTCCTGCCATGAGTGCAGGGGACTGGACTAGATGATCTCTTAAGGTCCCTTCCAGTCCTATGATTCTATGATCTTATATAAGCGTGCACAAGTCACTCTCTCCTTTTGTCTCAGGGCCCCTCTTACAAGCTCTTTCACTTTGATTTAATTGACTTCTTTAACAAATATGTCCAACACCCTCCCAGTAAGCTTCTTGTGCCCTTCTTGACTGCTACAATGTTACTAACAGTGCATACCCACCCATTGTTTCTGACTGTCTATGAATACTCCATGTTCCCTAGGCCACAGACATGATCATAACACAATACTCCTGTTCACTACTCACCAGCAAGGACTGTTTCTTCCTCACAAAATCATCCATATCCATCTGTTTGCATTCCTGGAGAAAGGATATGTAATGCACTCACATGTCCACTATAGTTAGATTCCAACCCCTAAAGTAGTTCCGAATACTATAATTTTACTCTACTCAATATTCATTAATGAGTGGCTATTATACACACCTGTGAGTCTCAGCCTTCTGCATTGTAACAGGGTGACAGACTCTAAGATCCTATGTAAGAATGCAGATCTTTTCTTTTAAGTTATTCTAGGGCCTGATGCTAAAACCCTCCAATAATATTCAAGGTAATAACTGAGTCATGTTGGCAAATGAGTCCAGTTGCTGTAACCAGGATATAAGAAGGATGAAAAGTACTCTTTGGACCAGAAGATATTAGGGAGTTAGGAAAGATGACATCCTAAAAGGCAGTCCTAGGAACAGTCAAGCTTAGGGGGAAAAACTAATGTTGTATTATTGTCTCTGACATACGAGTGAAGCTTAATCCTAAAAAAAGAAGAGGAGGAGTTAGTTTGGACATGACCTTATAATCTGTACGTCCTCTTGGGAGGTAGGAGGTGAACATGCAGGTCACTCGCATGTTGCATCTCTTGAAATAATATTCAGGAAAAAAAGCAAAATTAAATAAACCCAGAGAGAACCACATTTTCTTCTTACCTTTGAAGCTACAGTGGACTCTGTAACACTGTAGATATGCCTATAGCACAACACAGATCTTTTTTGGGGGGTAATCTAATGATTTTGTTTTTTTGTCCTACAGGGTGACCTCCTAATATCTATTTGTTTTCTTTTGTTTGGGCTCCGGTATAATTAAACATTTCAGATTGAATGCTACAGTGAAAGGCTTTGATTATGATGGGAACACTGATCTCAGATTCACAAACACATCTGCTATTGACTTCAGTGGGAATTGTGTGTGTATCTAAGAGGGATATTAGGCTCAATATTAGTTAGAAATTCCAGAAACCCAGATGTTACATGGACTATCTATAATGTTGAGTTTATTTTATTTAATATGAAATCTTAGCAAAAAAGTCAATTGTTCATCAGGATTTATTCAGCAGATTATAATTTTTTGAAAGTAGGCTAAAGTTGATATTAAAGGTAATTGACAATGGGACACATTCCTAGAAATATTTAGAGGGGTGTGGCACTCAATACCTGAAAGCAGCACTCTGGAACCTCCATATTCATCACTGTCATATAATTATGATGTGTTTTGTACAAAGTGAGTCTTGTGGGCTATCATTTTAAAAGTCTTGATCTGTTGAACATTAATATCCTGTTGTAATGTATGTGCTATCATTGTATGTGAAGTTATGAAGTTTTGCTATGTGTGTGTTACTGAAATATATTATGAAGTTGGGAACACCCACAACCAACCTTTTAGGTGAAACAATGGAATAGCCAGACAACAGTTAATGGCTCATCCACACCCATCAAGGAAAGAATCCACTATCACAGGAACTGTGTTCAGGAGGCAGGGGAGGCCGCACACCATGTCCTCGCTCCTCCCCCCAGCCTCTTGAACACTGCAAACCATCTGATTGCTATGGGCAGGAGGCGGGGGGGAGGGGGCAGGGGGAAGGTGCTGATCCATGAGATCCACTGGTGGGCAGGAGGCGCTGTGGGGGTTTTGGGGGGGGGAGCTGACAGGTATTTGTTTAATACCTGTATTAAATTGCTTGTTTAAAATTGTTTAAAATATATATAATGCTTTTTGTATGGCAAAAAAAAAAAAATCTCTGGAACCTAACCCCCCATTTAAATTAATTCTTATGGGGAAATTGGATTCGCTTAATATCGTTTCACTTAAAGTCACATTTTAGTAACATAACTACAACGTTAAGTGAGGAGTTACTGTATTGATGTATGATTTGACCATATCCTGCCAGCCACCCTTTTTGAATAGCAGAAAGGAATGGTCTAATGGGCCATTGGTAGAGATGCATCAACCAGAATCTGTGTCTGGGCTGATTTCAAGGCAGTAACAGATCTTTTAGGGTCACCACTTTGTTGTAAGTTTAGCATTTTAAAATAAGTAAAAGAATGTAATGATTGTTTTTCTGTTGCATTGTAACTTGATGTTCCTGTTCAAATGTTCTGTGTAAATCAATTCTGTTTTGTGTGTGAATGAGGAATGTGTGTGTTAGAAGATAAGTGTGAAGGCCATCACCGAACCAGATGTTCTAGGGAGGAACCGAGGACAGACACAAGGGCGTCAGAAGATTACAACACACTCCTATTGAAATGTCAGAAGAGGGCAGATTGATGACTCTAAAGATGAGACAGGCACCTATCAATGGGGACAAGAGAGCTGTGATCAAAACCAGCATGGGGTAACTCCCTGAGAGACTTGATGAAAGAACAAGATAAAGGATGAGAAGGACAATTTAGAAAACAAGCACTCGTCAAACAACAATTGATTACAGCATGACGGTGCAAAACTCATTGGTCCCAATGAAGGAAAATCACTATATAAACAGGGTGCCTTGCAATGAAACTTTGGGTTTGTCTTGCCAAGTCTTCCCCAGAGCACCATGTTGTGACCAATAGAACCCGGCTCCTCCATACCCGTGATCAACCTAGCTGGCCACTAGATTGATCCGGACTCTGGACTGGTAACAATAACATCGACTGGTGGGACAGTGTGTGAGTGAGTGTGATTGAATGCATATGCTAATTGTTGTATTTTCAATAAATGCGGCGTATTGCCTTTTCCCCTGAAAAAGATCCCATGTGCTTCTTAGAAGCATAACAGGGAGACGCTCTCCTGTTGATTCCCCCTACTCTTCTTGATCGACGGGAGAGCGATCTGCGGTCGATTTAGCGGGTCTTCACTAGACCTGCTAAGTCAACTGCTGATGCATTGATCACCACTCATTTATTCCCCCAGTAAGTGTAGACAAGCCTTATAAAATGAATGGGGGGGGGGGGTAAAGAGGCTCTTACACTGTGATTCACAAAAGCTGGCTGGGAGCTGCCTAAGCTAGTCAATGGGAGATGCTGATGAGAGCTGTATATCCTAAACCCTACCCCTCTCTTGTAGTTAGGCATGTAAGTCCAGGCTACAGGGAGGGACCTATCTCTGCTAGTGATTTACAGTCAGGAATCTTCTTTGGAGTTAGGCACTGACACCATTTTAGCAAGAAGCACAAATGCAGAGGGAGGGGGTGAGGATGATTACAATGAGGAGGACCTCCCTCAACTTTTAGCCCATTGCTTAGTCATTGGAACGGGGGATGGGATTCTGGGTGTCCCACAGCCTGGGAGAGTGCTGTGACTTTGTAACTGTGTGGTTATTCTCATGCTTCTACTTTCACTTGCTCTCTCTGGCCCTAGTGACCCTTTAATTATTTGTCCAGATTGCAACAGCTTCAGCAGGAGAGATTGAGGGAGCCCTTTCCCACATCAGAATGTCCCAGAGCCCAGGGCTTAGGATACTCACCTGAGCAGTAGCATGCCTGTTCAAATCCTTTCTCCTTCTGAGGTGGAGGACTTGAATACATCCCAGGGTGAGTACCCTGACCACTGGGCTAAAAGTTAAGAGGAAGGTGGTCCTACTGTTGCTTTTTTGTGTGAACTCACCTGAGGGACCTGATGTAGTAGGTTTGCTACCAGATCAGGCCCCACATGCAATGTAGGCAGCTGAACACCTATCTTTCCTTGCTTTGTGACTCACTCTGAGGCAGGAGATAGATATATGGACACCTAGAGTGAGGGAGCAGTGTGCATGCCCAGGGGCAGAAACATAGGTGCCTGGGGAATTTTTACAGCAAAAAAAATATAGGCGCTGAGTGAGTTTAGGTACTTACAGGGTTCAGTAGTAGTTTTGTGCATCTCATTGGTCCCCAAACTGGGACCTGGGTGGCTGACTTCTTTTGTGTGCTCAGGGCTAAATGCTTAATGCCCATGGAAATCAATGGGTGTTCACTACATACGCACCTTTAAAAATCCTACTAGGTGCCCATCTACCTCTTCAGGGACTTAATGTCTTTTAAGAATCTGCCCAATGTCCCTTTAAATTAGTTTTCCAAAGTTATCAAAAGACTATAATGACTGACTATGAATTACCATTATGAATGATAACAAATAGTCATTTTTTCCAGAGAAAGTGAATGAGAATGTCTGTATAGCCTGGAATTAGGGCACTCTCCAATGCTATAGGAGACCCAAATTCAAGTCCTTGCTCCAATGACTTTTTATAAAAAGTAAAACAGCTCAACTGGGGAGATTGAGGGAGCCCCACCTTAGAATATCCCATAGCCCAGTGGCTCAGAAACTTTTCTGTAATATAAGAGACTCAAGTTCAAATCCCTTCTTCACATCAAGCAGAGGGGGAAACTGAACCTAGGTCTCCCACAGTTCAGGGGAGTGCTTAATCACTAGGCAAAAAAGGAGGCTGGTGGTATTGCCATCAGTTCCTTCTCTGTTTTAGTAAATAAAAAAAATCAGCTAGTCAGCCTTCTCTATTTGTGCATTTTATTTTCAGAATTTTTCTGAGACTATTCTGAGATTTCAATTATGTAGTTAATAATAATATGACAAATCTTGTGATCCTATACTATAATGTCTACAATAAATCAGATGTGTCAATTCTAAAATTGGGCTTGTCAGAATTCAGTCTCTTAACATCTAAGCCAGAGGTCCCCAAACTGTGGAGCACTCCCACCTACGGGGATTTGGAGGAATGTTTTTTGAGGGATGGGTCCAGGCCAGCCCCCGTGAGGAGGGATTATCATCCAGCCCCATTCTGCTCCCACCTCTGCTCGGGTCCTGCCTCCAGCCTCAGCCCCTAGCCACAGCTCTGTTCCCAGCTGCAGCCCAGCTCTGGGTGGGGAGTGGTCACAGACAGAGGTAAGGGCGGGTGCAGCCCTGAAGAGTTTGGGGACCACTGATTTAAGGCAATACTGCAAAAGCCAAAATTATTCAAGTTAATTCCTGAAAGAAACCCTTTGCAACTTTTACTTCTTCCCAAATAAGAAATGTTTTCTTAAGAGATGTATTAAATTAAATCCCCCCTATGAAGGACAGAATATCTTATTATCATAGCATACTTCTATAACACAACAGAAAGAGTATTTTCATGTTTGAGATAAGCCAATAGAACTCAGGAATTTTTTTTTTAATCTATGACAATTGTGGATACTCAGTCCTTAACTAATACTAGTGAATACTTTATTTTTTTTTTCATCTGAATAATGGGCACAAATGGGTGCTCAGCATTTTTCAGAATCAGCCTACTTATTTGGGTGCTGAAATAAGGATTCAGGACTCTAATTTTAGTCTCCAGTTTTTAAAAAATATTGGCCCATATCTAGAATAGAATATTTATGATAAAATCTTGCCATATTTCCATCCTCAAAAATCAGACAGAGACCAGTCATGGGCCCCTTAGAAATACCTAAAACAGAGAGACACTCAAATAAGCTACATTAATTTAACAGAGAAATGGAATATATAGTGGATTTAGAATTACTAAACTGCACTCCAATATAAAATGTTTTGAATATAGATATAATTGCTTGAATAGTTTGCTCTGAGATAGCACCATTCCCACCCTCACCTTCTCCCAAAATGTAGTCTACTCTCAATGATTACATACATATGCTTCACATTTTGAATAGTAAAGCTCCATTTACATCAGTAGAGACACTGACCCTGGACATTAATTTCGGTATTATTGAATTGATTTTAAAGTATGTATTTGTTTTATGTGGAAGCTGTCACATTAACACTTCATCCTTGGGTTTAAATAGACACACAAAAATTTTGAAATGTGGGAAGTTGCTTTTAATTTGCAAATGTATGACTTGATTACACAACATTACCTAGGTTTTAATAACAAACCTGTATTGAATGTCTGGTTTGGTTTGGACATAAAAGATTAATTGCAAGCAGAGGGTATAAATATTTAGAGGCACAGAAGGAATACAGGATTAAACCAATCTTTCTGACTACAAGTAAATTGCCTGTTAAATATTATAAGACACTGAAATTCTGGTGGAGTTTATAGGGCATACATGGTCAGAAGAGGGAGCTCTTGAACTATTACTCAGTGTTCTTGGCAGTCAGGCTGTAAGCAGAGTAAACCTACATTCCTTTGAAAATTATAATTATATCTGTGAACGTTTGAAAGAAGCTCAGTGAGGTGGTGTACCTAGTATGTGGGGAATGGTGCCTTTATCTCTCTCTCTCTCTATATATATATATATCTATATAGATATCTATATAGATATAATTGCTAGAATAGTTTGCTCTGAGATAGCACCATTCCCACCCTCACCTTCTCCCAAAATGTAGTCTACTCTCAATGATTACATACATATGATTTTTATATATATATATATTAAAAAAAACATGACTGGAAGGGATAAGGATTGCAAAAGAAATCAACAGTTATCAATATGGCAATAGTTTTCTCTTAATAAATATTTTTCCTCTGGTATTAATCACAACAAATGAGATATGTAAATTCTAATCTGGTAGAAGCTTTTGAAATGTTTAATTGTATGCCTTTCTAAGAGATAGGTGAGAATGTTTACTTAAAAATTAATCCATCCCCATCTGTAGACCCAAGTAGAAAATATTAGTAAAAATCCATAATACACAAATTGTGCCAAGACTTCAAACCTTCCAATACTCATCCCCCACTCTTAGAGCCTGCAAGGCCAGCCTGATTTACCTGTAGGCAAGCTGGATTAACTAATTCCCTGCCCCCTTCCTGCCCTTGGGGAGGTTGAGGATCTGAGGGTAGGGAACAATTTGTATCCTGTCCCAGAGGGGTGGAAGACCCTGGGGATAGGGTTGGAGAGCAAGCAGCTCTTGTTCTGGCTCACTGCTCCAGCCCGTTGGCTCTTCCCTCAGCATGCAGGTGATCCCCCCCTTTCTGGCCTTGGGTTGGTTTCTTTTTGTGTGTGGTGGCCTTTTTTTTTTTTTAAACTATTTTTTTTTCTGGTTGGTGGAGGTATTCCTTGCGCTAGGGGCCCTGTGCAAGTGCACCTGGGTTAATCCAGGTCTGCCTGTAGGCCACTAAATCTGTGGTAGATCAAGGGAGAGCAAGTGCACTTCTGACTTGGGATTCCTCAACAAAGCCACCCATTCTCACGGGCTACTTCCTGGTTCATACACCTCAATGGATCACAACTGCAGCAGTACTACCCAAGGAGAGACGTGGAGATAAATGGGACATAAATTTAGAGTTTTTCAAAACATTTTCTTAAATACTTAAAATTAATTTCAGGCATATAGTCCTAATAACCAGTGGTCTCCATTTATCCACAAGACAAATACATCACAGGCCTTGAGACTGCATGCTTTCCTCACACTGCTCTACCAGTCTCGAAGGACAGCCTTTAGACTATCTCAGGGCACCACTGAGTGTGCAAAGCCCTCTGGGAGCATGCTGAGCACTCTGCACAGCAGCATTTGACCCTTGTAGAAGGGACAAGCACTTGGACAGGCAGTGCATGCACTGTAGAGGAGCACATGGATTTACAACAGTGCAGAAGAGGGAACTTCTGTCCTGGGTCCTCTCCAAATTGCTGCGGTGAGACACCATGGGACACAGCTTCTGCAGTGTACCGTCTCCATCAAGGCTGCCTGTGTTCAGAGTCATAGTGCTTGTGGTGCAGCTGCCAGGTCCCTGCTTTGTTCCTCTCAGTGTGGATGCCCCCATGCTCACAGCAACCCTGAAGAGTCATTGTGAACATGTGTGGAACAACTGACTCTCCAACCGATTCCTGTTTTGGCCTTTTTAATTGGCGATGCAGGCACAGAAGTAGGGATGAATGGTTAAACTTTCCAACCCCCATACAGGTTAAAATAGACTCCGACTCTACTAAAATAAGATTTAGAGATCTGTCAAAGTACAATAGCTTGTACAAATGGAACAAAAAATATCTTCAGCAGCCACTTGAGCAACACATTTTTTAAAATATGCTTAAATGAGCAAATGGCGTTAAGCAACTGATTTCCAGTTTCATTCTTTGTGACTCACTGAAGAGCTTTGTTAAACGGAAGCATTCAGTAATGTGATAATAGGAAGATGTTTTATATTTACCCATGTTTATTAAAAATGGCATTCTGAAGAGAACACAAAGAGTGAGAAGGAGGCTTTTGCTGTCATCAGACCCTACACATATACCTCTCTCTCTGTGTTAAACCATGCATACATAATTAACTGAACAAACTGTTTACCTTGAAACAGCAGAGCTGCTCCTAAGATTTTTCTAGAGATTATATTTTTAATGTAATTCAATCTCGGCAAACAAAATGTGATGTTATATTGAATGCTGTTTAACTTAGAATGACAAATTTGGAACATCATGTTGATTCTGCTGATAAATCTTAGAAAAATTTTCATGCTGGAGTCAGAATCACAAGCTGAAAACATGAAATCATAAAGGAGTACTATTATATTGCCTTTAACAACACAGACAACTTGGTATTGGGAAAAAATCATTCCAGGTGCTTTTGATGGCAATAAATGGAACTGAGCTAACTTATCAGGTTTATGGTTTTCTGAATTCACGCACTTATTTCCCTATTTGTATTTCTAAACATTTTCACACTTTCATCAATTCTTTAAATACACCTGTTGCTGCGTCCATGATCTCAGCTAGACTTCCATTGTTTCTTCTTCAGGAAGAACAAATGATCCCAAACAAATCATGAATTTAATGGAAATACTGTTTAAAATAAAATACTCTTTAAAATACTCCTAATAAAATAACAAAGAAGGCAACTGTGAAGGAACAATTATCTTGATTTAAGCTCAGAATCTGAGACCTGAGGTTTCTGTCTACCTTACATTTCTTACTAGACTAAAATTACTGAGGCATTGCTAGAAAGTTTTGTTTTATGGCTATGATTAGGCTAAAGATTTCTTGTAATCTCAATTACACATAAATGACAGTTTATCTATAAAAGAATAAGTGGAAGTATGAAAAGAGTTAATTCTACCTAAAGATTAATTATACCATTTTCTATTTTAAATATTTATTATAGATCAGTTAAATTTATAAAATATATACTTAAGTATTGCATACAGATGTGAAAAGATGCAACCAAACAATGTGTATCAAAACCATATCAATGAAAACATAGCAGAAAAAGTCTCAAAGATACAGGAGATGAAATCTTGAACACAGTTTACTCATTATGACTTTTGGCACTGACTTCAGTGAGACCAAGATTTCACACAGAGGGTATTCATAAGTCTTAGAAAAAATGGTAGTAATTATTAGTTCCTTTTCATCATTCCAGCTATAAATAAAAGGGAGATACAAGAGAAAATTACCATTGTTCCAACATTTTGACATATGAGCTCATAATTAACAAGAGAGTCCTATCGTATAAAAGAACAGGAGTACTTGTGGCACCTTAGAGACTAACAAATTTATGGAGTGGAAATCCATCAACTTCATGAAAAATTTGTTAGTCTCTAAGGTGCCACAAGTACTCCTGTTCTTTTTTGCGGATACAGACTAACACCGCTGCTACTCTGAAACCTATCGTATAAACTCTCCCTTTACATTTATTTCCAAACAAAAAAAAAAAACCAAACAAAAAAACCCCCAGTGCATTCAGTCACATTCAGATAAGATTAAATCCTCAGTAGCTTCTGTGTTTTTCCTTCTTCTAGACACATGCCCTCCTTTTTTTGTAACTAGGATGATAAAAAAAAAAAAAAAGAGAGAAACCCTTGGCTTATTTAACTAGTCAGAGTTCCATTACAGATGTGTGGAATTCTATAGCCTGAAATTCACATCTTAACAACAACAAAAAACTCCCAATTGTTGTCTTTGAGACTGTCTTAACATCAAAACCAATTTTGGTCCAGATCATTCCCTAAGCCAGTTACCAGTGGGAAGAGATCTACCCCATCCTTGTGAATGGGGAAGGGTGAACCACCCCCATGGCATGAACTTGGGTTCAAAGAAAGAGCCATCTCTGGGATTAGGGTTCCCCTGAATAGAAGGATGGCCCTAGGAAGGAAGATAGCCATCCATGAGAACCTTTACATGTCCCACAAAGTACCACTGAATGTCAGCCAGTGAGGGAATCGCTCTTTCCATGCATGGCAGGACCTAGCAAAGCCACCAATGTCCAAAGATCAGAGTAGCCACCATTTTAGCTTTTAATCTTTGTATGTAATTATACTCTTTGGCTAGTAAACATTTATACACCTTCATGTTAGGATAATAGTTATTCTAAACTTTTTTTTTAAGTGTGGGGAAAAGAAAAGTTACTTGTACTAATTTGTTTTTTTTTTTAAGTAAGGGTGAATGTGTGTGTGAGAGAGACTGCCCTTTGGGTAAGCTAGAGTTCACTTTGTTGCCCTTCTCCAATGCCTAGTAATAAAAACCCAACTCCCATAGAAAAGCACCTGGAGACCCAGAGTTCAGTCTCTACGGATTTTCAGCAAGGATTGCACAGGATCAACCTCCCCACCTTCAAGTCCCAAAAAGAACAAATTTAATTAAGTACTAACTTCATACAATCTTAGGATAAAGAAACATAATAAATAATAACTTGATTTTTACAACATAACATGGCCATTTTCCTCTTCTACTGAAATTACTGTTAGCCAGTCAGCTAACTGATTAACCAACCACTCAGTTAAATATATTGATTTTTTTTAAAAAAACCTGTTACAAGAAAATACAAAACTGAGAATAGCAAAACATAAATGACTCTTTCCCTATTATCACATTTAAAGAAAAGTTGATGAGTCATACTAGTTGAGACAATTTAAAACAGTTTGACTAAGAATCAAACAACATTCAAAGTATACAATTAAAATAAAATAAATTAACTTTTCCTCCCAATTTCTCCTTTCTATAATTAATACTGCCCATGCTTCCCTGTTGGAGGATTAACAATATCACTACCCTGCTGCAAAGTGCTTCAGAGTTAGGGAAAACAGCCTGCTTTCTGCTCCTGGGCTAAGCATCTCGCACTCAAACAGGTCACATAGCCTTTTGCAAAGCAGTTGCCCTGACTGCTTGCCCTCATGGAGTCAGAGCCCAGCAACAAGGAACCTATTGGAACATACCCAAAATTACCACACCCATTCCAGAAACTTCTGCATGTGGAGTGCTAAGTCTGCCTCGCCACAGTGACCCAGACACAACTCACTTCTACCCAGCCTCCCACCATAGATCTCTTGAAGAGATATCACCTTATTAGGTATGTGGGTTCCATCATATACAGACTTTCAATATTTTGTGGAGTTTCTGTATGTGGTACTCTCATGTCAGTGTATTCTTTGAAGCTATTATTTTAGTCTTTATTTTCTAGGAGTTATTACTCCATAGTTTGTGATTTCTGCAAATGTATAAATACATTGGAAAAAATGGCATTCATATCAGTAGTGAAGTATATTTTCCTGTATAATAGTTTATACAGCAAAAGTATCTGAGTACATGGAATTATAGATTTTGACATTAAATAAGATGGAACTCTCAAAATATATTTAAATTCTATGGATCAAATAGTTTCCTATTTAAAGGGCCTTGAGGAGCAAGGAGGACGAGAGTGAAGATTTATATATACACACTTAAAAAGATAAGGCTGCAACTTAGCTGTAGATAAAGTATATTTACAATTAATAGTAAAAGCTTTATAGACTATTTATAATGACCTGTTAATTGCTCTGACAAATGTAATACTTTTGCATTCAGTTTTTGTTGTTGTTTTTTCTGGTGCTTCTAGAAATACTTAGGTGCTGATATACTTCTTTGCTACAAAGGGCCAAATTATGCTTTCAGTTAAACCTGTTCAATGCCTTTGACTGTATTCTAGACTTCAGTGGGATTTCTTAGTCCATATGTGACAAAGAATGTTAGAGGTAGAAAGCACAGGATGAAATTTTTTAGTACACGACATACATGGATTCAGGAGAGTAGTAGGTTAGCGGTAGCCCCTCCCCCTCTGGGTCAGTGGGAGGCCACTCCACCTCACTACATCGCAGGGCGTTGCTCACAGTTGGGGAATTAACTGAGTCACTCTTGGCCTGTAGCTCTGATCAGCAGTCCAGGCAGAGCAATAGGCAGTTAGTGTCTCTAGCCTGCAATCAGAGCAGTGAAGCGTCGATGGCTTGGATCTGTATTCCGTGCCGACCAGCAAACAAACTGTTAGTAAGCCGAGCCCTTAGTCGGGGCAGTGCGGTACAGAGTCTGGGCTCTCAGGCCTACACTCAGGGCCGAGTGGCAAACAAATAGTTCAGATCCCAGGCCCTTAGTCAGGGCGGGGCAACAAGTCCTCCAGGCTCAGGCCAGGTTAGAGCAACCTAAACACAGTCTAGGGTAGCTCGGGCAGGAGTAGAGTCTAGTGTCCTCACTCAGCGGATGGTAGGCGGATGCAGGCCTCCTGGCCTATGGAGGGGGAGTACTGCCACCTCAGGGATGGGGTGGCAGGGAGGAAATGGTCCCACCCAACTCCACCACGTCCCAGCCCAGGGCCTTAACAGTGGCAGAGATGTGCACCACTGTCAGCGGGGATCCGTCCACAACATACTGACCTTGTAGCAGGCCAGCTCTCAACCAGACGGTTCTCTAGTTCCCCTGGGCTACTTCCCATCTCCCCCTCAGGGTGTACCTGGGTCTGTAAGGGGTCCTATGGGTCATCCAGGTAGAAGGCCAGCAGCAGTCCCAGCGACTCCTCCTCAGCTTGGCCAGTGTGTGGCTCCATCAGTGTTGGCCAGTCCTCAGCACTGAAGGGTTCTGCGGCAGTCTCCCAGTTCAGGAGCAGGCAGGAGGCATCTGGTTCCTTCAGCAGCGGCAGGCTGCAGCCCAACTGAGCTCACAGACCCGCCTTTTGTACTTCCTGTCCCACCTACTGACTTCCGGTGGGAGGGGTGAGCACGGCCTGCCACCACTCACCAGGGGTGTGTGAGTGGTCCCTCCCTTTCTGGGTCAATGGGAGGCCACTCTGACTCACTACAAGGAGTCTTTTTTTTTCTTTTCTCTGGTCTGCTTTTGTCCAGTAACACATTCTTTCAACATATATTCCCGCATCCATTACATTCAATGTAAACAACTCCATTGATTTAAAATATGTCTGACTATTCTATGTATTTCTAGTATGTATGTACATTCTGTGTGTGTGTGTGTGTACACAGACATACACACAGACTATATGTATAGTTGAAAATTATATTTGTTGTACAGCAGGGACTCAATTACAGTATATAATATATACAGAACTGAACTGCTACTCTCCAACAATCTCTATTTCTTAAAAAAAAGGCTATATATTAGCTGCTCTTCTAGACCCTGGCTTGTGGAGAAGACTGTCTATGTCTGTTTATACAGATCCTATCAAAATCGTAGCTAAGTGCCACTAAATATATAGAGAAATACTCTATCTATAGGTGCAAAGGGGAGTTCCTTAGGAAATACCTGGAGTAAGGGGCTTGCAAATGCAAACCTTTGTATATGAACAGCTTGCCCCTGGAAACTTCAATTCAAAGATCACTGAACTGTATAAAAAAGGAAACTGAACACGTTATGAGTGTTCTTGTTCTAAGATGAAGATCTGATGAACTTGTAGTCATAAGGATGCCCTTAGGGTGGGGTATTAAATGATTTCACTTGTCAGAGCCCATGTGAGAGTGGGATGAACACTGGTAAGCTTATTAGCATGCATATAATTTATTTTATTTTAATATGTTTTCTCTGTAGTGCTTTGTACCTTAAGAATAAAGTAGACTTGCTTAGAAAGACCTGTGTGGTAACTTGTATCTGTACTAATTACACGGGTATCCATCTCTGAAGAAAAAGTAAGAAAGTGTCTTAGGGCAACCTGTCTGTCCTGGGAATGACATGGTGATGTCAAGGCAACTTTCCATGCTGTGAAAACCACACTCAAAAGGGACAGAGACATGGTTCTCCACCCAAGAGAGGCATCAGCTGGGGTACTGAAAGCCAAGAGTGGGTGCCCTGGCAGAACCACTGAGGGGAAATACATGTGCAGTTGCCCTGCACTGTTACAGTCACTATAAGGCAGGGGTTCCCAAACTTGGTTCTCGGCTTGTTCAGGGTAAGCCCCGGGTGGGCCGCGACATGCTTTGTTTACCTGAGCATCCGCTGGTATGGCCACTTGCATCTCCCAGTGGCCGGGAACGGTGAGCCGTGGCCACTGGGAGCTGCTAGCGGCTGTACTTGCGGACGCTCAGGTAAACAAAGAGTCTCGTGGCCTGCCGGGGCTTACCCGGAACAAGTCATGAACCAAGTTTGGGAACCCCTGCTATAAGTGATTATCTAAATCTAACAAGTATAGTTAAGAAAAGAAAAATGTTACAAGTGCCTCAAAAGAGGGGTTCAAGCAATAACAAATATGCCTTTTCAATCTATATCTCTAGCACAAAACTATATCCCCACAATTTTATAAGTAAGGATATCACAGAAATGTTCTGATGGTCATTGAAATTATTAGGAGGTGATGGCACTCAGTACCTTTTTGGATCAAGCTCATGTGCTCTATAGAATTAATTGAAAATGGAAAAAAATAGAGATCACAAAAATGTTGAGGTAATTTTCATTCTGCATTTTTGGACAGAAGACAATTTGTTTGTTTTGAAATTTTTCATGAACACTTGTTTACAACATTTTAGGGGGTGAAAATGTACAGGATTTTTTGGGGAAGTTGGTTTATTGCATCTCTCTGGCTATTTTTTCACCCCTTTCCATCTTGATGCTGGGGTAGGAAGGAAAAACAAATAAAATGGGGAAAAATGAAAAGCTGGATTCAGTTTCCCATTTTATCAAAAAAACCCATTAATTTTACATAAAAAGAAAGGACAACTGTGTTCTAATACTGCATATATATTAATAATTAAAGGAACAATAACAAGTTGTACCTGCAATTTACATTGAATTTTGAAAGGTTTTGGGTCCCTGTTATCTTCACACCCTAGTTTCGCTCTTCTGTGCATATATTCCTCATGGCGCTGATTGTTACAAATAAGAGGATAGCCAGTCAAGATACTTTATTCTCCTTAACTGATATTTTTGTATGGTATACAAGTATCCAGAATTGTTTCTCTCTTAATGGAAGAAGGCATAATAAAAATGGGAACCTGACACTACCAGGGTCATATCTTTAGTTGGTATAATTCAGTTTACGCCAGCTGAGAATCTGGACCATTATTCTTCAGAAGTGTTAGTAAAAATATACCAAATATTTATAATGTATTTGGCCTAAAACACTCTTGAAAACTTGCCAACTGGAAACTCAGAACTAGCAAAGGCACCTTTACTCATGTTGTGGGATACTCTAGAGTCATTCAATTTTTGGAGAGAAATATTAATAATGATCAGGCTAGTCCTGCAACAAGATTTCCAATATAACTTTGTGTCATCAGTCAGTTTGTATGATTAATGAAAATATCCACAAGTTGGTTTTCTAGAGTTATCCTGGTAGCAATATTAATATTACCCCTTTGGAAAAATGTGATCAGCCCAGATATAACTCAGGGGCACAATGCATTATTAGTAATTGCTATGTGTGGAGAGTATCATTTCCAGGTTAAACGGACTTCATGGTTTTGAACAAATTTAGTACCCCTCTGCTTCAGGTGCATGAGACACATTAGGATAATACAAAGTCATTAAATGTAGTTTGATCACCTAGATGCAACAAGTATTTCCATTTGCTTAGCATTAACTATCCATTCTCTCATGGATAAACTTGTTAACAGCAGTAGTGGGTTTTCATGGTAAACAGAAATGTTTGTTGCATCCAAAGGATCAAACTCCTACACTGATACTTTCCACACTTGGTAATTTCTAATAATACCTTGCTTCAAGGTGCTAAATCTGGGTTTGTCACATTTTCTCAAGGATGCATGTGATGGGGTGAGTACCCCACACAGGCAAGGACTGGGTAAATGTGAACATGAAAGCCTAATAAGCATATGGGGCTACATCTGGCGGGTGGGCAAGGCTTAATTGATGATAAAGCCCAGATGGGAAAGGACTATGAACAGAAGAAGTTTAGAGCAGAAGGGGGCTGCTACTTTGTTTTCCATTATGATAAATGACCTCCTGGAAAGTGTGCAGATGGGAACAGATATTTCCGTTTTCACAGATGACTGTGCTATGTGGACTTAACATAAAACACTTAAAGTAGTTGTGGAAAAAGACAAATGAGCCAATCCAGAAACCTTGTGAGTAGGCAAATGGTTGGGGATTTAAATTCACCTGCAGAAACAAGAGGAATGCTTTTAACAAGGAAGAAAATTAGGGAAGAATCAGACTTATTTCTTTATGGTGAAAAAATTCAGCTAATTCAAAAGTGTGTGTACCTGGGAGTGTTTGATAATAAATTAACTTGGAAAGGTCACATGGGTAATATCATACAAAAGTGTAAAAGTAGGATGAACTTACCTAAAAGTATATCTGGGATAGGATGGAAATAAGGTATTGATGATGATGTATAGAGTATTGATAAGAACAGTTTTAGACTATGGATGCCAAGCTTTTGGTTCAAGCTCAAGAACAACTCCTAGAAACATGGAACTGCTCCAGGCCCACGCTCTGTGATTGGCATGTGGCACAATGATAACACCACAAATGTGTGCACTGCCAATAGCCATCGAGAAAGCATTTATAAATGTAAGGATGAAACTATTAGATTAACCTTTAGGGAAAAGATAAAAAGAAAACATGAAAATAGAAGTACACAACAGATTTATGAGGAATGCTGGGACCTTTGTAAACAAAATGATGATTGCCACAGACTTCCTCATACTATTAAATTCAAACTCTGGGTTAAAGAGATATGTAAAAAAGAAATTAAGAAAACTAAAAAAAATTAGTCGTGGGAAATCAAAATACAGTTAGTCAGTTATTTCCCCACTTGTGGATCTGGAATTGTATGGGGAAAAAAAAAAAAAAAAAAAAAAAAAACAGATTAAGACCAATGAAATTTCTGAATTTATTTATGAAAAATGGGGCCAACTTTGCCAAGTCTCTACAAATGGATCCAAAGATGACACCATGGGTAGCATGAGAACAGCCTTCTTTGTTGCTAATCTAGGAATCCAGAAATCTAAAAGACTATCAAATGATGTGACCATTCTGATTACTGAACTAATGGGGATAATGTTGGCACTAACCTGGATAAGAGATGTGCAAAAGGCTGTAGCTGTAATTTTATCTGATTTCCTGTCAGACAAAAATCACAATGAGAATGTGGACTTCGGAAAGCAGAATGACATAAGTGAAATAATGTACCTAACTATGGAAATAATGCAAGCAGCTACCTGTGTAAACAATAGCATGGGTCCTGGTGTATATCGTTATATCTGGAAATGAGATGGCTGACAAAACAGCAAAACATGCTCTAAAACATGAGGATGTGGATATTAATATACCCTTAATTAGACAAGAATTCAAATGTGTGGTGGTCACAAATGAGGAACGGAAATACTTATGGACCAAGGAAACAAAAAGACAAAGATTCTATCATGTATGCTCAAAAATCAAAGATAATACTATACTTCTCAGTCCTGATAGAAACATTGAAATAGTCATTTTTAGAATGTTAATAGGCCATTGTGCCTTAGATGAACTTAGAGTTAAAATTATTAATAAGATGTAAAGATGGACTGTGTAATGTGTGCAAAATCAAAGTAACTCTTGATCATGTTCTGTGGCATTGTGGGCAATATTATCTGGAAAGAAAGTTTCTTCATGACAAAATGGAGTTAGCTTAGAATCAAAGATTTTTTCTCTGAGGGACTAGTGAGGATGTCAGGGAAATGGAATAGTGCAAACAAACAAACAAAAAAAGCCTTGCTCCGTTTCCTTAAGGATGCTAGTCTGGGTGAAAGGATATTAAAATAAATTAAAAACCTTGGATGCAAACTAATGAAGAGAGTGGCAGTCATAGACTTCTATGATGAGGCTGCTGCACCAAAAAGCAAACAAAGATAAAGACAAAGAAGCGGGATACAAGGAAAAGAGGAAGAAATTCTGCAGTCACTCTTGGGAACTAGAGAGTAGGGATAATAGTAGAAGAAGAAGCCCAAGGAGGTGTTGGCCCTGGGATCATTCTATAGAGAAGTCTGGTAGGAGACCAGGATAGAGACACAGCAGCTAACAGAGTGGAGTAATGGGAGCCCTAACAACAGGGCAGTCCCTGAACTTCCAGGGAGAGAGTCCTGGGAGATGTTTATACTGAGGAACTGTGTAAAAGAAGCTTAAGAGGGATGACAGGTCAAGCCCCAGGATGGCATAATTGGGTTAAGATGTGGTTTTGGTTTGAGATTTATTGGGGGTGTCATAAATATAAAGGGAAGGGTAACAACCTTTATGTATGCAGTAATATAAAATCCCTCTTGGCCAGAGGTACAGAATCACTTACCTGTAAGAGGTTAATCAATTCAATTAACCTAGTTGGCACCTGACCAGAAGGACCAATGGGGAAAGAAGATACTTTCAAATCTTGGAGGGGGGAGAAAGGCTTTGTTTGTGCTCTCTCAGGACAGAGAGAGGGACCAGGCAGGAAAAAAAAATCTCCTAAAACCCTACCTGAAATAAGCATCTAAGATTACAAAAATTTAAGTAAAGCAAGGAAATGCTTAGATTATCTTTTGTTTTAGCTTGTGAATTTTCCCTATGCTAAGAGGGAGGTTTATTCCTGTTTTTTGTAACCTTAAAGTTTTGCCTAGAGGGGAATCCTCTGTGTTTTAAATCCTATTACCTCATAAAATTACCTTCCATTCTGATTTTACAGAGGTGTTTCTTTTACTATTTTATTTATAATAAAGTTTTGCTTTTAAGAACCAGATTGGTTTTTAGTGTCCTAAAAAACCAAGGGTCTGGTCTGTGCTCACCTTGGTTACCTATTTGGTTGGTATATTATTCTCAGGCCTCCACAGGAAAGGGGGTGAAGGGGCTTGGGGGGATATTTTGGGGAAATAGGAACTCCAAGTGATCCTTTTCCTGAATCTTTGTCTAACTCACTTGGGGGTGGCAGCAATACCGTCCAAGGACAAGGAAGAATTTGTGCCTTGGGGAAGTTTTTAACCTAAACTGGTAGAAATAAACGTAGGGGTCTTTCATGCGGGTCCCCACATCTGTACTCCAGAGTTCAGAGTGGGGAGGGAACCCTGACAGGGGAATTCTAGGGAAGAGCCCTGTGAGTCATGTCCCTGAGAAATGGGTGAACCTAAAGAGGTTGTGGGAAGAAGGTTTGGTAGAAGGCTCTGTTAGGAAGAAGTTGAGGGATGTAGCGGGGGTGGGGGTGGGGGGCTCAGAAGAGACAGATGTTGTCTGCCCACTACACGGAACCCAATGGAGTGAAAATGCCTAGGTTCCCAGATCAGCCACTGCAGAAAGTGGCATGAAGGCACCCTAACCCCTGACATAAGAGGACAGGGAAAATGGAAAACCCTGAGATAAGAGGGCTAACAGTTGGAGTCAAAGACCTTTTTGTAAGGATTTGTTGGACTTTGGAAGGGGTGGAACTAAAATGTGAAAATGTTATCTTTGCAGGCAGCTGAATTATGGAAACTGAGACCACATCAGGGCCAGACCAACCATTGGCAGGGGAGAGCCTGCTATGCCACACCCAGCCATGAGGAGGTGCGTGCTCTAGCAGTGATTTCTTTCTTCTGCAATGCACTATGACTGGGGCCCTACCCAAATTCATGGGACATTTTGGTCAATTTCACAGTCATAGGATTTTAAAAATTGCAAATTTCATGATTTCAGCTATTTGAATCTGAAATTTCATGGTGTTGTAACTCTAGGGGTCCTTACCAAAAAGGAGTTGGGGGTGGGGGGAGGTGCGCAAGGTTATTGTAGGGAGGATTGCGTTACTGCTATCCTTACTTCTACACTACTGCTGGTGGCAGTGCTGCCTTCAGAGCTGGGCAGCTGGAGAGCGGCGGCTGCTGGTTGGGACCCCAGCTTTGAAGGCACAGCCACTGCCAGCAGCAGCGCAAAAGTAAGGATGGCATGGTATGGTATTACCACCCTTACTTCTGCGCTGCTGCCTTCAGAGTTGGGCGGCTGGAGAGCGGCAGTTGCTTTCTGAGGGCCCAGCTCTGCAGGCAGCAGCGCAGGAGTAAGGGTGGCATGGTGTAGTATTTCCACCTTTATTTCTGCACTGCTACTGGCAGAGCTGAGCACACAGGCATTATCTGTTGCTCTCCAGCCACCCAGCTCTGAAGGCAGCTCAGAAGTAAGGGTGGCAATACGTGACCCCCCCCTAAAATAATCTTGTAACCTCCCCAGCAATTCCCTTGGGGGTCTGTACCCCCTATTTGAGAAACACTTCCCCCCCCCCCGAAATCTGTATAGTATAGAGTAAAAGCACACAAAAGAACAGATTTCACAGGGGAGCACCAGATTTCACAGTCCATAATGCATTTTTCATGGCCGTGAATTTGGTAGGGCCCTGTAACTGGGTGCTGGCCAAAAGGCACTGACTCAGCCCCTGTTAGCTCAGAGCCTGCTAGCTCAGCTCCCAGTGAGGGGAAGAGATTGGAGCTGACAGGCTGTGGCTGATTAAAGCCTATAAAGCTAGGAGGAAGGAAGTAGGAGGGAGGAACAGGAAAGTGAGGAGTGAGGGCCTGTTGCTCCCAGCTAGCTGTAAGAGCAAGCTGTTCCCCTGCCTGATAGCGAACTGTATAAAGCTGTATATAAGTGGTGGTGGGAAAATACAAGGAAATAAAAGGGCACTGGTGTTTGAAAGAGTGGTCTCCCGTGAATTTGTGCTGTGAGCAACGAGGGGCACGTCTACAGGCCCTAACTATGAACTTCATTGCCTTGCTAGATCTGAAGAGCTGTTGGGGTTACACAGATTTAGTGGAGGATAGATTTGGCTAGCTATCTTTTGTCTGGTTGTTGGTTTTTTTTCCCCCCCTTGTCTTTTGAAATATTCTACAGAACTTTGTTCTTTGTACTTTCACAAATATAGTCATTTGCAACAAAAAAAGTTCTGACTTTTTGAAATGAAAACTTTAATCAAGTTAGAACTTTCCTGTAATATTGAATGTGTGATGTAGTCACTCCCTTTCTATTCAGATAGACGCATGCTCTGCATCCTGGAATAGACCCCGAACAAGAGTTTGATAGGAAGAGGGAGATAAGTTTAGAGTTCCCTGATCTGATTTCTCTCTATCACTGATCAGGGGAACTGTGCTTTATATCGCTGTGATTTTTTTCTTAAATAATGAAGCTAATTATGCCAAAAATAATTGAGCTGACATTTATGCGGTGCTACTTTTAATCAGAGACTCATAATTTTTGAAGAAGAGAGGTTGAAGTTTAAAATATGATTTTATTCTTAATTAAGTTATTTTGTACTGCCAGCACTTCAAGTTACTTTTAGGATTAGAATCAAAGCTAATAAAAACCAGAATAATATGTAAAAGCAAAATTTGATAAAAAGTTTGTGTCTAATTAGATTGTACTTAAGAGACCTGTATATATTTATTTATGGCATAAATGCATTTAGTGTTTTTAAGGGCTGCTGGTAACTATTACTTGGCAATGAGAAATAGCTGAAGGTAACAGACCTTGTGAGAAATACCAAATACAATTATCCACAAAATGCTGAAGTATGTAATTCCCTGGAAGTATAATGGCTAAAGGGGAAAAAAAATGTTAGAGTGCGGTGGGGGCAGAGGGGAGAACTGGGAAATTAAGAGTTATTCTGATTTTATGATGAAACTTTTTGGAGCAGGGATTATCTTTTTGAATGGTCTTTTTACAGTGCCTCACACAATGGGGTACTGGTCCACGACTAGTGCTCCTAGGTGCTACAGCAACGCAAATAAATTATACCAAAAAATAAAATGCAGTTGATGTCTCTTCAGCTTTCTGCTCCCACTGCTCGCATATCTACTGCCCTTCTACTTCAGGCTGTCTCTTCATATAATCTGTTATAAACAGGGCTGCCCAGAGGGGGGGGCAAGTGGGGCAATTTGTCCCGGGCCCCGCAGGGGCCCCCAGGAGAGTTTTTAGGGGCCCCCACAAGAGTTTTTGGTGGGTCTTCGGCGGCAGGTCCTTCAGTGCCGCCGAATACACCCGGAGCGAGTGAAGTCTGTTCGTATCACTGAGTAAGTGGTGGTGCAGCTACATGCCTCCTGATAAAGAATTGTCTCAGTAATGTCATAACTGTGATTCTGTCACAATTCTTCCCCTTGCTCCTGGGGGCGGAGTGGATTGCCACTACAACTGGTCAAACTATCTTGTTTTAAAACTGTTTTGGGGGCTTTTTTTAAACAAACACTGGCTTCTAGAATTATTTCAGTGAAAAACTTGATTTTTCAGTTTTTGATTTGTAAATTTTTCCCCTCCCTGTTTCCCCACTGTAATGAAATGCTAATTTGCATTATACAGCCACTAAATTGCCACTAGTTCAGCCACCAGGTGGCACTGTGTATAACATATCTTATTTAAGCTAACCTCAGCCATACCATGCAGAACAGTAAAGGATCTCAATAAACACAGCAGGTGTGTAGCTCTCTGAGAAGTAAGCTCTGTAGCCTGTCCATATCTGCTACAGCAGTCTGAGGTGCTAGTGGCAGACTTGCAGCCTACAAAAAGTACATGACACCTACCCCTCCTCCATATTAATTCAGTGACAAAATGGAAAAAAGAAAGAATTGAGAAAATGAAAAAAAGTATGAAACATACTTGCCATTTTTAGCAGCTCTGCGTTATGCTGCCCATTACAAGGCCCAGCATGTTTCTCTCCTCCCAACTGGCACCCTGCCAGCTGTGCTGTCCAGTGTGTTATGGGGATGGAGACAAAGACACATCTCCCTAAAGCAACTGGAATTGTGAATGGCTACTCCATCTCTGTTAAGCGGCCATGAATTTCAAAGAAGACATTAGGAAATAACCTTATACTTTCCAACTCCTATGTTCTATTTCATTTCAAATATAGTAACACACAGTGTCCCCACCCCAAGAGTTACAAAATCATGAGTCAGGTGTTGAGGGACAAATCAGACTTTGAGGTTTTAACAAGTTTAGTACTCCTCTGCGGAGGGTGTGTAAGACATATGAAGTCATTAAAAGTAGTATTTTGATTGTATGGGTGCAACAAGTATTTCCATTTACCTAGTTTTTAACTGTCCATTTTATTCTGTGCTAAACTTAGACTGCAATACACCATTCACCAAAAAGGACCCCAACTCTCTCCAAACTCAGCCTATCAGAGGAAATCCCAAGCTGTAGAAGAATTAACACATTGGTCTTCACAATGTATTTTCATAATTCACAACAGCAATGTGCCATATTGACATTTAAATTGTATCTGTTAAAATAATTTGTCATAAAACTATGCCTACAAAGAAATGTTGATGAGGACACACTGCTAAATGAAAAACAAACACAGGAATGGATTTCAGCAGCAGACTGCAACTTTTTAAATTTAGCATCCCTCCTCGTTATCTGCCCATGCCCTCTCACATACCAGGTATTTAATTGGGTCCAGTGTGGGGCTACAGGGCTCCCACCAGATATCCAATATCACTGTAGCCAACTTGCTCATTTTATCATCCATCATCATTATAGTATGTAATGTTGTGGTCAATTCATATGCTATTTCATATATAATCAATGTATACTAAATAGATTTAAGTTACTAGGCCATAGACTTAAGAATGCTTGACATGAGTGGGTGACCAAAGAAGGTCACAAGATTACCTATTGGCACATCTTTTGCAGTATTGTTACAAAATAAACTAGATTGCAATAAACTGTAAGGTATTGTTACGATCAGGTGTCTCATGATCTTGTACATCATAGAAGGTCCTGTCCTGACTGCAGGGTAAATGTTGTATGTAGATGCTAATGAGAATAAGAGGAACTAAGAACAATCTATGAAAAATGGGGCACCCCAATATTCATGGATTGTTGAAGAACAGAAAAGGAAAAGAGGGTTGAAACCCTCAAGCATATTCATAAAGTGTTAGGTGTGGCCAGAACAACAAAATAAAAGAGGTTCCCTGGCTGGGTAAAAGTGGGAAGACCCACAAGGGAAGACTCCCTCCCTCTAGGAAACCCCAGCAGGAACCACCCTTATATTGATGATCACCTATTGAGAGGTCCATCAGACCCTAGAATATCTTTGAGGATGTAAGTAAGAGTACTTAGTCATTGTGTGTGTTTTTGAAGGATTTATATATGCATGGGTAATTGTAACGTTACTTATTTCTTTGTAGAAACTTGTAGTACAGATAAGACTTTGTACTTGTGATTATGTCTATGGTCACTATCCTTGGACTTTGTGTGTTCCTAAAGTCTCTAAATTTGAGACAAGCACCAGAGGTAATGTTCACTCTGTTGAGCTTGAAACTGTAGCAACAGGAGCTGGACCTTCAGTAGTTTAATTACTAAATTCAATTTAAATAAATAAAAGGGCTACATCACAGTACACACTCTTCAGCCTTTCCCTAGGACTCAACTCACTTCTGAATCCTCTCATCCTGCGCCTCAGGGAGGGGGAAGAAAGTACGAATGGGAATCTCAGTCTGTGAAGACTTCTGGTCTCCCCTTCTCATTAGGCAAAATGTCTACCAGCCAAATCACAGGTCTCATTTACATATGGGAGCTGGCCCTTTTAGCCTTTAACCATGCTGGACATGGACCAAAAGCTGTGATGAGTGAAACATTCTAATATTCTTCCTAGTATACAAATGCCTATTCTTCCCACTTTTAACCGAAACTGATCTACACAATGCTGTGATGAAGGCAAAAAGGCCCTCCGGACACCTGAGAGTTTGGCTCAATGGGGGAAAAAAATCTTTCCTGATACCAAGATAGGCAATCGGTAAGACCCACAGCATCCTGGAATCACAGCTCAATATACCTCAACTACACGACGAGAAGGCAAGGCAACAATAGCAGTAAGATGGCTCTCAGACAGCTGGTGTTGCTTTAAATTCATGTGGGGGAGCTATGAAAGCCAATCAGCTCCCCTCATGTTCCCCAGCTGGCTGATTGGAGACCCAGAAGCCCCTCTCCCAGGCACATTTCTACATCCACTTGAGTAACAAGGAGAGACTAGGATCCAGCACTTCTATACAGGAGCTCTCCCTTTCCTCTTCCAGGAGTTGGCCATCCCCCTGCTGGTGTGACCAAATGTTTGCCACCCTCTGCCATCCCCATTGAGATGGGGAGGGATATTTTATTGTACTTCATGTGTATGAGCACTGAGTGTGCTCATAAATCCCAACCCTCCAAACATTTAATCATAGAAGCAGCTTTACTTGTGCAAGTAATCTCACTGACTACATTGACATTGCTCAGATGCGTGGCCTTCCAGTTACTAATTTGAGAAACAGCAAGCACAGAAATCAGTGGTAGCCTGCAGATATACTATGAATGCTGTCTGGTAATCACTTGAAAAAGTCTTGTTACATTTTAGTATCAAAATGTTAACCTAGAGAAATACATTTAAAAGATTACAACATGTTTAGGAAGATAATTATATGGCTTTCCTGCCCAGAGACTATCAGAAAGGCAGAGATAAGGAGTGAGAGAGAGAGAGTAGAAATATTTAATTCAGCTTTCTTTGAACAAGCACCAAAGAAGGGACTCAACTATAGTATCATAGTATAGTATAGAGCAAGTATTTGCCCAATCATTAATTAACTATACTTACAATGGAGGCATGCTTACAACCAAGGAACTGTGATGGTAAGTACCCAAACTGGAGTCAAAGCGAATTCTTGCTTTACTGTGATGACACAGATGTTGTAAGTGACCAGCTGGAGCAAACTTGCCTCCTCCCGTATGCCCATCTTTCCCTGATGAGAAAGCTTCTGTCAAAGTAGGCACCTGTCCAATCTCTCAGTGTGCCTTGTCTATCACCATGATGAATTGACATTTCATTCTGTAACAGGCTTGCAGTGAGAAATAGTTATTTAGCTGCTTCCATCTTTAATGTAGAATGATATGCACAATCATTTAGCATCAAATTAGATTCTAATTAGTTTGCTTAGTGAGCTTCAAAACAAAATTCTACTGTTTCATATAATATCACCCACACTTGCAAATATTAAATACCGATCATCAAGAACAACTTAGAGCCAAACATATTGAAAGAACAGTTTCTGCATTTGATGTTCACACGACCCATTTCTGCCAATAAAAAAAATCACTATATCTCTAATGTATGCATATCACATAATGTCAGATACTTAAATAGCACATTTTTCCTCCATCGGTAGGAATCAAATTTGCATTTTATTATTCTGTGTGGCTCTTATGATTTGTGTATTTGAAAGTAGCATTCTCTATTATGGAAACTGACTTTTTATCTATCTGTGTATCTATCTACACACATACATACACATTCCCCAAAGTATTCCTAATGTAGGTTGCTTCTGCAGTCGCAGCAGGAGGCAAGCAGGGCTGGCTCCAGGCACCAGCTGAGCAAGCTGGTGCTTGGGACGGCAGCTTGCAGGAGACGGCATTCCACCCAATCGTAGGGCGGCATGGCCGCTTTTTTTTTTGTTCCGCTCCGGCCACCCTGTAGGGGGCAGCGGCGTGGAGGACGGGAGCGCCCTGCAGCAAGCCCGGCAGGGCAGCCCACGTCCTTCCCTCCCAGCCGACCAGAGTGGTGAGGAGCCTTCCCAGCAGGGGGCACGGCGGGAGGGGCTGCGTGGCAGCGCCCCACTGAAGCCCTGGCTGCCCCCCTTCTCTCTCTCCTCCTGCTCCCTCCCCCTCCCCCCACTAGACGTGGCACATCTGCAGGGCAGGGAGTCCTGCTTTGCTGTTCTGGCCGCCGCGTTTTTTGCTTGGGGCAGCCAGAAAGCCAGAGCCGGCCCTGGAGGCAAGTCATTAATTTACTGCATGCTTGTCTTGTGATTGTACTATATCATATGAAAACATTTATTTCCTGCCCCCCAACTTTAGCAATTAACATAAAATCCTAAACTGCCCAAATCCCAAGATCCAAACAGCCTTTTCAATGCACATAGACAGTGATAATGACAATTTAGTCATTCTTTTGCCAAGAAACGTTAATTTAGCCCTTGTTTGTTTCTCACAATATAATTTTCCCAGAACTATTTTTTTTACTTTTTCCTTTATTCTCTCCAATTGTTCATATGTGTTAGAGCACTGGAAAATTCAATGTGGGACGTGGCAATAGTGTGATCTCACCAGTGCAATTACATTTTTGTCTGGTTCTTTCAGCCTCTTCTCTTTCAAATTGTGACCCTAGATTCAATTGCTCAGGTATCTGCATTTTTCTGAGAGTCATTGTTGTACTTAACTGCCCATGGAGAGTTGAAATAAACTGCCTTCCGTACCTGACCAGTGTGTTCCTGAATTGTGGGGAGGGGGACTGTGGATGGAGAACACTATACCTTAGCATCCTCATGGGGTTGCTTGAGTGCTGTGGTATGGCAGTCCTTTCTAAATGTCTGTTAGCATGTTTTACACAGTATCCTATAGACTCAAGCTCCGGGTAGGCCCCAGTAAGCTCTCCCTCACTGCCTCTGACCACCATTCACCTGCCAGGGTCCTTGGACATACAACCTCCCTGCCCCATCCCAAACCAGCCATCTTCCTACCTACCAGAACCTTCCTCCTCCTGGGAACCTATAACCCTCCACTGCAAAAGGAAGACAAGCAGTAAATTCACCATCCTGCCCTATGCAGACATAAGACTGTTCACAAAGTTCATTACAGTGAGACACAGAAGGGAACTGGGCAAGTACCTGTATAGTCTGTACCCTGCGTCTAGAATAATCTCTCATTAATCTGGCCTGGAAAACCTCCAGCAGGAGCCATACCCTCTGTCATCATGTGGCCTCTTAGAATTTCAAGACTAAGCTGGGGAAATATTTTGTCACCTAAATGGACTTTCATGTTGACTGTGTTTGCAACCCTTATTATTCACATTTGAATGAATGTGCAATATATATATATATCAGTAAAATTTTGCTTGCACAAATGAGTGTTCACAGGAAGGAAACTTGATGCCTGTAGCTGAGGTTTGTTTAATCAAAAACATTCAGTTCAGGGGGAAGAAGGACCTGAGTTACTGTGATGGGTGTAACAACCCTGCACTGGTGAGCTGAGGATTAAGAAACTGTGCTTGGCAGTGGAGGCCCCATCCCCTCACCTGACGGAGGAGGAGAGCTGTAGGATACAGCAGCCTCCTACCGAGAAGCCACTGGGACTCTAACCTGCCAAGTCACCGGAAACCCTTCAACCACAAGATCTGAGGGTTAAGACTTGCTCTCACCAGGGGAAGGGGCTCTGGAGATGAACCTGGGAGGAAGCCAGGAGGGATCCCAAGACAGAGCTGTGACACCAGTTGAGGTACAGACACAAGGATAGGAAGTGACACAGGGAATGCAAGTAAGGGTACCAGACCTTATATATAAAACCTATATATGGACTACTGTTTTGAAGTGCCCTGGGTTGGAACCTTGTGGAGTAAAGTGTTTCCCTAACCCACCCCCTTGACTCTGCTGAATGGACTATGACTCTTGCCACTGGGTACACTACTGGGGACTGTAGCTGCTCTGCAGAACAGCCTGTGACACTCGCCACTGGGTGATACAATCCAGAGTATTGTCACTAGGCAGTACTGCCAGCCTGGGGCACACAGGCATCCCCTCACAGATACACAGCTGGAATACCAAATCATGAATATTGAATATCTAAAGTAATAGTTAATGAGCAATTCACAAAAAACGCTTGCCAAATAAAAGTAATAGCATTTTTTTTTCAACTGCAGTCAGTTCACAGAAAACATGCAAGTAGAATTTATTCAACAAGTTGTTTGTGAACTGTTTGTCCAGCTGTGCACTGTACTTATTGACAATGATTGCAGGAGGGCTAAACTTGCTCCAAAACATCCATCTTCCATTTAAACCACTGTGTTGATTCCTGTCTAAATGTATCCCATTCTAATTTCTAATATATTTCTGAGTCCATTCATACACTAAAAAGTGGTACGGTTTTGCACATAGAAGAGCTGCAACTGTAAAATTACATGAAATAGCAACATCTCTTAGAAAGTAACACATACTTTACTAATGCCAGAGTTAAAATTCTTTTAACCTTACAGCAATCTCAAGAACAAATTCATTTATAGGATTCCAAAGAAACAACTACATTTACAAGCTGAATTTGCTTTAAGCTAATGGACAGTCAGCGAACGTGAAAGGAAACTTTTGGGAATTCAGTCTTTATGACTTACATCATTAAACAGCCAAAGGCCTTGAGTAAGTACAATCCTAGTAAGCAAAACTGTGTCTCAGAATATTACTCTCGTTTATCCCGAGATGTGCAGATTTTGCCAAGGTCTGTAGTATACAGATGCCCCCTGATTTATGCAATCGTTCCGTTCTGGAAAGCCTTGCATAACTCAAATTTTGCGTAAGTTGGAAACGTATACCCATACGTTATGAAAAAAATTCTGCAACTCGAAAATCCTATTTCTGGTTTATGGAATTTTTTCCGTAAGTGCGAATTTGCATAAGTCGGGTCTTCCGTAACCCGGGGAGCGTCTGTAGCTCTTTTCAGATTAGAGTAGGCATACTAAAGTAAGCAGAGGCTAATGACAGAAGGAAAAGATTTCCCATAAAATATTAGGGTTCATTAAATCTTTCTGAATTAGCGTAGTCACCATTATGCAATTAATATTTCCTGACAGTTACCACACAGGAGTATCCGAAATCGCAGAATACTGGGAAATATTGCTGATCTCCTATTGGTAACTGGCTATTAATATATTGACTACATAATGGTGACTACGCTAAATTAAACATATACAATTTCACTTTATATCTTCTTGCTGTCGTCTACTTCTGCCCACTTATACCTTTTTTGATTCATTACTGATGTTGAAACTATAGGTCAAAGTATCGAAATTAGCAACCTTATATTTTCCTACAAACTTCACACTTGCATACATACCAAGTGGGTAACTGAGCACTGAAGTGCCCTTTTATGTGTTAATATATAGGACATGCAAGCATGGAGTTGGACACAGTTTTGAAGTTCGAGGTCCCTGTACCTGATCCTAGTATTACAACAACATGGGTCTAATGCTGTTTTGAGACCTGGGGTTGCAGCTTTCATGCCACCCCAGTGTCTTCCATGGGAGTTATACATGTGTATCCCAAGATAGAATTTTTTCTAAATTTAAAAGCAGAGTTTGGGCTTAAATATTTTTTTAATGTGCACACAGTTTCCATTTTTCCATTAATTTGTATTGCTCTATGTTGCTTGTGTAGCACTAAGTTGTGTGCATTGTATCACTCCTAAAGCTGGTTTGATATGTAGTAACAACTACAAGTCACATCATGCATATGCAGTGGGGGAGGGAAGGAGGAGACGAAGCATACATTGTCTCAAAACAAATGCCTTGTTTAACAAACTTATTATGGTAAAAGAAGGTATTTGAACTTCTTCATCAACTCTTCACATATGCTAGTAGTCTGTCACTTATGCAAATACCTTATAATGGTGCAAGTTATAAGGTAACTACCTTCTGCACAGTGTTAAAGAACCAACCTCCTACTGTTCTCATCTGTATCTGATCTAAGAACAGGTGCAAGAAATCTGTATGCTAGTCATGCTCCCATGGTACACATAGTTTGAATGTCTGAACTGATAGCTTTCTTGAGCTGCTAAACAGCTTTTTATTGCATGTAATTTGGCAGGGAGCATTTTATCATGTAAGTGTGTCAAATCATATCACACTGTACAATATAATACTCTAGGGAAACAAGCTGATATGAAACACGACTTTGCTTCCAAAAATAAAACATTACGTTCTAAAAACCAGATTCTAAGCTGAGGTGTGCATTCTGCATCCACACCTAGAAAAAACATGTTCTAAGTCCATGCAAGCATCAGTGCCATAGTGCCTGGCCACACACTGGAGATCAGAACTGATCTCTATATATTTGCCAAAGGAACCCCTATCATGCCACATGGTGACTTATTCAGCTGAAAATACTAAAAAGGAAATGGGTACAGTAGAAAGTGAAGTATACAGCTTTTGAGTGGAGGTAAAGTTGTTAGTGTATGAATAATTTCACATTCACTGAGCATATTCCTTTTAAAATGAAACACAGCAAGTATTTATGCTTTCATAGGATAGGGTGCATAATAGAATAATTGTTAAATTACAGAAAAAAAGTAGGATTACTTAATTAGAAAACATTGACGCAGCACTGGCCAATTAACATTGTATGCTCATCAATACTCTGAAGCACATTTATCTTGCTACATTGGATAAGCCAAATCATTATGTTCTCAGAATATTGAGAAATAAAGATAACTGACAATCAGGTCTGAATCTTCTTCCCATTGAGTTCAATAGTTGTGCATTTTTACAAAGGAATCTATTTTAAATTGGTATATGTCCATTACTAGACAGAGCCTGTTTGAAATAAAACATGGTAGAATTGTCAATGCTAAAAAGGTAAAATGTTCAATAAATATTTCTCTTCTGCACTTGGGAAATACCCAGATATTGTCTTATCCTATGAGTACAACATATTCCAGCGGTAACTTAGGATGTTAAACAATATATTTTTTAAGGCTATTAAGCCTAGAAATCATTTAATCAGCAGGTCCAAATAACTTGTATCCAAGAATTTAAAAGAACTGGTGAAGGATCTGAGCTTTTAATGTTGTTTTCTAATAGGCCTTGAAAAATGGGAAGTTATAGACAACTGGAAGAAAAGCTAATGTAGTGCCAATATTTTAAAAGGGTAAACCATTTTCCACCCTATTTCCATTCCAGAGAAGTTTGAGGCAGGGCTTCTCCTTTTCTCCTCTTCTGTTTGATTTAACACTAGACCCTTTAGCCATTCACATCTGAGCAAATCAACATATTCATAGTATCACGGTGGGCCAAACAGAGCATAAAATAGTGCTCTATGCTGATGATGCTCTTGTATTTGTATCTCAGCCTGAAATACCATTTCTAACCTTCTAACCACTATTAGTAAGTTTGGACACCTCTCAGGATATAATTGGAGTAAATCAGAAGTCTCAGGCATTAACAAATATGCCCACAAAGGCCTTTTCTCAAATTAGGACTTTCAATGGAAATGCTCTTACATGAAATATCTTGGAATACTGATTCCCACTAACATTCAGGACACCCTAACATAAATATAGAACCAAATATTGCCAAAATGGCTAACAGTTTGGAGAGATGGAGTTTGTTAACCTCAGTTCACGAGGTAAAATTAATATACTGAAAATTAATATCTTTCCCAGATTTTTGTATGTGCTGAGGGCATCTCCCTATTTCAATTCCTCAAACTTAATTTTATGCAATTCAATAATATTTTAAGAATCTTCCTTTGATGCACAGATAAGAAACCTAGACTGGGTCTGAATAAATTACAGCTCCTCCTATCTGTGGGAGGATTTCATTTTCCCAACTTGGAAAACATTCATCTCTCTTTTTTGTTAAGCCAGATATCTTGGTGGCTATTAGGTATAAGCACATACCACCTTGGATTCAGATTGAATGAAAATTGGTATAACCCATTCAGGCATTGTAGGATTTTGTGGTTATAGATTTCATGGCTCTAGAACTCCCACAATAATAACTGCCAAGCTATGTTTGAGAGGCAGTCCTGTGGAGTAATCATATTCTCAAAATTGGTGGCAAAATCTTGATGTGGGGGGACTGGATATAGAGAGGAATTATGACTGTGTCACAGCTAATTGACAATGATAAATGTAAACTCTTTGTAGATCTTCAGCAACAATTTGGCTTGTTCTTCTCCTATACATGGAAATATCTGCACTTAGAGCATTTACTTATGAGTTCATTTGGACTGGATGCAGTGGGAGCTCCAGAATTTTTATTATTTTGGATGAATCTTCATAGATTTACCCAGCCAGCTGTATCACTTCATGTTTTTTGTTTTTGTTTGTTTTTTGACCCAAAAAACTCTACCAAAGATTAATAATTTGAGAGGTTCTTGGAATAGAGATTTGGATACACAACTATCTCCAACCCAATGGAATACAATTGTATCTAATGTTAAAAAACTATAGAACTGAGAATATGGCTTATTTGACAAAAGATACTTTTTCGAATACGCTGGTCCACACACAGGCTAATGATAATAAGCCTCAAATGCTGAACACTGTTGGACATAGCTCCCTTGGTGCTACATTAGCTCATATGGTTTAGGAGTGCCCCGTATCAAGAATTTCTGGTATGAGGTCATCAAAACACTAATTTGATATAGGACGCTAAGTTGCAGCCTTCCCACGTAAGTGTTTTTCTTGGGTATATTCCTGATACCTGCAGGTTACCTGGTAACAAGGTGGCATGATTCTAACATGCAACTTTGGTTGAAAAAAAAAAAAAAAAAATTTTCTGCAAAAAATGGAAAATTGATCTCCACCAAATATGGATGCCTGGCTCTGTGATAAGGCTTATCTCACAGCTAACAAATGACTGGCATTTTGTCCAATAAGTTCAAAGCTACTTGTGCTGACTTTTTAAAGGTTTATGATTTAACGTAGACTGAGAAGATAGATGTGTTATTTCCACTCTCCTCTCTTTATCCTAACCCTATTCACTTTGTGTGTTATGGTGGATCTGGTATTTTGATATACTTGTTGTAAAAATATAACTATCGTTAAAAAAGGTAAATGGGAATACCCAAGTAATTATAGGCCTGTCAGTCTTATGTCGATCATGAGCAAAATAATGGAATGGCTGATACAGAACTTAATTGATAAAGAATTAAAGAAAGGTAATATAAATAATAACAATCAATATGGGGTTATGGAAAATATAGGCTGCCAAATTAATGAGGGTGGTTTTTTTGAGATTACAAGTTTGGTTGATAAAGGTAATAGTGTTGATATAATAAATTTCTCTTAAGCATTTTTCTTGGTTCCATACAATAATTTGGTTTAAAAAAAGACCATTACAAAATCAGTATGGCATACACTGAATGGATTAAAAACTGGTTAGCTGGTAAGTCTTTAAATGTAATTGTAAATGAGGAATAATCAAGCGGGTGTGCTTCTAGTAGGGTCCAATAGACAGCAGTTCAAGGCCCTGCACTATATAATGTTTATTATTAATGACTTGGAAGAAAATGTGAAATCATTAAAGTATGCAGATGACCCAGAGATGAAGAGGATAACAGGTAACTGAGAGAATGATCTGAGTGCAAGGAAATAATATGCATTTTGATACAACCATATTAAGGTCATACATCTAGGAACAAAGAATGTAGGTCATCTTTACAGGATGCAGGACTGTATCCTGTGAAGCAGTGACTTTGAAAAATATTCAGTGGAAAAATGACTTGGGGGCTGGGGAGGGGTAATGGTGGATAATTAGCTGAACACAAGCTCCCAATATGACGCTGTGACAAAAAGGGCTAATGCAATACTTGGATGTTGTGAAGGAGTGTACTATCACTTTAAGGGACAGGTTGGAGAGTACATCCAGGACAGTCTGGGGCTACGTCTTCACTACCCGCCGATCCGGCGGGTAGCAATCGGTTTATCGGGGATCGACTTACCGCGTCTCGTGAGGACGCGGTAAAATCGATCCCTGATCGCTCTGCCGTCGACTCCGGAAATCCACCTCGACAAGAGGCGGTAGCGGAGTCGGCGGCAGCGCGGCAGCGGTCGGCTTTCCCCCGTCCTCACCACCAGGTAAGCCGACCTAAAATACGCAACTTCAGCTACGGTATTCACGTAGCTGAAGTTGCGTATCTTAGGTCGGAACACCGCTGTAGTGTAGACCTAGCCTGGGTGTAATCAAGGAGGCCGTACCTCACCCTGGGTCTAGGCTATTTACACAGGAACCAGTTGAGCTCAGGGTGTGAGCAGATATAGAAGGAAGTAGTTCCCTGAGAGAACTTGTAAAACCAGAGATGCCTAGGAGAGGGGACTAGAGGCCATCCAAGTTGCAAGAGGGTGGTGATATGACTTTGTCAAACACAGGCTCCAGAAGACCAGGCTGACCAGGCTCAAAGACTTTGACTTGTGCACTTAAAGGTTAGCAGCTCTGCACCAGGGTTCTGAGGTAAGGACCTTATGAACAGTTTATTGTAATTGCTCCTGTCCTGAAATATTAGCATGTGCCCTCTTAATATTTTGCTAGTTTGTGTTGGCTTTTTCTTGCCCAGCTCCATAAAGAGAACTTCATGATGCACAGTTGAGGAAATAAGGCAGGGCACATCTGCTGTGCCACACTGAGCCAAAAGTGGGTTCACAGGGATGGACCATATCCTTATACAGTTGTATAAATGTGGGACTCTTGAGTAGAAGTAGAACTTATTTTACCTGTGTATTTGTCACTGATGTGACCACTACAGGAATACTGTCTCCAGTTCTAGTGCCCACACTTCAAGAAGGATGTTGATATATTGGAGAGAGTTCAGAAAAGAGTTGCAAGAATGATTACAGCATTGGAAAAGATGGTTTACAATGAAAGATTCAGAGCTCAATCTATTTAGTTTAACAAAGAGAAGATTGGATAGTGATTTGATCAGTCTGTAAGTACCTACATGGGGAACAGATATAGATCGGTTTTCAATCTAGCTGACAAAGATATAATGTGATCCAGTGGCTGGAAGTTGAAGCAAGACAAATTCAGACTAGAAATAAGGTGTACATTTTTAACAGTGAGGGTAATTAACTACTTGAACAACTTACAAAGGGTTCTGATGGAGTCTCCATCACTGGAAATTTTTGAAATCAAGATATCATCTAGTTAAACCATACCTATTGTACTTGGAGCTAGAATTATTTCTGTGCTGTCCTATGGCCTGTGTTACACGGGAGATTAGACCAGTTAATTTCACTGTTCCCTTTTAGCCTTAAAAAACATATGAATCAATAGACAGTACACATATTTAGACCTACTGTAAAGCAATTGAAGCAGCATGTATTATTTTTACCATTTTGGAAGGATAATGATAGATTTTTGGAAAACCAGTCTCAAGACAGTTAAAATTAAAAGTTAGAAATTTCAATGCTAAATAAGTGTGTCTTCATGTGAAGGTAAGGAGCAATCCATAGGTCGTGTAAATGGAGTATCACTCTTGAAATCAAAGGAGCTAGGCTGGTTTACATGAGCTAAGAACATCAGCTTATGCATTTAATGTTACAGTGTAATCTTTACCAATAACACTTTGGAGAATATGGATTTGAATAAATATTTTTACTCCTCTCATTTTCAGATAGCAGTTGTTTCATTTAGAGAGTGAAGCTGAATGTAGGTTATATTGAACAAGTAGAACTTTATTAAACCCTGTGCACTGCTCTGTCCATATGGCTGAATTACTTCCAATCTAACTCTGTGTTCCCTATTCCACTGGTGTCCCACCAATAACAGTTCTTCCACACCCTCTGATTCCAGTTCCACTAGTCATGACACTGCACTTACAGAGGAAAATATCTGAGGAACAAGAAGAGCTGCACAGATAACCTGTTTTATTTGATTCGGTGGCTTTTCTTGTGTTCCCTTATTAACAATTTAGTTCAAGATAAAACTATTGCCCTGTTCAGGGTATGTTACTTACTGGGAATCTATCTAGTAACTAGCTGGGAGCACTCCACCTCACAAATGGCTCTGATGCGGATAAGAGGGCCCACTGGGAAAGAGGTACTGTGATGAGAGGGTGAGACAATTTGAAAGCTCCTGCACCATAGTCTCCAGTGTTCAGTCTCAGGTCTTATGAGCAACTGTGATGTCCCTCAAGATGGAGGGTAAGTAGGTTGCAGCCTTAAATCCAATTCCACCGTGTTCTGGGGAACCTAGTAGGCAAGGTCCTGATGGTGTAGCTTCTTTAGGTAGAGTGAGGTAAAGGAAGTCCCCTGAAGTTACTAGTGTCCTACCCCTGCCCATAGGCAGTGAACCACTCCAAGCCTGTTCCTCTGGGTAACTCCAGGGGTGGTGAGAGTCATGTTGCTTCTTGTCCTTCTGAAATAATGTAGGATGAGGTAGGGCCCCATTTTACCCTACTCCTTCCCCTAATAACCCCTTTACAAAGGATTAGACACAACTCTTGGAGCCAAAGGTTAAATGTTATGGGTCAGATCCTCAGCAGATTAAAAAATGGCATAGTTTCACTGCAATCAAAGTAGAGTGATGCAATTTTATACCAGTGGACTGTTTGGCATTATGGAGAAGAACCTGAGTTGTATTGGGAAAGAGATTGAGGTTTCTCAAAGACAGCATAGTAAAAATCACTCTGTGTGCAACTGAAATGGGGTGTTAAAATCAGTTAGTTTTTGAGCCTGTCTGCAAATACAGACTAGAGTAATTGATTAATCCTGCACCTTGCTTCCAGAACATCTCTCATCTAAAGGAAGTTATTCAGATCCACGTGTGCTAACTGCTCAGTGCATTGATATAACAATATTTTGAAAGAAAAAAAGTTAAGATTTTGTTTGGGGCAGGTCACATAAGGAGATAAACAACCTTTGAATCTATGTATTGATCAACATACTCTTTTATAACTATACATCAAATGTAAATTATGACAATACTCTATCATTGACAAAATATCGTGGTCTAAGTATAAATTGGTATCACCTCTTGGAAATGAAAGCATCTCTTGAAAGCAAAATGAAAAGCTGTATTTAAAGTGCTCACAATGTTAGAGGTGCCAGCTTTTTTAGGCTTAAAAAGCAGTTAAAGTATGGGGTGGAGGGGGTTCCTACTTTAGAACTGAAGTTCAGAGATGGATGTAAAATGTACGGCCAGTGTGCTCAAATCTTACTAATCCTTTATTTCCCTCTTCTATCACTTTTGCAATGTTTGTCTTTCCCATCCCACCCACTTATTTTAGAGAGGATAGTCATTAACTCTCATCAGCACATGCTAAGAGGTTTCAACTAGCAGCATCTTTAAAAGGAAAGCATGGGTGAGAAGGGACGATAAGGAGTGGAAGGAATAGAGGGAGACTTTATTTTTTTTTTAAATCACTTCTATCAAGTTCCTTTCCTTTAAGAACTATCTGCAGTAAACACTTTCAATGTTCTGTTTAAAAGGGACCTCATTAATATCCACAGCAAGCCTCACTGTTCTAAATTAAGCAGGAGCTATGGGGCAGTGGCTAACCCACCAGTGATCTAATTATTCAGTATCAGTACAATGCATTGTCACTTATGGACGAGGATTGCATCATGTCACTATACCCTTTTGGCCAAAGTGTAGTACTGCAAAGCTCCAGAAAGACCCTGAGTCAACACTCTCCAACAGAAGGAAGATGTAGCATTATGGATCCATGGAGGGAGCAATTAAAAGAGGGAAAATTCGGAAGGATATTCTTACCACCACCTCCCGAAATGAATACTGAAATTTCTTTTCTCTAGAGTAAAAATGTTTGCTCATCAAACATGTAAGATATAGCCTTTGGGAACACATTCAAAAATGAATGACGTTTGGAGTACAATGGGAAGTATGCATAGTTTATCTTACACACACAAACCTAAAAATAACATAAAACCAGTGAGTCTATCTACACAGCACAGATGGATAAGACTGGCAGAAAGTTAATACCAAGAGAGATAGCAAGACACTGATGTAGACAAAACTGTCTTCACAGCATACTATCCACAGTATACTTGCTGCAAAAGGAAAGCAAGCAGCACTGTTTGCTTGCAAGCTATCAGCACACAGCTAAAATAGGGTAAGAAAACAAAAACCCAAACCTAGAATAATGTGTGTATATAACTTCCCTCCCAGAAGGGCTCTGAAAATGTAGGCAAAACAACACAGCAAAGTTATCGATGCTCTGAGTCGTAACTTGTATATACACAAGGAAAGAAACAGGGAGGCTGTTGAAAAGCCAAATGAACAGTCACTGCACCATACAATGTTTGTAATCTTCAGGCTACCATGATGACAGGACAAAGTGACAGTTATGATGTCTGCAAGCAATGAGAGCTAGACTTTAAGGCAGTGGTGCCTTCCAAAATCTGAGAGGGACGAGGTGTGGAGTTTGCTTTCATAAGTCTTAAAAGAGCAACATTTTGATATGGAAACTACAGAACCCGAACCACCAAAAAAGAAAATCAACCTTCTGCTGGTGGTATCTGCTCTCAGCATCCCCACTATACAAACTGTTCCAGCATCCCTGCATGGTATATTATGGGGTCTCTTTCCTTCCCCTTGAAGAATCAGGTATTGGCCACTGGCAGACATCCTGTATTGGCCTCTGTGGATGAGTGATCACAATAAATATGGAAAGTCCATTCCTCTCCTGTTTTCAAAATCAAAACAACTAAAAATATTGAAAAGCACATTCTTTGAATTCTCAAGACTATAATGTACAAAAATAAATATAAAGCCATAGCTAACTCCTCTCAGCACAAGCTATATCCATCTATTTGCAAACAGAGGCTTGTAATTCTAAAGAGTTTCAGATTGTCATTGTAACAAGACAGTAGCTTCTCCCCAGCCCCCAAAGTACCCACTGCTACACACACGTTCTTTTAAGCAGTTTTATTTTCATAACATAAAAAACAGAAAACAGTACCTCCACCCACCCTGGGCTACAATTCCTGGCTAATTTTCCCTTTCAGGTGACCATTGCCAGGGGACTCTAGCATTCCTGTTTTAGAGTTATCCTTTTAGGGTCTCACCGAGTCTCCTCCTAGAGGAGTCTGCTCCTGTTTCTTGTAGCTTCCTAGCTCTGATTTACCAGGTCTTTCCCCCTCATGCCCAGGTGCTCTCTTTTAAAGCCAAATCTGGGTCAGCTTAATATGACCTCGTAGCTTGAGAGCCAGAACTACGACATACCAGCTGCTATTTTTATCACTCTAGCTCAAGCCCTGTTAGCACAAGTCTCTTCAGCTGGGCTGGGAGGCTTGCTCCCACCTGCAGTGTAGATATACCCTAAAAAGCGGTCAGTGTCACCCTGTGGCAGTCATATAAGGATGTAAAACATAAAGAGCTCCAAGTCAAATACCAGTTAAATTCAAACTGATCGTACAATATGAAAAACATAAGATTAAAATTGAGTCTCGTTCATAAAATGGCAAGCACATACAAGAAATTATTCTCCAGGTGTAATTAAAAAAAAAATCAGAACAGATGGTTAGTTATTATTCAGTGGAAAAGGTCCTTATTGATGTAATAAGTCAATACAAACATGTTACTTTTTTGGCTTACAAGGCTTTAATTAAAAGAGATTAATAGAAAACAAAATCCAAAGTGTTTTTTTTTTATATAAGACAACTTCCAGTTAACAAACAGACTACAAAATCAAGTCCTCTATTGATGTAATGGGAAGAAAATACAAACATGTTACTGTCCACATTATAGAACTTAAATGCAAAACAATTCTGTTAATATATCACAGAGTCCACTGCCAGAAGGGACCATTGTGATCTTCTTATCTGATCTCCTGTATAACACAGGCCATAGAATTTCACATAAATAATTCATGTTTGAACTAGAGCATTTTTTTTTAAATATCCCATTTTGATATTAAAATGATCAGTGATGGAGAATCCACCACTGTTGCCTGGTTTTTTAGTGTTTATTGATTATTATTGATTTCCAATTGATTACTAATTAAAGAGCTGAGGGATTGTAGGGGTCTGCCATGAATATTCATACAAATCCCCAGCCTCTCTTGGTCATGTCTAACTTCCTCATTTTGTACAAATTCCCCTCTTAAGCACACTATACCCAGTTCCCTAAAACTCAGGGTCACTGTAGGGCCTCTTAGTTATGCCGAAGTTCATAGGCCTCAAAGCCTTATATCAACTGCTAAAGCTAATGCCTTACAGGATAGAGGCCTGTAAGTTCCTTGCCTTACTACTGAGTAAAATAAAATGCTAAAGCTAGCTCTATGGGCCACATCAGAAACCTTGGTAAATTGTTTCCATGGTTAATTACCCTCACTGTTAATTCATGCCTTACTTCCAGTCTGAACTTGTCTAGCTTCAACTTCCAACCATTGGATATTGTTATTCCTATATCTGCAAGATTGAAGAGCTCCCTGTCAAATATTTTTTCCCCTGCGTAGGCATTTAGACTCTGATCTAGTCGCCTTCACTTTGTGAACCTAACTAGATTGAGCTCCATGAGACTTATAAGTAGGCTTTGAAGGATTCGATTTTTATCGGTAAATGTCAATACAAATTGATGTCACCATAGACACACAAACTGATAAAAATATTTCCATCAATAATAAATTGAAATGTACAGATAGGCAATGTAAGAAAAATGCTGACTGAGAACTTATTAGAGTTTGATTTTAAGGATATTCACTTTGTATATTTTGACATAGCATGTTAACAATTTGTGTTTTAATGATTATAAAGCTATAACTTTCTGAATATCTACATCTACTTTAATTAAATAATTAATGTCTGACCTCCCATAATTTTCCACTACTTAAAAATAAACATTATCCACTTAAATTTTAAAAATAAAAATTGAATTCTGTCAACCCTAAATAAAAGGCATTTTTTCTAAAAGTTCAATCATTCTTGTGGTTCTTCTCTGAACCCCCGCCAGTTTATCAGCATCCTTCTTGAATTGTGAACCCCAGAACTGGACACAATATTCCAGCAGTGCCAAATACAAAGGTAAAATTGGTCATCTCACTGAGTTAAAGTTACTCACATGCCTAAGTATTTACATAATTGGAGTTTTAAATAAAAATAATTTCATTCAAATTATGGCAAAAGCAAATAAAATAACATCCTCATTCAAAGCATTCAACTCTTCTTCAACAGCCTCAGTTTTTGCCTTTTCCTTGATTTGGTTATTCTCAAACCCCACTGATGCCTCATCCTTATAGAAGAAACACTTCTTCAGCTTCCTTAACAAGAAGTCTGGAAGTGTAAAAATTGAAACAGAATCGTGTGGTGAAGAAAATTCTTATAGCATAACAATATTTTTTTTCTTTCTAAGCTAGGTAGGTGAAGAATATGGATTTGTTTGGCATTATCAGAGCCAAGATATTTTAGACCTCTTTTTCCCTCAGGAATGTGTGGAGACATATGATGCAGCCCTGGGCAAAAGCAGTAACAGAGAGAGGAGAATGTTGGGAGATGAGCTCTAAAACTATTTTCTGTGGTGGGTGGAGCTTGGAGCTTAGAGCTTGTTGGAAAACAGAATTTCTGTTTTGTGGAAAATTCTAACATTTCAAATGAAAAGGCAACTTTCGGTGAGATGGAAATTCTGAAAGTCTGAATCAGAAACATCAAAATGTTTGATTTCAATAATGTTGAATGATACCATTTTGATAATGTTGAAACTCTGTAGTATAACCTATTAGCTAATATCAATTAAATTTTAATTTTAGTGTACCATATGTATTATATTTTAAAATATGTCAAAACAAAATGAATTAAAACAATAGATTTTAAATGAAACCCTTTATCATTATCAAAACTAAACATTTTCACATTAATGAAATGTTTTTACATTATCAAAAGAGAAAGTCTAAATGACTGTCTCCCATTGAAAATATAATCAAAATCATCACAGTCCTATGAATCATTTTGATTTTGATGAAACTGCATTTTCCAGTGAAACTGTTTAGTCAGAAAATATTCAACGAGACCAGCTCTAGGTAGCATTGTCCTACTGGGCAACACTGACTGGTAGCAAATTCAATCTTTATGTAAAACTAATTGAATTATTAATTGCAGCTGACAAATTGCCACTCGGTGTAATAACCAAAGTTCTCTATGAAATTTTTGGGTTCACGGTGGCTTATTATTAGTATAAAACAAATCTCACTCCTTAATTGGGGAATTATTCCTCACCATTTTTTCCTTAATTCTTTATTAGGTTTTGGTCATTGCACTCTGAGCTTTCACACAGGAGAAGAATAAATTACTGATCTCCTTTAGGACCTAAATTTATACAAAGAGTATTTACACCATGTTCTTAAAGGAAAAACAATCTATCTTTCCTGAAGCCAGGCTATGTGCAAGTGTGACTAATCACTTCCTCAAGAGTTGCACTTTTTGTGAGGGTAGACTTCCATTAAATTGTCACTGTAAAAATTATTGTTCTAGCTGAGCTGACAATAGAAAGAATGCTAAGGAGAAAAAAAGGGCCATGGGCCTATGTGAATAATGAGTTATGTGCAGTTTTTTCAATAAATATCACATCCCCCTAAGGTTATTTATTTAATATTAACCTGCCTCTCTGTCAGGAATTAAATATTAGGAATCTGTTAAAGAAGAAACCTATGGAAATGAAACAATGGCAAAAATAAGATACTTGAGGTAAACGGCTGCAAAGGAATTAAGATAAAAATGGAAGTACCTATCAATGACCCTATCTGGGTCCATCTGGGCTCGTAGGTTTACTTTTTCCATGGCTGATAGCCAACGATCAAAGGGATCCTAAACCTTTAAAATGCTGTCCATGGGAGAAGAGAGTGGGTTTTGAGCAGATTGAGGTTGACACCCAAACTGACTAAGACCTTGTTTACACTTGGGATGGTGCATAGGGTACAATTGGTTACATATGACAGTAAAAAGCTCTGGCAGGGGAAGGCAGCAGGGAAAGGCTTCAGCTGGAGGGAGCTGCCAGAACTTTTTCCTGTTGCCTCTCCACTGCCAGAGCCTTTCACTGCTGGAGTCTTTCACTACAATGGGGAAAGGCTCCAGTTGTGGGGAGGCAGTAGGACATTAGACTATTAAAATATCAGTGTAGACATAAAAGGCACTGCTTGGGCATGTAGAGAGCCTGAGTGGGGTATATACCCTGGGGGTTCAGGCATGTGGGAGCTCTATTCTACTCACTTAACCAATGCCTCACCATCTACACTGCTATTTATGCCTGCACTAGCTGGGCGTGCAATGTCTACTCTACATGCCGCCATACACGTAGACATACCATAAGACAGACAGAAACAGAGACAGAGAGATCGAGTTTTCCCCCATTTCCTATATGTGTAGTGAATCCTCTACCAGGAACACTACCAAAAGCTTGTACATCAAGAATCGACTGTGACTGACGACACCATCGACTCCATCCCTCAGCACCCAATCTGGGAAACTCTTGGTAATCCACTAATACCTGAGGAGGTCTTCAAAGCAATTAAACAAATGAAGCACCGAGTCCAGATGGCATACCAGCTGAAGTACTGAAAGTGGGGGGAGAAACACTGACTAACAAGCTTCGCCTGCTGCTCCTCAAAATCTGGCGCACCGAAGACATCCCTGCTGGCTTACATAATGCTAACAGCATCATCATTTTCAAAAAGGGAGACAGGGTTGACTGTGGCAACTATCAAGGCATTGCCCTCCTCTCCATCGCTGGGAAGATTCTTGCTAGAATCTTACTGAATCGCCTGCTCCCTTTTGCAGAGGACGTACTTCCAGAGTCCCAATGTGGCTTCAGACCATCACGAGGCACAACCAACATTATTTTCACAGCCAGCCAAATCCAGGAAGAAGGTCAAGAACAACACCAGGAGCTGTATATGGCCTTTATCGATCTGGCCAAAGCCTTCGACTCTGTCAACTATGAGGCTCTGTGGAAAATCCATGTCAAAGTTTGGTTGACCAAGTAATTTATCACTATTGTAAGACTCCTCCATGACCAGATGACTGCCTCCATCCTGTGCAGTGGCTCTACCTCTGAACCCTTTGTCATCAAAACTGGCATAAAACAAGGTTGTGTACTGGCACCAACCCTTTTCTCCATTTTCTTAGCATCTATGAAAACATTATCCCAAGACTGTATACCACAGGGCATTGGCATCGGCATCCAATATCAAATTGATGGCAACTTCTTCAAAATTTCCCATCTCCGTGCCAGAACTAAAGTAATATCAGCAACAATAACTGAATTCCAGTACACGGACGATTGTGCTGTAGTTGCACACTCAAAGCAGGATCTTCAAACAGCCTTTAATTGCATCTCTGAAACTTACAAAAGGCTAACTCTGAACATTGGCAAAACAAAAGTTCTCCACCAGCCAGTCCCCGGTCAATCATCAGACCCAGCAAGGAAGATCTATATCGACAAAGAAGAAGTGAAAAATGTAGAATACTTTGCCTATCTTGGCAGCCATCTCTCACAGAGGGCAGACATAGATGTCGAGATTCAGCACAGAATTCACTGTGCCAGCCTTGCCTTTGGCAGACTATCTTGACGGGTGTTCAACAATCACAACATCAGAACACATACTAGACTTTTAGTTTATAAAGCAGTGATAATCCCAACTCTCCTTTATGGCTGTGAGACTTGGGTGACCTACAGAAAATACCTGAAAAACCTGGAATGCCAACACCAGCACTTTCTTCAGAGGATCCTCAACATAAAGTGGGAGGATCATCACACTAATGTCAGTGTCCTCACAGAGACCAACATCTTCAGTGTTGAGGCCCTCATTATCCAGCACAAGCTGAGGTGAAGCGGGCACTGTGTGCACATGCCTGTTGTATGCTTACCAATACAACTGCTGTATGCCCAACTCACCAAAGGAGAAAGAAAATGGGGAGGCCAAAATAAATGCTTTAAAGACACCCTTAAGATAAATATCAAGAGACATGGCATCGACATCACACACTGGGAGACAACAGCCCAGGATAGAGATAACTGGCGAAGACTTGTCAGAGAGGGAATGTCCACTTTTGAGGAAAATTGCCTTGTCCTGGTCGCAGAAAACGCCAGAAAAGAAAGGAAAGACAACTGTCATTCAGCAATTGCAGCCCAACCCTGTCATCCAGTATCACCTGCTATGTCTGCCAACAAGCCTCTGGCTCAAGAATCGGACTCCTCAATCACAAAGGGCCCATGAAAAATAAAACCTGTGAAAGAGATCATCCTCGACCTCAAGAGATCGCCGACGAGTGTCTTTGTGCAGAAAATCATGCAGTTTGGTTTTAATAGGTTCATCAAATATTCTTTAAGAGTTCATTAAAGAATGATTTTCAAACCTGAAAAGCGCACACATACTTTGAAGTAATTTTAAAGTTTGAATAATCTCCTTTCAGATGCGCAAAATTAATGCGACACCTTTAGGTCCAGCCTCAGTTTTCACTCAGTCCCTACTCCGGCAAAAATCCCGGGCCTTCTGAGCGTGACAAAGATGGCCACCTGATTTCAGCTGTGTTGGTTGGTTGAAATTCATCAGACGATATCTTTTCTCCTCCCTGATGAGCTGAGCAAGCATTTTAGGTATGAATATTCAGACATATGACTTTGAAACTTAATATCCATGAACATTTGTGCCAGTAAATACCAGGAAAGATTATCACAGCTCATATTTATCCATACACAGCTGTAAGGAATAGTAACCCTCCCCACACTTTGCTCTCCGATTTGGCTGAGTACTCTCCTTGGATTTCAGCTTCAGGTCAAAGAGTAGGGAGTGTTTGCCTAATAATTCCTTCTATAAAATTGGGTGGCGAGTGAGAGGCTCTAATCCCCATTACTCAAGGCCATGTAGATTGAGGAGAGAGTAAGGTGCATCTTGAAAAGGGGTGAAGTAAAGGATGGAAGAATGTCTCTGAGTCACAATTCTGGGGGTGATGTAGCGTCTGCACTAACCCTTACTTTGTTCTGAGTCTAGTAGATCAACCTAGTCCTAAGTGTGTGCTATGCATTTGTTTATTCTTTAGTCCTGAGTTAACAGACATGCTCTTGGAACTTGCATGGCAAACAAACACCATTTCTTTCCATCCCCTTCCTTGTGTTTGTTTAAGGATCCATAAGAGCAAACCTCTGAAAGGAGAGACTGGAAGCTCAGTTTCTTTCATATTCCAAGACACTGACATTGTACATAATTAATCTTATATTGTACTGTGGGCTGTGTGTGTGTGGATGCATGTCTATAAGCATGTGACATGGAGTGTAAATGTTACTAAGTAATGGTACTAAGAATTGAGATTTTTGAAAAATGTCCTGTCCCAAATTGGGACAAAACTATCTTTCCAACTGGCAGACAGGGTTCCACTAGAAACCTACCTGGTTTCTGTTCAGAGTTTGGTTAAAATTGACAGTCCCATGGAGCATTTTTAAATTGGCAAATTCCTCCCCCCCCCAAAAAAAAGTGTTGTAAAAATTGTTCTAACCAGCTCCCCAAATATTTTCTCTTAAAAAAATATTGCTAGTTATGCAACTGCATTTTTGAACCAGTGACAGTTCATCTACTATACCTCTACCATTTAAAATTCCAAATAGTACTTGTCACCTTTGTGGGAGTATCTGATGGGCAGCATCTCTCTTAGGTTGGAAATAAAATTTACAGTGCTGTAATATTTAATGTTTATGAGCTTAGCTTGTCATAAAACTACACTGTGACCATAAATTGCTTGTGCTCTTGTATCAATTTTGAAATGAACTGTTCTGTCTTCATTTAGCATTGTATTTAACAAAACATTCATTGCTGATGGTCATTCTTTGTCTTTCTACAATGAATTCTTCTGTTTTTCATCTATGTCTATGACAACACGTGTGTTTTCTTTCCCTACATTTTACACTTGTCTGTCTTAAAGCACATGATAGAAAAATGAGGAATTTTAATTTTTTCTATTTTTTTTTTTAGCTTTGCTGGCCTCCTGAATGCAATGTACTTTTCATATACAATTTCACCCACAATTTTGAATATACTGGCATTTCCACTTTGTGACAAAGTGGAAATGTGTCCCTGTTTAAAAGTGTTTAAAACAGTTTAAAAGCGTCTCATGCCTTTTTTTTTTTAAGGGAACATTTATACACATTCCTAAAAATTCTTCTCTCAAACAGTACAGACATGTTCCAGTGTGATCTGACTCTTTTCCACATATAGTTCCTTCCCATGGTGGGTAGAGGAACATAACAGAATCATCGTCATTTTTTAAAAAAAGTGTATGAAATTAGTGCTCATGAAGGGGGTCAGACTTATGACTGTGGCCAATGACCCTGAAGAGGGCATTGGGACAGATCTTCTGCTTGTATAAATTGACATTGTTCTATTGGTTTAATTGCTCTGGCCCATTAAACCTGTCTTCCATCTCTTGCCTGTGCATTCTGATTATCTTGACTTGTTGGATTTTTATCTTTGAGGCATATTATTATGACATGACCATGACCATAGATGCATTTTCACATGCTGTATTTGAGGTATCTAGTGCACTTCTGGAATTGATTGTATCCAGGGAGATGCACGTTGCATCAGTGTCTTGTAGGATGGTTTAGGCTAAGAAATATGTAGAAGTTAGGTTTGGGGCCTAAGTTAGCCTAAGTGTAGAGGAGTATCGGAAATTGAAGTTGCAAATATGAGAAAGTTAGAGATAAGTTGGAGACAATAAGATGGGAGATTTCAAGTTAGCCAGGACATGATCCAGGGTTATGTTACTGCTATGTTTTGGTTATAACTGGTTTGAGCAAGATTTTAATAATTGTTTTCAGAATTTTGGAAGGTTTTATTAAAATGCTATCTATAGAGATAATACAGGAGGAATATTGGTGCAAATGTTAATTTAAATAATGTGTAAAGAGCCAATAAGGAGGCAGTGGAAAAATAATTATTGTAAAGGGTAGTTTAATGTTAATTAGTTTTGTAATGGATCACAAAGTAGTAGCCTTGAAAGATTGCAGGAGAAGTCAAATTAACATCAATAGAGTAGTTAGGTTCCAGGATGATAAGGCTGTATCACTCTCAATGGACTGATCACCCACTGATACACTATTTCATCCTTGAGTTTAAATGGTAATTGCATGTCTGTTTTCTTAACTTATCATTTCCCTTTAAATAAAATGTGGTTTTATCATTCAAAATGTTGCCTAGTGGTCCTCTACTAAATAAATTTTCTGTAATCGACCTAGACGTTTGAACATGAGAACTAAATTGGGTTCTATTGTACCATTATCTTTATTAATTTAATATTAATTGAGAACATTTCAACATATAGGTTATGAAAAGTTACAGTTTCATTATCTAAGCGATGTCTTGTTTATAGGAGTGGTGATGAAGTCAGTGCTTTTACACTGGCTGCTTGTTACCTTCCAGGTCGTGCCCCTTACAGGCTTGATGTCATATTTGCTGCAGGAAAGAATGAAGGTCCAGCCCCCACTCTGATCAAGTGGCCATTGAGCTACATGTGGCAGCCTGTGAGTTGCTCCTTCATTTGAGGGAAACTCCAGAATGGAACAATTTGCTGTTGTGGAGGAGATTAGTAGATATGGAAATCTTGAGGCAATTTCAGAAGCTCTCATAACTTCTCTCATTTGCCTTTAATGCATTTGGGCTAGCACATGACTTCTGCTGGTGGCTTTATGATGTTACTGTTGGGGAAGACACACTCTCAACCTCATAGCCATATCACTGAGAGATCAGAGAGGATTTAGATGTTTGGATACCAATTTGAACAAATATAATGGGGTCTCTCTGTGGCATTCTGTGGTCCCTTTCGGGTAACAAGCTTCCAGCATTTCACTAATGCTTGGTGTGCCCAGAGGTAGCTGGAGTAATGGATGACAACATCTCACTAAGGCTGTTATTTTCAAGTGATCACTTCCATATAGGTAATTGTAAGCCTAAAAGCTAAGAAGAGCAAACATCCCCTCCACCCTGTATTAAACCCTGCTTCTAGGTATGTGAGAATAAGTCATTCTCCGTGCCCACTTAATCATTAGCCTTTCTGTTAAAGCTGTCAGTGAGTCTTATCTGTGGTAGTTTTTTTTGTAATTACTGGAAATGACATTTAGACCAGTGCCTCTCAGCTTTCCCAGACTACTGCAGGAGTCTGATTTGTCTTGTGTACCCCCAAGTTTCACCTCATTTAAAAACTACTTCCTTACAAACGACTTGTATTTTGTAAAAATACAAAAGTGTCACAGCACACTATTACTGAAAAAAATGCTTACTTTCTCATTTTTATCCTATTATTATAAAAGAAATCAATTGGAATATAAATATTGTACTTATGTTTCATAGTATACAGATGCTTCTTGACTTATGCAAGCATTCCATTCCGGAATGCCTTGCATAACTCAAATTTTGCGTAAGTCGGGAACGTATACCCAACCATTACGCAAACAAACAAACAAAACTTTCTAGCTTACGGAACTTTTTCCATAAATGCGGATTTGCGTAAGTCGGGTTTGCGTAACCCAGGGAGCGTCTGTATTATATAGAGCAATAGAAACACGTCATCTGTATGAAATTTTAGTTTGTACTGACTTTGTTAGTGTTTTTGCTGTAGCCTGTTGCAAAAACTAGGCAAATATCTAGATGAGTTGATGTACCCCCGGAAGACCTCTGGGTACCCTCAGAGGTACATATACCCTGGTTGAGAACCACTGATTTAGACCACGAACTTTTCACATACAATTATTACTACTTTTCGACAGGTTTCAGAGTAGCAGCCGTGACCTGGATTGAATTTGAACCAGCAATTTAGAAATCAGTCTTTGTCCCATTTGCAATGCTCAGAGCCACCGAGACTCCCTAAATTTACATATTTTAGCACAAAATCATTCATATTGTCAACACAATGAAGGTAATTAATTTAGAAGTGCTGATGAATGTTCATGAATGGTTCATCAAATATTCTTTAAGAGTTCATTAAAGAATGACTTTCAAACCTGAGAAGTGCACACATACTTTGAGACTGAAAGCAAAATCCCTTCCACTTTCACTTGCTTTTCCTATTTTTTTTGTCACTTCTGTTAATTATTGAACATATTTATTTTTAAACAAGTATTTCCTGTTTTAGGCTCCCTTCGTTTGCTCATTATATGCTGGATTTGTGACATTATATTCATTTCAGGGGAAAGTTGAGGAAGTTACAAATACAGAAGTATGATTTCCCCTATGTGATCAAGTAGAAAGGACACAAATAGAGCTTGCTGAAAAACTTGGATGAAACCATTTTTTATTGGAAAATGCAGTTCCATCAAAATCTAAATGTAAATTGTGTCAATTTCACCAAAATTTTCTTTCAGAGAAAGGGGGAAGGGGGGATTCTGACAATATCAAAACATCCTACTTTGACTTTTTCAAAAAAGTTAAAAAAATTCCTTTCAAAATGTCTTTTTTAGGACTGTCAAGCTATTTAAAAGAATTACCATGAATAATTGTGCTGTTAAACAATATATTACCATTTATTTTAAATATTTTGGGATGTTTACTACATTTTCAAATATTAATTTCAGTTACCACACAGAATACAAAGTGTACAGTGCTGACTTCATATTTATTTTTGATTACAAACATTTGCACTGTAAAAACCAAAAAAAAAAAAAATGTATTTTTCAATTCAGCTCATAAAGTACTGTAGTGCAATCTCTTTATCATGAAAGTTGAACTTACAAATGTAGAATTATTTACAAAAACCACCAGCATTAAAAATAAAACAATGTAAAACTTTACAGCCTACAAGTCAACTCAGTCCCACTTCTTGATCAGACGATCACTCAGACAAACAAGGTTGGTTACAATTTGCAGGAGTTAATGCTGCCTGCTTCTTGTTTACAATGCCAACTGAAAGTGAGAACAGGCATTCACATGGCACTGTTGTAGCTGGTGTTGCAAGATATTTACATGCCAGATGCACTAAAGATTCATATTCATATTCATGCTTCAAACACTATTCCAGAGGACATGCTTCCACACTGATGATGGGTTCTGCTTGATAATGATCAAAAGCAGTGTGAACTGATGCATGTTCATTTTCATCATCTGAGTCAGATGCCACCAGCAGAAGGTTGATTTTCTTTTTTGGTGGTTTGGGTTCCGTAGTTTCCGCATCAGAGTGTTGCTCTTTTAAGACTTCTAACAGCATGCTCCACACCTCGTTTCTCTCAGATTTTGGATGGCACTTCAGATTCTTAAACTTTGGGTCGAGTGCTGTAGCTATTTTTAGAAATCTCACATTGGTACCTTCTTTGCATTTTGTCAAATCTGCTGTGAAAATATTCTTAAAATGAACATGTGCTGGGTCATCATCCGAGACTGCTATAACATGAAATATATGCAGAATGCAGGTAAAACAGAGCAGAGACATACAATTCTCCCCCCAAGGAATACAGTCACAAATTTAATTGACACATTATTTTTTTAATGAGCATTATCAGCATGGAAGTATGTCCTCTGGAATAGTGGCCGAAGCATGAAGGGGCATATGAATGTTTAGCATATCTGGCATGTAAATACCTTGCAACACCGCTACAAAAGTGCCATGCAAATGCCTGTTCTCACTTTCAGGTGACATTGTAAATAAGAAGCAGGCAGCAGTATTTCCCGTCAATGTAAACAAACTTGTTTGTCTTAGCGATTGGCAGAATAAGAAGTAGGACTGAATGGACTTGTAGGTCTAAAGTTTTACACTGTTTTGTTTTTGAGTGCAGTTATGTCACCAAAAAAAATCTGCATTTGTAAGTTACAGTTTCATGATAAAGAGATTACTTTAGTACTTTTATGAGGTGAATTGAAAAATACTATTTCTTTTGTTTATAATATTTACAGTGCATATATTTGTAGTCAAAAATAATAATACAAAGTGAGCACAGGGTAAGCACCCTGGCGGGCCGGGCCAGTTTATTTACCTGCTGATGTGGCAGGTTCGGCTGATCGCGGCCCCCACTGTCTGTGGTTCGCCGTCCTGGGCCAATGGGGGCGGCGGGAAGCCGCGTCCAGCACATCCCTCGCCCGCGCCGCTTCCCACCGCCCCCATTGGCCCAGGACGGCGAACCGCGGCAAGTGGGGGCTGTGATTGGCTGAACCTGCTGCATCAGCAGGTAAATAAACTGGCCCGGCCCGTCAGGGTGCTTACCCTGGCGAGCCGCGTGCCAAACGTTGCCGACCCCTGGTCTAGACATAAATATTGGGAATAATAGGAGAAGGACTGTGGAAAATGATTGATCAAATTAATTGGTTTTAGTATGAAAGTTCCCCTTTATGGGAAAGTTCATAAAGGTGCTGATATTTTTAATTATAAGTGAAAAATATTTTTTTTTACTAATTTGTAAATAAAGCCCATGTGAAAACTCAAAATATTGTGGTGTCCTCTCTCAGGATTGTCATGCTATTTTCAAGACTCTGTTTTGTGACAGAATGAAAACTTCCTCAGCTGGTTCCGTGGCAGTTCTTCCAGTTCAAACAGACCTTTGAAAGCCTTCATGAACCCATATACATCACAGAGATTTTAACCAAATTAATCAATTTCATTTTTAAGTTAAACTCACCATATAAGATTTAAATGAACCTGCATCTTAAAATGAGGGATGTGAAACCACTTGATCTGAAACAAAGTAGTTGACAGTTATATCAACTGCAACCACCAAACTTTTCAAGTAAAGGCCAGCAAGTATTACCTTTTTAATATTTCTCAATTACTTATGTTTGTAACTGAGTGCAAACTCATTGAGATGAAAGAACAGTACAATCAACTCTCCAAATCAAAATACAAAATCCTGACACATATTCTAATCACCAGTGAGGCAGTCTTGCTCAACTCTTCTCTCATCCTTTACTGACCCCTTGAATTTCTTGCATTCCAGACTAACAGACATGTGATCACTTCTGGGACCTGAAGAGTGCATCAACTCTTAATCAGAGAAATTCTTCTTGTTTTCCCAGATTAAACTGATAAAGAATATGTTCTGAGTCTCAGCAGATTTCATAACTACTTGAGGGTTAATTATGCAGTACTTGAAAGCAGTTATTTATTCATAAATTCTGTTATCAAATTAGCACTGCCATTTTCTCATATCTTCCATATATACACACACACACACATCCTTCCAGAGAGGATGGCAAACTTCACAGAAACGCTGTGCCTCCACAATGCCTCAGTGGCTTCTGACACTACCTCTTGACGCCATGAGAGCACTACTTCAATGAAGCCATACTGCAAAAGGTCTTCCTACTTTCTGAAGCACCTAGAGCCAGCACTCTGCATGTGCAAAAGTTAATACTTAACTTTTGTGATGAATCTCCAGAAGGTTGATGAGCGATCCAAGGAGAGCACCTAAAATTAAGGCCTGCTTCTCATATCCCATTTTATACTGATCCCAAATCTTACAGGATTACCATGGTAGACATTTGCTTACCCCTGAGCCTCAGAGGGTCGAGTCATTTTCCAACCCAACCATGACCCTTCCCCCAAACCTGAATTTTCACCACTGATGCTGCCACCTACTGCCCCTGGGATCAACTCTTCCCCTACCTTGCAGAATTGTGTGGCAGCAGCTGTATGCCCTGCTCCTGCCATGCGCCACTTCCTGATGCATTGTGTGGCACTGACAGTCCTCAGCAGGCATACTCACTTCTGACTACAGCACACCAACATGATGGTAGCAGGCAGGAGCTGGACATGAAGCCACCCTGGCACTGAGGAGGAGAGCCAACCTGACCTGAGGCCAAGAGGATCCAGTTTTTATCCACTCAAACCAACCCAACACTTGGATCAGGTTTTGGTTGCAGGGCTCTACGGAATCTAATGTTCCAAAGTCCAGGGGTTGTCCTTGTTTATTGCCCTTTCCACCTCTGTAAGTAAAAGGAATGATTTGTCTCTGTCATTAGCATTTCAAAAGAGAGATCTGGTGACTACTATTCATATGGGACTGGATCTTTGCCTCTCCATAAAGGACAGAAAGTCCAGGACCTTGTGACAGGTCCACATAGAATTACTAGGAATGGCTGCTGTAAAGTTTCTGTGACTCTGGGTGTGTGAATTCACCATAAGCTGGAATTGCAAAAGGACACAGCAGAATTTAAACATGGATATATGAAATCCAGTCAAGATGACCCCAGAGCAGTAGAGGACACATAGATAAAGATAGGTTGGTTTGGTGTGAAACAACACAGTGTGGGATAGCAGTGAGAGGAGTCCCAGAAGCAGAATAGTTAATCCAGAAGATGGATGTGTCAACACAGACCTTCTTCCAGTATAGAGTGATTTTGCTTCCAAAGCTGATTAATCAAAGTTGTATAAAATACTATATAAATAACAAACAGATCTTTGTAGGGATGCAAAGCAATTTATGCTGAAATAAACCCACTAAATTTATACAGAAAATTGCATTTCCTGAGTAGATAAGGCCTCAGCTATTATAAGTAAGGCTGTGAGTTTGTCACAGAGGTCGCAGAAATCACGGATTCCATGACTTTCTGCGACCCCTGTGAAATTCCACAGCTGCAGCAGCCAGTGTGGCTGACCCAAGGGATTCCTGAGCAACTGGGCTGGAGCCAGCTCCTCAGGCGGCCCTGGGGCCAGCCACACCAGCTGCTGCTGGAGCCACCCCCAGCCAGTCACTGCACTGGTGGGGTTAGCCCTGGGGTCTCCCAGAGCAGGGGAGCCCCGGGGCAGTTAAGATTTAGTCAAGGGTGTTTATAGTAAAAGTCATGAACAGGTCATGGGCCGTGAATTTTTGTTTACTGTCCATGACTTTTACTAAAAATATCCCTGACTAAATCTTAGCCTTATTTATAAGTCAGTGTAAGTCCCTTGACTTCAGTAGAACTACGCTGATTTGAATCTAGACCAGAATTTAGAATTCCAAGACATAGCACTGTAGTGTAGACTTGCCATACATCTCCCATTGGCATAATTACTCCACCTCAGCGAGAAGCTGGTGTGGACAGCACAAAACTTGCTTCGCTTTTGTGGGGGGGACACTTTTCACACCCTTGAGCGAGGTAAGTTATATTGAGGTAGGCCCTTTGTGCTATTTAGTATTTATCTTCTCTTACATCCCTACCAAATTCTGTTGCTATTGTGTCTTTTCTTCTGGCTATTGAAAAACAAATAAATTAAGTGGGATGGACAGAACCTCTGCTGTGTATTCATATGGATTCCGATCAAGAGATCACACAGGTCCTCCCTGAGTGGCTGTTATGCACAGCTTCTCATTCCTTTCACTGTGACAAAACTTCAGCTGCTCCACCCCTGAATCAATTCATTCTGTAGTATGGCGGACAGCATTAACAGCACCCTGCCTTCCCCTGTTCCCAGTGCAAACATTTTCATCTTAAAGACACTATGGATTCTTTCATAACTACACCTTGATAACCTCTGGGCAATGAGTTTTGTGGTGACCACAAAGGAAGTAGCTTCATGCACATTTACTTCCTGTTCTAATCTCACTGATCAGAACAGGAAATGTTCAACTCCTGTTGTCAGTTTATCCCAGTTTTCCTCACCTCTTATTACTGCAGCAAACTCTATCTAATCCTTTATCTTCTCAGAATAAATTTAGATTTCAACAGAGTTCAGGAGTCTAAGAAATACAGGCCCTGGTCCAATTCCTTTCCTAACTGAGCTGTTGAGAAATCTGTAGAATCACACCTATTTTTCAAAATCCTTATTTTAAAATACAATTAAAAATAAGTCATCTCCACCTCATTCCACATGCTATCTGTTGTTCGTATTTCTCATTCCTTCAAGCCAATTTTAAAACTTTCAGGCATTTTTCTATACTTTCCCCTCTCCATTTATTTTTCTGTTTCTTTATATATGACATCAGAGACAAGATGCAAGGAACATGGGCAGAAGAATGTATTCAGATACTGTGGTGGTGGCTGTTTTATTAGAATACTTGGGGCTAGATTGTGTTTATACTGCACCACCCCAGAAACAATGCACAAAGAAATAATGTTTCCTTCCTTGCTCTCATCTTGCTCTCAGAGTAAACTAGTCTGCTACTACTAGCCCTTACTTGTAGCAGTGGATGGGGTTATAATCTGCTACTGGTCCTTATCAATAGCAGGTGACTCCCCCAGAAATGCTGACTCAGCCAATGTCAAGGCTCTGCTTTCTGCCATCTCCTCTTCCACTTGATCAGAGTGGGAGCAGTATGTATGTAGTGAATCCTGAGCCCTATATGTTTTGACCAGTGTCCAGGGAGAACTCATAAAGTTGGGGGTAAGGGCAGGGTCTCACTTCTCATTTTGCTTCAGCATGTCAACAAAAGCTGGGTGATGGTTTAGCTTAGAACTCACAAAACAAATGAACACTGTTTTGTAGAAAAAAAAAACATACACAATATGAGGAGTGAAAATGATGTTTTGTTGAGCAACTGACAGAATGAATGACTGGCCATGACAGGAAGAGGAACTGCAGTGTGAAGATTGTTTTATTAAAAAGAAAATCCATGTTTTGTTTAAAGAGCTTGATGAAGTGATTGATTTTGTGCCACTGGAGCTGGAGAGTCTGATTTAAGGACATGGATTAACTCAGAATGGAGGAGGCAAAGTTAGGGCCATTTCCTTTTAAAAATGAAGATTGTAAACAGGGATTGTAACTGAGCAGCTAGGACAGGCAAAATTGGAGTGATGGAGAAACAGACTGGATAGATGGTTAGAGGTAGAAAGAGGATTTTTAAAATCCATTATTTTAAAGGGAAAGGCTCTTCCTCTCTAGAAGATCCTGCAAGATCCATTGGATTTTGAGGCCCATTCCTTAGGGCGGACAGGAAACCCTTCTTTCCAAGGGAGTAATGTAGAGGGAAGTCTGCGAGAGAAACTCACAAAGTTTCCCATCCTCTGTGTTTTTTAAACCCATATAGGGACAATCACTTATGAATTAGAAATGAGTAGATGTCAATGATGTTTTAACAGAGAGAGACAATCCCTTTCAGCTAGTAGTGGATATAGAGTTATCATGAGCATCTCTCATAGATAGAAGAAATATCAAAGATTTCAAAGTTGCTTTTCATTGCCATTTTTAAAATACGCTGTGGGGTGAAGAGAAGTACTGTGTTTGCAGGGAACAATTCTATTTTTTTTTTAATAAAGGCAGTTAACTTTTTTTTCAACAAAATGTTCATTCTTGATGCACAGAATATTTGTGTCAGTCTTAATTCTTACTAGAAACAGATGGAATGGGTAGAAAATCTTTACTGATAATTACAGTCTTTCATCACTATTCATACACTGCTACTGAATAATCAAACAGTTCTGAGGTTTGTAATGTTCATGAAGATTTATTAATGCTTATCAGAATTCTGACTCACCACCTTTCATGAACTATATTGTATTCATAAATTGTCCCTCTTTATTCTGATTATGAACAAAGAAGTTTGGGGATTTATGTAGGATATAAAAAACCTCTCAACTACTGTATTGTATAAAAATAGTAAGCAAAAACTAAAGATTTAAAAACAATGACCTAGGATGAGCACTGTGTGTGATTTTTTTTTTTTAAGCTGGCAAATGCAGGTGGGAATGAAAGGCTGGTAACTTTTGAGGTTAACTATAAAGGAGAAAGTCCCGTACAACTCATTAATATTTATGAATATGCTTGATGCAGTTTGATGCATATGCATTAAATTTAGAATATGAATAATTTAAATTATATTTGGGAGAGGCACTGCATTTTACAAGTCAATAATTGGTTCCCAGGTGGATAAACTGTGATGCTGAAAGCCGAATAGTTTATCTCAATAAGGCAACTGAATTATTGCTGAAGAAAATTAAGTTCCCTCTGTTATTGTACAAATGAATAACTTGCTGTTAAGAACATAAGAATGGCCATACTGGGTCAGACCAAAGGTCCATATAGCCCATTATCCTGACTTCCAACAGTGGTCAATGCCAGGTGTCCTAGAGGGAATGAACAAGTGATCAATTCCTTGTCAACCATTTCCAGCTTTGGGCAAACAGAGGCTAGGGATACCATCCCTGCCCATCCTGACTAATAGCCATTGATGGACCTATCCTCCATGAATTTATCTAGTTCTTTTTTTAGGCCTGTTATAGTCTTGCCCTTCACAACATCCTCTGGCAAGGAGTTCCACAGGTTGACTATGTATTGTGTGGAAAAATACTTCCTTTTGTTTGTTTTAAACCTGCTGCCTATTAATTTCATTTGAGGACCCCTCGTTCTTGTGTTATGAGAAGGAGGAAATAACACTTCCTTACTTACTTTCTCCACAACTGTCATGATTTTTATAGACCTCAGTCATATCCCCCCTTAGTCGTCTCTTTTCTAAGCTGCAAAGTGTGTTTTATTAATCTCTCTTCATACAGAATCCATTCCATACACCTAATAATTTTTGTTGCCCTTTTCTGAACATTTTCCAATTCCAATTTATCTTTTTTTTTAGATGGGGCGATCACATCTGCATGCAGTGTTCAAGATGTGGGCGTACCATGGATTTATATTGAGGCACTATGATATTTTCAGTCTTATTATCTATCCCTTTCTTATTGATTCCCAATATTCTGGTCACTTTTTTGACTGCCGCTGCACATTGAGTGGGTGTTTTCAGAGAACTATCCACAATGACTCTACGATCTCTTTCTTGAGTGATAGCAGCTAATTTAGACCCCATCATTTTATAAGTATAGTTGGGATTATGTTTTCCAATGTGCATTACTTTGCATTTACCAATATTGAATTTCATCTGCCATTTTGTTGCCCAGTCACCCAGTTTTGAGAGATCCTTTTGTAGCTCTTTGGAGTCTGCCTGGGACTTAATTATCTTGAGTAGTTTTGAATCATCTGCAAATTTTGCCACCTCACTGTTTACCCATTTTTCCAGATTACTTATGAATATGTTGAATAGGCTTGGGCCCAGTACAGACCCCTGGGGGACACCACTATCTAGCTCTCTCTATTCTGAAAACTGACCATTTATTCCTACCCTTTGTTTCCTATCTTTTAACCAGTTACTAATCCATGATAGGACCTTTCCTTTTACCTCATCACTGCTTACTTTGCTTAAGAACCTTTGGTGAGGGACCTTGCCAAAGGCTTTCTGAAAATCTAAATACATTATATCCACTGGATCCCCCTTGTTCACATGCTTGTTGACTCCCTCAGAGAATTCTGGTATATTGGTGAGGCATGATTTCCCTTTACATGTTGACCTGAATTTGATGGGTGAATTTTCATGGCTCACCACTGATCGCATCCGACCAGAAGATTTATAGGTTCTTATCCAATTCAGACTACAGAGTTTAAGAACTCAGAGAGTTCTATATTGGGAGAGGATTCTCAGGGTGCTTGGCAAGAACACATACACTGAGGACAATACCAAATTGATAAAATCTTTATTGCCATTAACATAAAAACAAGGAATGCAATGAAACATATAACTGCAAAACAGTAAAAGGATTCCAGAACTCCTGAACTTCCAGAACAGTAAAATGTTACCAGAATGCTGGTAACATTTCTATTATAAGTACCTTACCCTAACATAGTTACACCCTTCCTTGGGAGCCCGGTAATAGGAAGTGAAGGACCAGCCTCACTCCTGGCATGCCCTATTATGCGATGGTGCTGGCTTCCCCGTTGGTTAAGAATGTTGAGTAGTTATACTATACTGCATAAACGGACTGAACTGATAGATAGATAGTTCTTTTCTTCTAACTCCAAAGCAGCTACAAGAAGAAGGTTTAAGAAAAGAACTAATTAACTCCTAAAAGACTAACTAACTAACCAATCCTTACAGGGTATTTTATAGGGTCCTGATCTATGTACTACTATACCCAAATCTTGTTTCCGTACCCTAAGACATTTATGGGTACCTTTCTCCTATAGGTTAGTGGATTATGACACTTACTTTCTAAATATATTAATAAGAATTATCTCATTCCAAAACTGCCAACCTAGGCTCTCTTGATGACCTCGAGTTGTGGTGTACCCTGTGGTTACCAACCGGTTTTAGAAGCTGGATAAACCTGTGATGTGATGTGGATAGTTCCTCCCTTTGGTTCCCCAAAGTACAGGGACCATTCTTAACAGTACCAAAGGTTGCCAGCTTTTATGCTAACATATTTATAACTGATTATACTTTTTGCTATATAGCAGATCTTACCAGATCTTACAAGCCGGTAGGCTTCTTGCATTTTAGCATTTCAGCAAAACTTATTATTAGGAAATACATGTCTCAACACTTCCTAAATTCCAAGGAATTAATACTGATAAAATATAAGAATAACATGGATTAATATCAGAAAAAGAAACATATTAATTAATACTGCTGGCTGGATTAGTAGGATATAATAGCTAGCAAAAAATTCCTATGGGCTACATACAAAAACCATGTTGACTCTTCCCCAACAAATTCTCTTCATCTATGTGTTTGACAATTTTGTTCTTTATTATAGTTTCAACCAGTTTGCCCAGTACTGAAGTCAGGCTTAACGGCCTGTAATTGCTGGGGTCACCTCTTGGAGCCCTCCAGTCATTTGGTACAGAAGCTGATTTAAATGATAGATTACAGACTACAGTAAGTAGTCCTGCAATTTCACATTTGAGTTCCATCAGAACTCTTGGGTGAATACCAGCTGGTCCTGGTGACTTATTACTGTTTAGTTTATCAATTTGTTCCAATACCTCCTCTAATGACACCTCAATCTGGGATAGGTCCTCAGATTTGTCACCTAAAAAGAATGGCTCAGGTTTGGGAATCTCCCTCACATCCTCAGCCATGAAGACCAATGCAAAGAATTCATTTAGTTTCTCTGCAATGGCCTTATCATTCTTGAGTGCTCCTTTAGCATCTCGATCGTCCAGTGGCCCCACTGGTTGTTTAGCAGGCTTCCTGCTTCTGATGTACTTAGCAATTTTTTTCTATTACTTTTTGAGTATTTGGCTAGCTGTTCTTCAAATTCTTTTTTGGCCTTCCTAATTATATTTTTACACTTCATATGCCAGTGTTTATGCTCCTTTCTATTTTCTTCACTAGGATTTAACTTCCACTTTTTAAAGGATGCTTTTTTTAACCTCTCACTGCTTCTCTTACTTTGTTATTTAGCCATGGTGGCTCTTTTTGGTTCTCTTTCTATGTTTTCTAATTTGGGGTATGCATTTAGCTGAGCCTTTATTATGGCATCTTTAAAAAGTTTCCATGCAGCTTGCAGGGATTTTACTTTTGGTGCTGTACCTTTTAATTACTTTTTAACTAACATCCTCATTTTTGTGTAGTTCCCCTTTCTGAAATTAAATGCTACAGTGTTGGGCCACTGTGGTGTTTTCTCCACCAGAGGGATGTTAAATTTAATTATATTATGGTCACCATTACCAAACAGTTCAGCTATATTCACGTCTTGGACCTGATCCTGTGCTTCACTTAGGACTAAATCAAGAATTGCCTCTCCTCTTGTGGGTTCCAGGACTAGCTGCTCCAAGAAGCAGTCATTTAAGGTGTCAAGAAACTTTATCTCTGCATCCTGTCCTGAGGTGTTATGTACCCAGTCAATATGGGGATAGTTGAAATCCCTCATTATTATTGAGGTTTTTTTTTTTTTAATGGCCTCTCTAATCTCCCTGAGCATTTCACAGTCATTATCACCATCCTAGTCAGGTGGTAAGTAATATATCCTTATTGCTATAGTCTTATTATTTGAGCATGTTATATTAATAAAGCAGTAACTATAGATTAATAACTTATAAAGCTTCCTTTCCTGTGCCAACTCAGCACCCGGTTAACACTTAGGTTTTAATTCCTATCTCTATAATTAATAGACAATTCTTATTAAGCCCAGTAGTATGTTTTCCTTATGGGTATTTTTCCTCCCCTAAAATTCATGCTTTCCAAGAATCCTAGAGACTGCAGTCACATCAGCTGTGGGTGAAATTCACCCGGCCAGGGACATGCACCCTCTAAAGTCTACTTAGACCCCATTTGTGACCGAAAGTAAAACTTAAATGTTTTACAAGCCTTCTGCTCACTCTCCAAGGGTAAATTTAATTTACCCTATTGTTGCAATAATTACCAACTAAATATGGCTGAGAAAAGGAAAAAAGAAATGAAAAGAAATTGAATGACTTACTGGCTATATTAGATTAACGTTAACTATTTGAGGAAAAATGACCCAAGTAGGAGGAAATAACTTCTAGCTATTCTATACTAATTTTCATTTATAGATATAATCTCCCCGCCACTGATATTACTTTTATAATACATATATGTTGTTACTGAGTTTATTCTGTTCTAAATTTGCTGCATTCCTTATTTTGTACATCTGACATTCTTTCTAATACTTTTGTAACAAAAATATCTTCTACTGTCAATAATTCATTTTTATCCATAATAAAAATAAATGTTTAATATTAGCATAGAGAAAAATTGGTAGACAGAAATGTATATTTACCATATAGAGTTCACTGACATATGAAGCCTGAAAGGATTAGATTATCATATTTTTATGTATTTTTTGGATTTACATGCAGTTACATCATACACTCTAGATTCCCTTGACATTAAAGAATAAAATTAAAAAAAACAGCAGGACATTGCCTTTTCTCCCTTCTCCTGGAACCAATCACTTCTCAGTCTTCAGTTGTCTCAGACATCCCTAAATACCCACGTACTAATGCTATCCATACAAATGGATAATGAAAACCATTGCAGTTACATTATACTGGATAATTCTATTTTCCCTAAGGATGTTGTAACTTGGGTACCTCTTGGCACGGACTGTCAGAGGGACCAGGGTTGCATAAAGGTTACAGGTAGAGCCCTGTGTATATACAAAATTTGTCTGTGCATCCGATTCGTGATACGCAAAAATGGTCCACGGATATCTGCATCTGGAGATGTGGATATCCACAGATATAAAGTGGATATCTGCAGATTTGCATATATATATATATTCTATTTATTCTATACATAAATTATTCTATATATTATTCCCAAAGTCTGTGACTTGGGACTGGTCAACAGAAGGTGATAAACATCTCTTGCCTGAAAATCTTGTTTATCTCCTTGTCTGGCTACATGTAAGGTAAGTATTGCATGGCTCTCAATGGCTGTCCATTTACAGTCTGAGCCAAATGCTAATGAAGGGACTGTGAAATCTTCAGGAGAAGAAATTTACAGGAAGAAATAAAACAGCAGGAGGGAGTCCAATTTTCAAGTGAAGACGATGTATGTTTTGGACTATAACTGTAGGGACAGAGACACACTAAGCAACCTTCACCTAGGAAGAAAGCTGACAGTGGGTTTGCTTCATAAAAAAAGGATCACAGCAAGGTGTGGAAGTAGAGAAAGAACTGACAGGGATTTGAAGGGGATTTCATATTCAAACAGTCCCCTTATGTGAGCAAGAGTCAGGCTAGCTGTAACCCTAATAACGCGAGATTTTCTCCGACAAAAGTCTGGTTGAAAAATGTTGGAAAGACTTTGGGGGTGAGCTAAACTTTGTTTGATAAGAGTGTTTTTTGTTAATTAAGTCTAAGCTCTAGAATTCACATTTGACTTCGTAGAGGGGCATTTTAAGCAACCAGCCAGATGTCCAGGCCACTGCCAGTTCTTGGGATGGACTATCAATTATTTTGCTTGTTTCATGTAGCCATTTAATAGGCCTTTGCAGGAACTTAGCATAACTAAGACAAGCCGAGAAGGGTAGGCAGTTATCATATGAAATGCACTTGACTCTACACCCTCTCTGATATGCTGGAGTAAACATCTGTGGAGAAAAAGGAAGTCTGGCTATATTTTAGGATTGTCATTATGGGGAATTATAACTGCCAGACTAATGGCTCCAACCTCTTGCTTAACCATGTTTTTTTAGTGACATGTTTTTGTAATTCCTGCTTTTGCCTAATGGTTGATTTTGTTTGGTCAGCTATGTAACAGTTTTGACTGACCTGTCTTTGTAGCTTTTTGGGCATAAGAGGGGAATTGTGGGTCTGGGTCAAGCGGATCACTTTGTGGACACATTGGAAAGATCTCCAGCCACAGATCAAAGGCTGGCCATTGGAAATCTGCAGCTGAATCCACCTGAAGACTGCTCCAGACTTGTGGGGTAACTAATTGTTTGAGATACTCTGTAACCTATTGTGTTTGTATGTGCTTGAGACTAAATAAAGCAGAGACTTTGAGTAAAGGTATTCTGATGAGAGTGCTGGACACTGATAAAGTGCTGGCTTTTGAAAACATTTGGTTTTGATGTGTTTGTATCAGCCATATTGCAGACGGAGGCATTAGCCTGAAATATGTGGATCGAGTCTAGGAAGAAAATTCCCCTATGGACAGTTTTTTTCTATAATTGTCCTTTATGGGATTTCTTGCACCTTCCACTGAAGCAAGTGCTAGAGTCAGACACAGGATGCTGGACTAGTCTGATCTGGGATGGCAAAAAAAAAAAAAAAAAAAAAGTATCAAGCCCTAGATGGGTAGGTGCAAAATCCAGCCCCAAGCCTGGAACCCAAGTATAGGGCTGCTAAGTATCACTCCTTTCCCCTGTCTTTAGCTGCTATTTTTAGATATGTAAAAAATGATTCCCATGGCCTACATCTAATGCAGCTTTCTGTGCTGGCTTATATGGACCAGTGTGGATAACCCTTTCCTCAAGCACCCCCTAAATGGTCATTCCACCTGCAATCTCCCTATGCTGCCTTTGTGCTGGATTCTCTGAATGATTAAGTGAATTTCACCCTAAAAAGGTAGGGGTTCTGCAGAAATAATAATCGATGGTTATGTAATTAAAGGCAATCTTAACGCATATGCACATTAGTGAAACATGCAACTTTAACACTGATGTTTCTTCACTTTTCAGAGCTTCATTTTGAAGTATTAATGCTCTCTTTTGTATAGAATATACTATCCAAGTCAGTGAGGTAAATCCTCTGTGAATTAAAGTCCCTGCACACATCCGCCCCCACGTTCTCTCTTCTCTCATTTCTTAACATGCATCTCCTCTCTTGCACAACAAATCCAGACTCACTTCTCCCTTCATGTTTTCTTTCCATTTACATTTTATGCCTCCAACTTCCCCTATCCCAGTGTACAAAATCTCCTCCCTATTTCCTCTAAAATCCCACATCTAAACTCACTACTACCATACTTCCAGAAAAGCTGACCCACATCACTAAAAATACTCAACCATTAACAAATAACGCAAGTCTCTAAAATGGGATCTCCAGGTCTCCTTTATACATTTTGTGTTGTCCCTCTCTGAGTAGCTGGCTGTGAGAGGGTCAATGCTTTATTGTGGGTCTTATTAAACACCAGTTGCATACTCAGCACTGGAGCTGGGCAAATAACTGATGTTTCTAGTTTACTGGCAGTTCTGAAAAAAATAAAAATAATGGTTCAGATCAAACCAAAACTGAATTTTTGGTGAATCAAGAAATGTCAGAAAATTTCATTTTGCATATGTTTAATCTTTTTGATGAAAGCAAGAAAATGAAGTTCATGAAAAAAGGTAGTCATGGTGCCCCGCGCCCCCTCTAACCAATGGCCGCATGGTTAGGGCACCTAGTTTCAGGTTTGAATGCCTGCTCTAGAGTAGGAGCTTGAACCTAGGTGAGTGCCCTAATCACCAGGCTCCTAGCTATTCTGATGTACATCTCTTTCAGTCTCACCTAGTGAAGCTGTTCCACTTTGTACAAAAGATTTGGATAGTCACTGGGCCAGAAAGACAGTATGAGAGTTAATCTATAGCCTGGGGGTTAGGGCACTCATGTGGAAGGTGGTGAACACCCAGGTTTCACTCCCTGCTCCAATAACATTTGTAACCCCTTTGGAGATGATGCTCCTGAAATACCACACTATGGTATTCACCCCTGGGGATTAGCCCCTGGACTACAGCAGCAATGGTAGCACAGGTATAACCTTTACTTCACTGCCCTTCTCCAGTGTCTAAAATCCCAAACTCCCATAGAAAAGCACATAAACACCCAGAATTCAATCACTGAGGATTTTCAGCAAGGATGCACAGGGTCAACCTTCCCACAGTCATGTACCAACGTGTACCAACATAATAAGTACCAACTTTATAGAATCTTATGATAAAACATAACGAACAACTTTTTTACAACATAACATAGCTACTTTATAATCCACATGTATGATTTTCAGTTATACATAAGCATAAATGAAGAAAAAAATAAATCTAAACAGATCACTCCCACAGAAACACAGTGAGATGTCACTCAGAGGTCCCAAAAGCTTAGGTTGAGTTCACCTGAGTTACAGTCTTTGATCACCAAAAGCTATACAGTCTGCTGAGTCAAAAGCAATGCAACAATATCTTCTTTCCTCTTGCTTGTAGAAACCTCCAACTGGAATCCATGCAGACTCCTCCTCCTCCTCTCCTGAAATCACTGGGTTAGCTAGTCAGCTAACTAATTAACCAACCACTCAGTTTAAAAAAAAAAACCTGTTACAAGAAAAATACAAAAATAAGAATAGCAAAGTATAAATGACTCTTTCCTTATCACCGCAATCAAATAAGAGAAAAGTTGATTAATGTTACTAGTTGAGACAATTTAACTTAAACATTTTTGCTAAAATCAAATATTCAAAGAATACAATTCAAATAAAATAAATGAGTTTTCCCTACCAATTTCCCCTTTCTGTAATTAACACTGCCAGGGCTTCCCTACTGGAGAGTTAACAATATCACTAATGTGCTGCAAAATGCTTCAGAGTTAGGAAAAAACAACCTGCTGACTGCTCCTGTGGTTCAGCTTCTCCCAACCCACACAGGTCACATGGCCTTTTGCAAAGCAGCTGCCCTGACTTCTTGCCCTCATGGAGTATGAATCAAGCTACAGGAAACCTGGTGAGCATATCCAAAACTACCAGACCCAGAAGTTTCTAGACTTCTGTGCAGAGAGCTAATTATGCATCTGCCTAGCAATAATGACTCACACATAACTCATTCCTTCTCCCCCCTCCTGCCCCATATATCTGTTAAAGAGATATCTCCCTGTTAGGCACATGGGTTAGAGAGGCTCAAGACTCAGTTTCCCAGGCTGGCTAGGGTCCAGGGCAGAGGTAGAACTGGCTAGCAATACTACCAGAACCAATCATAAACAGTACTCAGCGTCAAACGGTTTGGTTTTGGCTGTGTTTTAGAGTATATCAGGGAGAGAAACATTGCAGACAGGCAGGACCCTTCAACCCTCCACATTCCTACCCAAGGGAAGACTGAGTCCTTTTTGAATTTCTGGGACATTGAGTAGTGTCAGCTCAGCAAAGACCAGAAACTCAGAAGCTCAGGAGAGTCAAAGTCAGGCTACCAAGAGCCAGCCTAACTGCACATTGGGATTCAGACCAAAGAGCCACACAGACAATCTTAACATCCTTGATGTGGATACTTTGTAAGAACACCCTGGTATATTGATTTTGTTTTAAGCCATCCACTGATATCAATGATGCACAACCCATCAAAGACTGAGCCTAAAACTCACTATTTGCATAGGCAGGTGCTGGGAGGGAGTACAGAATGATTTGTACAGACTGTACATTTGGGAGGGGTAGAGTTTATGAATTGTTGTTTTTGCCTTTTATTATTCTGATCCCTTTTTCCATTGTCCCCAGAGCTCTCTATACGAAGCCATGGTTACTGTTTTATTACTCTGGGAATTGTGAGAGCTATTTTATTATTTGTGTTCTGAGTGGCACTTCTCTGTAACAGATTGTGTGTGAAATGTTTTCCCAAGAGACAGCCCTTCTGTGTTCTCTGCACTGGTGGACAAGAGAGGCTTCCTTGGGTGGAGGCACCAGGTGTCAGGTGCCATTATAAAATGAACCCAGGACCCATAACCCTGAAGAGGGAAGGCTAAAGGCACACCTCAGGGCTGGGTTACACATTTCATAAGTTATACCAGGGATCGGCAACCTTTGGCACGCGGCTCACCAGGGTAAGCCCCCTCGTGGTCCAGGCCATTTTGTTTACCTGCCGCATCCGCAGGTTCGGCCGATCGCAGCTCCCACTGGCCGCGGTTCGCCGTTCCAGGCCAATGGGGGCTGTGGGAAGCAGTGCGGGCTGAGGGATGTGATGACTGCTGCTTCCCGCACCCCCCATTGGCCTGAAGCGGTGAACTGAGGCCAGTGGGGGCCGCGATCGGCCGAACCTGCGGACGCAGCAGGTAAACAAAAAGGCCCGGCTTGCCAGGGTGCTTACCCTGGTGAGCCACGTCCCAAAGGTTGCCGATCCCTGAGTTATACAAAATGGAATAGTTCCAACAAGAGAGACTGAGAGACCCACAGTATCATACCCAATAGGCTGGTAGTTAGGGCACTTATCTGGGAGGGGGATTCAATTAGATTCAAGTCCCTGCACCAGAATGGGGAGTCAAACCAGGTGAGTGTCCTAACCACTCAGCTATTGGATAGAAGGATGAAATGGCAGCTCCTTCTCCCTGTCAGTTTCATGAATGGCACTTAAATCTTGTGTAAATCTAGCCTGAAAAATCTACCAATATTTTGTTCTGGTAATGTCAATGATTCCTTTTGAGCTTGTTTGTTTGTTTTCAATTGAAGCAATTCACCAAAATCAAACTTTTTCAGTGGGGTAAAAAAAGTTCTGGGCAAAACACTTCACCCAGCTCTACTCAGCACTGAACAAATGATCACATAATATACCATAATAAGACATACAAAATATAGACAGGCATCAGGAGCCTTTATGCTTCTTTGAAAGGCTCATTCTGTTATTCAAAATCTTTCAGGAAAATGAACATCCCATTATTGTCAATGGGAAGATAATTGTTGCTTGGTTCCGCCTGAAAGAGAAGCTGCAATACCAGAGCGACTCAAGTTTAAATTCTGTAATCTTTTCTTAAAGAATTTTTGTAAGATTTTGTTTTTATTAATCTTAAAACATCTGTCTTTTTGTCTAATGGAGGAATCTTATTTTTATCAAGAGACAATTTATAATTCCATTTCCAATCTGTTAATAAAATGTCTATCTACTGAAGAAACAAAATGAAAATATTTCCTGGTGTTTTTGTCTAAGGAAATTTACATTGAACAATGGGTTTTTGATTGAGGTGTGTATATTTCCCCGGAGAGGTAGTTGTATAAAATTAATTTCCCCCTATAATGAAGGTGCTAAAGTCCTTCCTTAAGCACTCAACTCTATAGTGCAGGCCTGATCCAAACCTGTTTAAGTCAATGGATGTCTGGTCAACTCACAAGTGGTAGTATGCTTATCCCTACTGCTCCCTTATGAGGAGGAACATTTTATTAGCCCATTTTTCAGACAGGAAACTAAATCACATGGATGTTTAGTGACTTGGATGAGGTCATATGAAATAGGAGACTAATTGTGTTCTATGACTAGTCCTGATTCCCATTCCTGTGCCTTGTGTATGAGACCATGTTCTGTCTCAAATCAGCGCTAATTAAAACTTTTCACTATCTATCTCTAAGTTTGATTTCTCTTTTAACCAAGAAAATCTTCTATACTCATCAAATTTTCTGATGTTTACTATTTTCACAGTTCTATTTAATCTTTTTTATATAGTTATATAGTTATATTTATAACTAAAAGTCCACATGAGATAGTAAGTTATAGTTTTAGGGGGAAAAAATCCACTAGTGCTATAGCTGCACAGAGTCATCAAGTTTAAGTTCAAAAATATCTTACAAAAGCTAAAATGTTTTGAGCTGATAATATGCTACATCTCTTCCTTCAAAGAGCTACATTATTTATAATACAAAACTAGAAAATGTGTTCCTGTTTCAATATTTATAACCAGAGATCAATGAGATATACACTGCGGTATTATTACTTGCTGAAACCTCTACTACGTGTAAATCCGATTAGACTAATTTTAACCAAAGAAAAAAACCCTCAGCAATTACTTTACAAATAAATAATAGCCATAAATGCCCAGTCATTTCAAGATTCCCTAGAATATTCAGGAGATGCCAAAGATTTTTAATCCCTAAAATGATCATCTCAATCCTTTTAAAAGTAATTTAAAAACAAGATTCAGCCCTGCATTATCAGAAATAATAATTCAAAGTTGTATTTGCAGGTCCAATCCTGCAGTGCATTTATTGTCCTTAGCCCACATTGACGTCAGTAGGAGCTGAGGGCTCAGCACCTTGCAGAACAATGGCTCTGGTTTGCAAGCAATAGAACATAATAGGCAAAATAACCAAGATCCTAGATGTTGAAGTGTCTAGCTGGAGAGTTAGTGTATGGCAAGGTGGAGTGTACGTCTACAGCACACTACCATGCTGTTCATTGTCTGTTTGGATGCTGCTACCATACATTAAAAGTTTCATAGTGCTGTGCTAAAGAATGCTCGGTTTCAAATAAGTAAATGTTTCATTGTCATTATCTTCTGCAGTGGTCTTCCAAGAGGTCTCTGTTTTCTCCTGATTGGCCCTCCTAAATTTGTTCTCAGTCAGGTCAGTTCCTGGATTCTCACCACCAATTAAGTCTATCAGCCCTTCAATTTTAAAACTTGCAATCTCCTCCTCAGCTGTTTTCTTGTAGGCAATCTGGTGCAGGGTTCCTTTGCTATCCCAGGCCCTTCTGCCTCCCATTCCATCTCTGTACGTCCCCTTCATAGCAAACCTTGTTATTGTTATGTTACAACTATGGGTGCCTGCCTCCATAATTGGCAGCTGAGTGGGGGTGTGATCAAGTTGCTTGCTCATAAACAGGAGAGACTCTGCTGCCACCTCTGCTCAGCACGGGGTTTGTAGACCCCATTACACTCATGCTTTTATAAATAAAATATTATTGAGTTCAGAAATGTTTGACTTTTATAACTGAAGTTAAGAGCACACAGGAAATCTAAGAAACCCTTAAAAACATTTGCTATTTGAATGTATGAACTGAAAAAAATACAAAAATCACTTTTGAATCCCAGGAAGCTGATAAATACATTTGTGTTATACAATTAAATTCTGTATTATTCAAAAACTGTCACTGAGCCATGTCAAGATCAAACATTAAAATTGCTATGCTCTTGCAGAATGAAATGAAATTTGACTTCATAAACCAGGTATTCCATAGCGCTTGACAACAGTTAAAAAGAAATTGGTGGCTCAGGAGGGAGTAGGTTGCTGGTGAGTTAATGCATTCACCTCTGGAAACTTGAGTGCATGTTCTTATTCCTGTTGTGCACAATTTCTGAAGATCAAAATTCAGCATATAATCAGTTCCTAATCAAAGGAGACCCAAAAACCCTTGGTGCTGAGCAGCAGGTCAAGGCTGAGTAGCATTTCTAGGGCTCTGTAAAATAGAGTAGTTTGGTAAGCACCCTCACCTGCCCAGGAAAACTCAGTTCTATTCCCACATCTTTCAGACTCTTTCCTCAGGGCATGTTTATTGATTCAGACACAAACTCACAAAACAGGCTACGCAGGCTTTTCCTTATGTAACTCTCTCTCCTCCACTGGAAGAGGGACACATTCATTCCTTTAAACCCTTGCTGAATCACGTGACAGGCAGATAACTTATCCCTGGTCTGGTCTAATCTGTCATAGGTAGTTTCAACATTACTTGCATTATTCCAGTTTTTAACTTGTTCTATTAGTTCTTAACTAACATGAGGGCTAAATTCAGCTAAGGGTCCAACTGAGAATTCTTTATACATCCCAAAGTCTTAGACTTCAGTCGGAATCAACCTTTATGATTTCAGTCAGAAATCATCTGCAAAAGGTTTGTTCTCATGGCAGTCATAAGACATTAAGCCAACCATGAGGAATCATTATCTGCATTGTCACTGAAGTCTTCCAAGACAGTACACTTGGGTGAGTCCCACAGCAAAGCTGTCACATATTCAGTTCATTGAGAAAGTTTGAGGTATAGCAGAGTGGGCTTTGAATTACGACTATTCTCACGTTACTCCTGTCATAAGTCATGCAGGAAGTGAACACAGTCAAAGGAATCTGCTAAGAGACAAACTGAACTTGTCACCTCTTTGATCCTCCTGTGACCTATGTAGGTCCAGATGTGCTGACACATGATTACTGTGCTAAAGAAGCTCCTGCTGTATCAGCTGCAATCCCAGAATTTCTATCCATGATCAAATTATGAATGATAACTTTATTAGCCACTGACCTTGGATTCAGCTTCCGGAACTGAAGAACAGTTTCCTCGTTGCATAATGCCCTATGGAGGAATGGCTTCAATGTTTCCTTTGTGTTGGATGACAGTATGCTGGAAAGGGAATACATATTATCCAAGGAAGGATGAGGAAATTAATGTTGTTTATTCTTCTCAAAGAAGATGTCTTCAGTTACTACATTATACTCCAGGGATCGGCAACCTTTGGCATGCGGCTCACCAGGGTAAGCACCCTGGTGGGCCGGGCCATTTTGTTTACCTGCCGTGTCCGCAGGTTCTGCCGATTGCGGCTCCCACTGGCTGTGGTTCGCCGCTCCAGGCCAATGGGGGCTGCGGGAAGTGATGCGGGCCAAGGGATATGCTGGCCGCCGCTTCCCGACGCCCCCATTGGCCTGGAGTGGCAAACTACGGCCAGTGGGAGCCGAGATCGGCCAAATCTGCGGATGCGGCAGGTAAACAAAATGGCTCGGCCTGCCAGGATGCTTACCCTGGCGACCCGCGTGCCAAATGTTGCCGACCCCTGTTATACTCTGTTGGTTCACAAAGAGGAGATCTAATCCCATATATTCAGGTAGCTCTATTTCCTCCAGGACTTTTCTGCAAAAGTTGATTATCATGTAGTGAAAACAGTGCATCAAAAGAATTAATATCACTCCACTACAGGAAATTGGGCAGACCCTGTGCTTAGAAACTGGCAAGCTTATATTTTTTGATTAAATATGAACGTGTTTCCTTCCCTATAAAATCAATACAATAACATTCCCCATTTCTTTTCATTTTCTTTAATGAAAACCATCTCAAAGGAAGACTGCCTCAGAGGAAGACCAGGAACTAATGAGCAGCAAGCCTTTTTCTTAATCCCTGTGTCTTTAGGGGCCTATTTAGTCTTCGGAGGCTCTTAAGCTGTTTTGTTCTTTAAATTAAAGTTATTTTCTTGTACAACATTTTGATTTTTGCTCTCCCTGTAGGAGGTTTCTATAGGGATGAGTCGCATTATTTGTTAATGACCTTTACTCTTTTGCTTTTAAAGTCTCAATTTGTTAGAAAACATTTTTCTTGTCTTTATTTATGATTTTTTTTTTAACCGTTTGACACCTGGAGGATAATTCAATGTCAAGTACTGACTTATTGTTGATTGCTTATGAGAAATTGGAAAGGCTAACTCCTTGTGGAAGTGATTGGAAAAACATACACTTTTGGGGCCTAATCCTCTTCCCAGGGAAGTTAGTGGTAAACTCCCACTGACTTCAGTTGGGGTAGGGCAGTGTTTCCCAAACTTGGGATGCTGCTTGTGTAGAGAAAGCCCCTGGCAGGCAGGGCCGGTTTGTTTACCTGCCGCGTCCACAGGTCCGGATGATCGCGGCTCCCAGTGGCCATGGTTCCCTGCTCCAGGCCAATGGCAGCTGCGGGAAGCGGCGTGGGCCAAGGGACGTACTGGCTGCCGCTTCCCGCTGCTCCCTTTGGCCTGGAGCAGCGAACCGCGGCCGGACCTGCAGACGCGGCAGGTAAACAAACCGGTCTGGCCCACCAGGGGCTTTCCCTAAAGAAGCAGCATCCCAAGTTTGAGAAACACTGGGGTAGGGGATAGAGCGACTGCATTGTGCCCCCACTCAGGCCTGGGAGAAAATGTGTGTGAAGAGAAACCCAGCAGACACTTCCAGTCAGGCTTTGGTGAAGGTGAAAAGACTCACCCATTCTCAGTTGTCTGTGCCAGGCCAGTTAGTATAGGGATGTAGTGAAGAAACCTGTAGCTCCCCCACCCCATATGCCATGCCTGGCATAAAGACTCCCACCTACTCCCCCACCCCCACGGTTGGGAGGTGAGAGGGCTGAAGAGTTTGCTGACTGGTACTTCCCGCAGGCCTGTGTGGAAGATACGGAGAACTTCCAGTGCTGCCTTCCCTCCACCCCTTCTCAATCTAAACAAGCACTTGCAGCAAAATGAAGGCGCAGAGCAATAGGATCACTCCTTCTTTCACAGGAAGGGACAGAGAGCAAAAAGAGCTTGGCTGGAGATGCCAGTTTCTCTTAAAGACGCAGTTTTACAGCTGCCTGGGAAATGGTTTCCCCATCCTGTGAAATTTTTTCCACACACACACAAAAAAAAAACAAAACCTGTCCCAAATTAGGATTAAAAAGTCAATCTCAAACTTTCATGAACCAAAAATCTGAAGAAAAAAAAAATGATTGATTCAATCAAAACATTTTGGTTCAATCATTTCTAATTTTTTCATTTAGATTTCAACCATCTTTTATTTTTTTAAATTTGTAACTATAATTACCTTACAATTCAAACCAAAAAGTCACTTTGTACTAGAAAATTGGTTGTTTTTTTTTCATTTTGAAAATGTCTAAGTGAACTGTTTAGGCAATTTTGAAATTTTTTCATGTAAAAAAATCAAAACCAACCCTTTCCTGTAAAAAGTTCAGTTTTGACAATTCAGCATCTTCTGATTGGAGAGGGAGAAGCTTTGTCAAAATTTCCTGATCAGTTCTAAACAATTGATAAGCCCTTGCTAAAGGGTTTCCTCATTAGACTTCCAATCTCTTATCACCTTCCCTCAAAACTTCCTTTTTCAGGGTAGTGTTATTAAGAAACTCATGGTGAAGCAATTACAGAAATATCTGGAGTCCGCAGAGCTCTTTAACCCACGATAGTTTGCTTTTAGGACTGGATATTTAATGTACACTATGTTAGTTATTTTGAGTGATTTTCTTTTTTGAGTGATGGATTAAATTCAGTTGTCCATGCTGACTGTCGTCTAATAAATTTTGATAAAGTTGACCATAAATAGTTGACCTATCTGCAGACACAAACAGGATAGATGTGCTAGATCTTGAATTATTCACCATTTTTCTTTATTTCTAACAGATTCCAGAGGGCAATATTGAATGATTGTCCATCTGTAGTATGTTTCCTCGTGGTATTCCACACAGGTTAATTCTGTTACTCCTCCTGTTCAAAAAGTGTACAGGACCATTAAGAAGGCTAGTGAGGTGGTATGGTCTGAAGTATTCTTGATATGTGGATGATACCAAACTCAGTACCTCCATTTTATCTGACCAGTCTACTATGGCTGTGAAATTACCTAATGCTGGAGAGATTGGTCACTGTGGAGAGCTAGTTGATTGACACTCACCATAGATAAATCTGGGAGAGGGTGTATAGCTGCTGTTCACTACTTAGGTTTGCATCCTAGGGTCTTTGTGCATTCCTATCTGGCCATGTTTGCTAAATGTGGATTGTTTTAACATGGGTTTAACATTTTGTTGGGAGAACAGGGAAGCTTGCACCTTCTCATTCAGCTGAAGACTGGACCACAGCTATATATGTAATATTACTGGGAGTTACCAACTGAGACCATAACAGATAACCTTACAAGTTCTGCACAGAATATATAGACAGATCTTGGAGAATGTTATGTTAGTTGTGATCCAGTTCTTTTTGGAACCTGAACATATTGTCAATGCAAGTTTGATTACTGCCTAAGTCTGTCTGACTGAAATCATTTTTTTCAAATGCAGAACTGCTGCTTACACATAGAGCAATTCAGGAATTGCAGCTAGGGCAGAATAAGTTTTAATGGAGTATCTGTGTTCCATGATCTGCACTGGTTATTAAGTGATTTACAGATGGACTTCAAGGTATTGGTTTTGTTTTATTATACAAAACCCTAAGTGGTTTGGTCCCACTCTCCATCTCAGTTATGAATAGCTGAAGCTGATCACATATCTTTTAACAGAAATTAGACATGAAACGAGAGGAAATAGACTCTTTCATGAACTGCTAAAAGTAAAACTCCAGACCAAACATTATTCAATATGATTCAATCAAAATCAACTTTACAAACAGATAATATAAAGGCACGCTGTCATAAATTTGAGAGTTCTAAATTGTTGGTTTGTTTCATTTGATGGAATCCTGTTAGTTTCCGTCATAACATTTTAATAGTAGTTCCCCGCCCCCGCCCCACCACACACACACACACACACACTTACATCATTTTTGCAGTCCTGGCTGACATTAACCTTTCAGAACCCATAATAACTACATAATTGTAAAAACCTGTTCAGTGTGTGCTTAAATAGTGCTCTTGAATTCTCTCTTCCACATTGCTGCTGCCTAGGGGTGGGGGGTGGGGTCGGGCTGGATTGCTCATTGATGCAAAGAGGAGAGTCTCTGGATTCAAAAAGTAATTGGGTAGGTTGTCACACACAAAAATCCACCACCTGCAAATACAGTCATGCTAGAACAGGAGCAAGCAGCAGGTCTTGTCTTTGTAGGGCTTGTCTTTGTAAGATAAATTTTAGTACTTGTGAAAGGTGCCTGTTTACAGTTTCTACTGCTGTCTGTCTTGTATTAAAAACCAAACCAAACGAAACCACAGTAGCAGCATTGCAAGCTTACCAGCCAGCTTACCTTGCTAGTGGGCTTTTTCTTCGACCAGGAGAGATCACATGGTTATTGGGGAATGTAATTTGATCTCTGTGTACAAGCAGCAGTTCAATTAACACCAACTCTTGTATGGGCACAGAGGCATTAAGTAATGGACCGAGAGCAGCAGCTCCTGTCACAGAGACACCAAAATGCCAGGAAGTATAATACGTTTAGGTCACTATCCATCATAGGCAGGATTTGAGCCAGTGTCACATAGAGATGAAGATTTCTGCATCCAATTACCAGTTCATTAAACAATCCAGCCCACTTAACAAAAGAATTGTCTTTCATTCTCTAGAAGTAAACCTCTTCCTATATTCATGCGGGCCACATTGTGCTTGGTTCTACCAAAAATGCACAATATTGAGTATAAGGAAACTTGCTAGGGGCTGCTGCTGGTGAGAAGGGGGAAGAGGAGGAGGCATGGCTGTGGTTCTTCTTACCTTCTGGCAGGATGGGGACTCAATCCTGGGAAGTAGGGACTCTGAAAAAGATTTTGGGGATTGTGGTGAAAAATCAGCTGAACAGGAGCTTCCAGTGCGACACTGTGGCCAAAAGAGCTAATGCAATCCCTGGGTGCATAAATAGGGGAATCTCAAGTAGGAGTAGAGAGGGTGTTTTACCTCTGTGTTTGGCACTGGTACAACCACTGCTAGAATACTGTGTCGAGTGCTGGTGTCCACAATTCAAGAAGGGTGTTGATAAATTGGAGAGTGAGTGGATGCTAACCACTAGGCCTCCCAGCCTCTGAGGACCCTATTACATCCTATCAATATCAAGAATATCAATAATGATCATTATGCTTCATTTGAAATAAGTCTTCCTGCATTTTTATTTCATTTGCAAGCCACATTCCTTAAACAATCTTGTCTCAAAACCACTGGGAAAGGCTTTGGTAAAATAATGCACAGTAAGCTAAAACTTCACTTTTGTATATATAATGCATTCTTTTCTACACACATATAAGTAAAGATATACCAGCTGTTCGATTCAATGTGAACTGACAATGAGCTGCATTCTTCTGTAGTCTGTCCATAATTTAGTTAAATCAATGGCATTTGGTTTCATTCCAGTCAAGTAGAATCTACATTCCATACAGTAATTCATCTAAATTATGATAGGTGTCATTAAAAATTGATCGGTGAATGTGAGTGATTGTAACAGAAACTGATAATAAAAAAAGCAAATCTTGCTACATTGGTTTACACTTTTAATGTGAAAGCAGTGTCTCTGTCTCTTGCTAATAATATTGTGTATGTTACTGTGGACATTCCACCAGGGGACATGTGCACAAATCTTGCTAGGGACAGAAAATTGCACGTGTTTCTTTATGACAAAATAAAGGGAAACTTCAAATCTAATTTAAAATGTGCACCCTAAAAGACATTATTAACTCTAGCTGAAGTATATTTTTAATACAGTACATGGTCAAAAATAATTATTTTGATAGACTAGAGAGGATAATGCTATATTTTTTTTTCTATTTCATTATCTAGTCCAGCCTGCAATTTCAGGAATGTTACCTATAGCACATTTTTTTGTATTTTGTCATGTTACATTTTAAATCAAATTGAAAGTCTTCCAGCACTTCCCTTAATTAAACTGTTCCATAGTTTCTTGGTGAAGCCGTTCTTGTTCCCATGAGGGAACAGATCAGGGAGGCAAGAAAGTTGATGAGCCATGAAAATCATCAGTTGTAGCCTCAGAGGGTATGTCTACACTGCAATTAGACACTTACCACTTGCCCGTGCCAGCTTACTTGGGCTCATGGGGATCAGGCTAAGGAGTTGTTTAATTGCAATGTAGAGGTTTGGGCTGCACCCCAAGCTTTGGGACCCTCCCACCTCACAGGGTCCTAGAGCATGGGCTCCAGCCCAAGCTTGAATGTCTATATCATAATTAAACAGACCCTTACCCCGAGCCCTGTGAGGCCAAGTCAGCAGGCACAGGCCAACCACTGGTTTTTAATTTCAGTGCAGACATACCCTGAGAGTTCCTGGGAAATAGGTAGGTCTACACCAGGATTCACAATTATAGAATCATAGAAGATTAGGGTTGGAAGAGACCTCAGGAGCTCATCTAGTCCAACCCCTTGCTCAAAGCAGTACCAACACCAACTAAATCATCCCAGCCAGGGCTTTGTCAAGCTGGGCTTTAAAAACCTCTAAGGATGGAGATTCCACCACCTCCCTAGGTAACCCATTCCAGTGCTTCACCACCTTCCTAGTGAAAAAGTGTTTCCTAATATCCAACCTAGACCTCCCCCACTGCAACTTGAGACCATTGCTCCTTGTTCTGTCATCTGCCACCACTGAGAACAGCCAAGCTCCATCCTCTTTGGAACTCCCCTTCAGGTAGTTGAAGGCTGCTATCAAATCCGCCCATCACTCTTCTCTTCTGCAGACTAAACAAGCCCAGTTCCCTCAGCCTCTCCTCGTAAGTCATGTGTCCCAGACCACTATAATTTTTGTTGCCCTCCGCTGGACTCTCTCCAATTTGTCCACATCCTTTCTGTAGTGCGGGGCCCAAAACTGGATACAATGCTCCAGATGTCGCCTCCCCAGAGCCGAATAGGGGGGAATAATCACTTCCCTCGATCTGCTGGCCATGCTCCTACTAATGCTGCCCAATATGTCATTAGCCTTCTTGGCAACAAGGGCATGCTGCTGACTCATATCCAGCTTCTCATCCACTGTAATCCCCACAAGCACTTGTTGGGATGAGAAAAGGGCCAAGGTCAGCAGCATGTTATGTGGGAAAACTCCTGCAGGTTTGAAAGGGCTGCTGTTGCTCAAGAGAGTAACTCTACTTGAGGTCTACTCAGCATTTTCCCAGTCATGCCCCCCCAAACAGTACCTTGAACACTGTATCTGACTAAACACACTGTTGTTGGCTATCCCTGCTAACTATTACTGCTTGGTTCCGGAGTTGTGATTACTAATTCACATTGTATTTAATGATGTCAAAATGTTGATGGGCACTTGGCACTGACAAAATAAGGCTGTCAAATGCTTGCCTCTACTCATTTCCAGAGTGTAGCATGTTGATCTTGAAGCCATGTTTACAATCGCTGCAGCCCTTGTTTTTAATTACTTTTTATCATCTACATGACAGAACATCATTCCCAGCAATTTTATTTATTATTTCTGCATTTTTATGAGGAGTAGAGTCATTTTACGAGTTATATTTGTTTCAAACTGGCTAAAAAGTGAAAGTTTACTGTGAAGGAAGTCATTGACTAGAGATAGAAAACTGTAATAGCAGCATCAGTGTAAGATAAAGAATTCTTAGAAATCTTTGGGCACAAAACAAGAGAGAATTATTTTCAGACAGTTTTAAAATTAAACATATTTTCAGTCCTCACACTTGCTGAATTCTTGAGCTAAAAATCTACATGCTTCATAGGTCCCAATCCTATAATTGAAGCCACTTTGAATTGGCAACCCCCTGTACCCATGTAGAATCTCATTGAAATCAGGGGTCTGCCCATGAAGAACACCATGCAGGATCAGGGCATTAGACATTTAAGACCCAATACAACTCCTGTTGAAGTCAAACGTCTTCAGTGATTTCAATGGGAGTTGGATCAGACCCTGTATGAGAGATTCAGAGCCTATCTATCTTAAGCATTAATATGGCTCCAATCACCACAGTATCTGAACACCTCACAATTCAATGCATTTGTTCCCATAACACCGCAGTGGGGTTGTTACCCGGGGTTCTTTCAACCCAAAGCTCTTGTTAACTTTTACTCTGTGTGAGGTGGTGTCAGAAAATAAATCAAGGGAGACATGGCCATCCGATCTATAGATGGCTGCCACAAAGAGGGCAACACAAGAGTGCTTTCACTTAAAGCTAAATTTTACTTAGTCTCAAGCACTTACACACATCCACAACAGTTTAGTAAATTACCCCAAACCTCGATAATTTCTGAAGCTGAGTGTGGCTCTCGAGTGGCACCGTGACAGGCTTCTGCTGTTATATTTGTATCAAACTGGCTAAAAAGTGAAAGTTTATTGTGAAGGAAGTCATTGACTGGAGATAGAAAACTCTAATAGCAGCATCAGTGTAAGATAAGGTCCTCTGCCGGTGGGGACCCCAAGATGCATCCAGAGCAGCGATCGGCAACCTTTGGCATGTGGCCTGTTAGGGAAATCTGCTGGTGGGCCAGGACGGTTTGTTTACCTGCAGCATCTGCAGGTTTGGCCGATCGCAGCTCCCACTGGCCG